>NW_026068029.1:1458676-1580284 GCF_014885135.2 Alexandromys fortis | reverse complement strand
CTTTCATCGCCTGATGAAGGTTAATATTCAGGAGGATGCCTATATGTTTTTCTTTGGGTTCTCCTTCTTATTTAGCTTCTCTAAGAACCCGAATTATAGGCTCAATGTCCTTTATTTATGGCTAGAAACCAAATATGAGTGAGTACATCCCATGTTCCTCTTTTTGGGTCTGGGAGAACTCAGTTTTTACATGTTAGATTTACACTGTGCAAGGTTGGAGAGTTGGATCAGCAGAAGAGTACTATTTGCTTTTCCAGAGGACCTAGGATCAATTCACAACTGTGCTCTATGAAATCCATCCACACTGTATTCATGAACAAAACTTTGTATTACCCTGGGGACACAGGCAAAATTCCTGTTTTTATAAAAAGGCTACAATTGTGAGGCAACCTACATTTTAACCAGTTATTTATAAAAACATACCCAAAGGGTGAAATAACTTTGATTAAATATATAAGACTTCCTTTTAGTCCTGATCAAGTCAAGTAAACACAGTTTTCAAGAACTTATACATATTTACTGAAATAGGAATCAAAGAAGTTTCTGTCTGTCTTTTTCCCGTCTTCCCCATGCTCATAGTCAGTGGGTAGGTATTAGTTATAAGACATGGTATGAATAGTTTTCATCTTCAGAGGTCATGGTCTGGGGTATAATTTTAACTAATGAATTTATGAAGGGGCTTCCTTGCTCAATAGGGCCTATGAAAGATGCATGAATACAGTTGAGTATGTCTGATTCCCTGGATTATTTGTTAAGTAAACTACCTCAGTCCAGATCCACTGAAAAAATTATCATGGTTTTACTGCAGTAGCATCTAAGAAAGGAGGACGAAGGAAGTTTCTTCCATAATGAAGTATGTTATAAAACTATAATATAAAACCCTTGGCACTATTATTATTGCATTTAACAACAGTTATGGGTGGGGGTAAATTATGCCCACTGATGTTTCAGACAAGTTTTTAGATTTTTCTATTTTTGAAGAAATTATGAAATGATGGATATTGCTACAAATTGCTCCAGTTTTTAAAAGTACACAAATGGGAATTATTTAATTTTGTTTATAATTTCAGACTCTTGTTTAGTACTTCACTTTGCTATATATGTACCAACGTATATACACTGTAAAGAAGCCTTTTCTAATTTTTATACTCATAGCTTACTACAGCAGGCTTTCTGTTTAGGGTTTTTTTTTTGTCTTGTTTTCTTTCTTCAGACAGGGCTCTTGTTATATAGTTAGGTTCAAATGATTGTTCATGTCTCACCTTTTCAAGTTGCTGTAACTACAGGCAGTACATTACTACACCTAAATTCCAAATAGTGAAGGTACTTTTTTAAAAAAATATATATGGGGTATGTGTGTTATTTGTGGTACTGGCAATAAACCTAAGACTTTTGCTTTCTGAGGCTTATGCCTGCCTTATTCGGAGGTCCCAATGGGGCAAATGTGTTGCAAGTTATAGTTAAATGTTTACAGCTGGACAAGGGTAAATCTGATAAAAGCTTGTGCAAATTTTGAGGGGACAAATGGGATTGCTGATGGAGGAGCCTAGCTGGTTCCAGCAAAGGCAAGAACATTGTCATAGTCATAATTAGGTATCTACCCTGTGGTTACCTGTGGCTAGCATTTCTGGCAGCCTTGTATGTGATCTGATGTGGTATATGTGCCAGGGGTGTCCTCTGGACTGTAATAAGTCTTGAATAATTTGCATGGTTTTGGAGATAGGATCCTTTTGGGACTTTAATTTTGCATGCTTATGTGACATAGCAGATATCTAAGAAAATATTTACGGTTTCTGATTAAGTCATTTCCAATACCTTAAGGACTGATTGAACTCACATATTCCTTTTCTTCATCTGACCCAGAGTCACTTAACTTGAAGGGAGAGAATCACAGGAGTGAACTGCCAGGCTTCTCAACAATTCCTGTGCAATAGAGTATGCCCATGGAGTGCCTAATGTGTGATATGACCTAGGAACTGAACTCATATTTGTTTGTTTGGGGTATCAAGGATTGAACCCAGGGTCTTGCACATGCTAAGCCATCATTTCACCAATGAGTTACACCCACAACCTAAACTTGTACTTAATTTGGATTACTTTACATTTAAATAGTTATGTGTAGTTCATGACTGCCAAATGGATAGCACAGAGATCGCAGATTACCCATGTTGGGCTGTTTGCTATCAGTGAGACAAAGCTCAATTGCTTGCTTAAACCAGGAGGAACCTAAGTTCTTCCCAGAGTCCTACGGCTTTCACCCATTTTATACCCAGCATCAGTCTCTAATATAAAGCTGAGTAAATAACTCCAAATTATCAGTTTGAGAAACAAATAATGCTTATGCCTTTATTTCTTAAGGACTGAGTTTAAAGGCATGTGCTATCACCATGCCTGGCTGCAATTGGTCCATAGTAACAGCTTGATTGTCACCTCTATTATGATGAAGCTGCTGATGGTGGCCCTGATCATAAACATTTTCTGGAAGAGAAATTTGTGCCTCTTACATATGTCCACAAGAGGGCAGCCTGAGATAGTACATGTCTGTGGAAAAGCCATGTGAAGCCTCAAGGCATTATTGGCAGTTTCAGCTTTTTGACCATTTTTTTTTCTTTCCAATTTTTGTCTTTTCTTTTTCTAATTGAAGAACATTTTAATAAGTCCCCAGACTTGCCTCAGATTATAAGCAGACTTGTTATCATCAAGATTGTGGTGCGGTGTACTGAAGAAGACTTGGGTCCAGCTTAGGTAGGCACATTGGTATGGGTGCTGGTGGCTGCATCAGATCAGACCCCCTGGGCTTTTTTTTCCTACAGTTTCTCAGACAAAACAAATTCATACCAATGGAACTTAAGGTAGAGACTAAAACCTAAAAGTGTTTTAAGATAAAAAAGATCTAGCGGGGCGATGGTGGCGCATGCCTTTAATCCCAGCACTCGGGAGGCAGAGGCAAGCGGATCTCTGTGAGTTCGAGACCAGCCTAGTCTACAGAGTGAGTTCCAGGACAGGCTCCAAAGCTACAGAGAACCCTGTCTCGAAAAACCAAAAAAAAAAAGAAAAAAGAAAAAAGAAAGATCTGATGTTTTCTTCTCATTCCTCTAGCACTAACTTCATGGCTTCCTTACAACACTGTGTGTGTCTCTGTGTCTTGGAGACACTGAGAAAGAGGTGGTAGTTGAAACTGGTCAAACATAGAGCTATCCTAGTTATATGTAGCTCTGGAGGCTGCCAGGGAGGCCAAGTTACAGAGATCTGTTTAGGGAACAATGAATTAAGGGCTTCACCAATTGTATGGAGCATGGGACATCATGGATCTTGGAATGTTGAAGGTGGGTGAGGTTAAAAAGACGACAGTATTAGTGGTGGTGGAAGACGAGGAAGGCAATGTAAGCTAGATGATGTGCAGGGGGCGGTGCTGAGGTCAAACTGGAAAGAGACACATTGTGGGTAGCCTGGAATGAGTTGGAGCTGGGTCTTTAAATCCATGATGACAAGCTGGGTGGTGGTGGCACATGCCTTTAATCCCAGTACTTGGGAGACAGAGGCAGGTGGGCCTCTGTGAATTTGAGGCCAGCCTGGTCTACAGAGCTAGTTCCAGGACAGGCTCCAAAACTACAGAGAAACCCGGTCTCGAAAAAAAGAAAAAAAAAAGAAAAAAATTCCATGATGACATTCATATTGTTGGCAGTCTCATAATAATTAAGAATTGACATGAATAATCATAATATTATATATTTACATATAATATATAATAATAAAAATGGATAGTGTCACTTGTGTCAAGGGTTATATTTTTCTAGTACTTGTCTCTTGAGGTTTAATATCCTGATACATAATTTATACTGCAAAACCAAATATATGTTGGAAATCATGACAGTTCAATTTGTCGTGTCATTCCCTACCTGTATCTCCAGTACCTACATGGTAGGCCTGGCTTCTTTGACCTTCTCTCGAATAACAAATAGAAAAGGCACTAGAAGTGCATATTGCTATGGCAAGAAAACTAGTATTCACATATGAAGTTAGTATGATGTTCCCAGAGAAGGGACCAGATACTGGGAATGTGGTTGCATTAGAAATAAAGCTTGTGGGGGCTGGAGAGATGGCTCAGTGGTTAAGAGCATTGCCTGCTCTTCCAAAGGTCCTGAGTTCAATTCCCAGCAACCACATGGTGGCTCACAACCATCTGTAATGAGATCTGGTGCCCCCTTCTGGCCTTCGGCATACTCACAGATAGACTATTGTATAAATAATAAATAAATATTTAAAAAAAAAAGAAATAAAGCTTGTGGGCTGGAGAAATGGCTCAGTGGTTAAGAGCACTGACTGCTCTTCCAGAGGTCCTGAGTTCAATTTCCAGCAATCACATGGTGGTGGCTCACAGCCATCTATAATGAGATCTGGTGCCCTCTTCTGGAATGCAAGCATACACGGAAGGAATGTTGTATACATATTAAATAAATAAATCTTTTAAAAAAAAGAAAGCTTGTTTCTCCAAAATGGCATACTTAAGCTGTACATAGCTAATACAATAAATTATTCTAAACGTAAACGGCCCTTATTTATTTATTTATTTATTTATTTATTTATTTATTTAAACTTGAATTTAGAAAACCCTTTAGGGCCTTGTGGGGAATAGGATGGAGATATGGAGATGCAGGGATAGGTCCTGGACATTTTTTGGGTAGCTGTTACTTGTTTCATCTTATTTGTTACAGATATTTGGATGATAAATATATAGGAGCATATTATTTTCATTTTTTCTGTGTAGTTCTCAGATATTAAGATTGACACCAAAGCAAACTTGGAAGAACTAAAACTTGAGGATAACATTTTACAGTACTCTCCTGAGGTGCTTGTATGTATTCACAATTGACTTATTTCAAAAAATTAAATCTTTCTCTTTCTGTATAATAATTGATATCCAAAATCATATTCACCTTTTGGCTTTTCCTCTCTCCAAAATTATTCTTCCCTGGACCTGAAAGCCGGATTAGAATAGGACTGGTGAGCTTCTCTGCACACTGCTAGATTTCTGTGTCATTTAATTGCATTTCTGACCCTCCCCCCAGGGCCAGGCCTTGGGACAAGAATTAACTAAAGTGCTGTTGTCAGCACCACTGCACCACTCATTGGCAAACACATGTGGAAGCCATGACTACTGCCCCTGAGTTGTTAGGACTGGCTGAGAATGTGTGATGGGAAGTGAGTTCCTTGAAATGAATTGGTGACAATGGGTAATACTTTTTATATCTATGCCCAGGATCATATACCCAACCATCTCTAGCACTCAATAGATAAAGACAAATAAAATACTGAAAATCATGTTTTCTATCTCATAGGCATGGATGGATTTTTAAAATCAGATGAGAGACAAAGATTAGCCAAAGAAAGACGAGAAGAAAGAGAAAAATGTCTGGGTAAGTTGTATACTTTGGCTGTTGAAGTTCAAGAAAGTAGAAATGAGATAGTATCTTTTCTAAGGTCATTAGAAATATGTGAATGAATAGGAAGAGAACTAAGACTTGGTAGACAAGTCTAGAGAATTGAGGATGAACTCACACAGTGACTGGCAATGATCACAAACACTGTATAATTCTCAGAACAGTTCATTTACTCACCAAATATGGGACCTCCACTATGTCCTAGTCAGTATCTTTGAAGCTATGGACAACAATTGTCTCCACTGGGACTGGAGAGATGATTCAGTGGTTAAAAGCACTGACTGCTCTTCCGGAGAACACAGGCTCAATTTCTAGAACACACATGTCAGCTCACAGCTGTCAGTAACTCCAGTCCCAGGGGTTTCAGTGCCCTCTTCTGGTCTCGTTGGGCACTGCAATGCATAGTGCATATACATACATGCAGGCAAAACACCCATACACATAAACACAGCAAAACCATTGCTTCCTTTGATCCGAGGAAAGCCTTGATGCCCTCATTTATCCACTATGTGTGCTCACCTTCTATTTTGGTATCTAGAAGAGCCATCCTCAAGAGAACTGTAAAAACCAACACCCATTTTCTGCATTACCACAGTATGCCCAGTTGAGAAAGGCTTTTAACCTCTAATTGGTTGAAGATACCACCATGGAGTGATGTGAGGCAGGTAGATGATAATTTCTCCTATTGGATTAAGGTGAACAAGAAGCTTTTTAATTCTTGTTTGGCCTCCTGGGCAGTTCAGGCACTATCTCCAGGGATCCTTTCCCTTGCCTGCTAAGTAGAGGTAAGGGCTTCTTAGTAAATGGCTTGATGGGAAGACAAGGCTTTATGTATCTTAATGCTTTGCCCAGATCACTGTGCATGCTCATTTAACATGATTTTATTGAATGTACCCTTAAACTATCATTATTATAGTCACTGTATGGCTTAGCTGTTGTATACAAGTTTGCTTAATGATAGCAATAATAGCCACAATTCCTCTTTGAAGAAACATTATTCTACATGCATTGTATCATTTTCTTCACCATATTGTTATTACTATCTCTGTGTAACTGAGAAGAAAAACAAGGCAGAGAGATAACATATTTGACATGCCCCACACCACTTAACTTAATTACTGCATCCTAGGATTTCACCAGATTATTTCTGGTCTTAACTCAATCTGCATCAGGAGCTCTTGGAATTACACTTATGCTTCCATTTCTCAGCTGCCAGGGAACAGCAGATCTTAGAGAAACAGAAAAGAGCCAAACTTCAGTATGAGAAACAAATTGAGGAGCGATGGAGAAAACTTGAGGAGCAGCGTCAGCGAGAGGACCAGAAGAGGGCTGCAGTGGAAGAGAAGAGGAAGCAGAAGCTCCGAGAAGAAGAGGTGCGGTCATGAGAACCTCCTACCCCAGCCAGCTCAGCAACTTACATAGGGCAAAAGTGTTTAGGACATTTTGTATACTGCCCAAGAATGGGCTATAAGAAAGACTAACTCCCAAATCTTGCCTGATGACTTAGCATGCCACCTTTCAGTACCACAATACAAAAAGTTAGTGGGTGTAGCACTGGCAGAGTTGCAAAGAGACTTAGCCATTAGATTCAGATTTGTTGTATAACCCAGGGTAAAATGCTTGCTCTATCTGGGCCCTGGTTTGCTTGTCTTTGCCGTGAGAGGTTGAATTTCTGATGGTTTCCAAGGCTTCTTTCAAGCATAATTTTTTATTACTAAATTAAGACACACAGGGGCTTGTGGCTTAGATTTGAGTGATAGAAAACTGAGTATTACAGCCAGGAGGAGGTCTGTGCTTTGAAGACAGACAAAGACCAACGAGTATAATATGATCGTTATTTACTGTTTGAAAACTATTCTATGTTTGAATTCAAAGATGCTAGTGTATTTAAATTTTAATGTAGCTCCCTGCTTTAATCATCCTTTCCAGTTACCTTTTAAAAAAAGAAATGGAATACAATTATCACTATGGAGTCCATTATTACTAAACTTTGGAAGTGTTTTTAGGAAGCATATTTGAGTTATAGATTTTCTTAACAAGTATATTTTAAGGATGTAATCATACCCTTGTATCAGGAGATCATCATTTTTTATTCATAAGGTGTAATGACTCATCTTTTAGTATGAACAATGTAGCAGTTTGTCAATTTCCAACATTTTTTAATACACAGACTTTTATTACAAACTTAGTGTTTTTAAAGTCTCTGAATTATTACTATATATTTACTTCTTTTTATAATAAGTTTTAATAAAAAAATAAAAACATCATAATTGGACAGGACAAGAAAACAGAAGGAAAAGAGCCTAAGAATCAGAGACCCACTCATTTGAACGCTCAAGAATTCTATAAAAATACTAAACTGGAAGCCATATTATATAACAGAGGACCTGGTGTAGACATGTGCAGGGCCACATACTGCTTCAGTTTTGTGAGTTCATATGAGTTTTGATCATGTTGATTTAGAGGACTTTGCTTTCTTGCTATCTGCCATCCTCTCTGGCTCTTACACTTTCCACCTCCTCTTCTATGGGGTTCCCTAAGCCCTGAGAGGAGGGACTAGATGGAAGCCTCTCATTTAGGACTCTCATCTCTATAAAATGTCTAGCTGTGAGTCTCTATGTTTCTTCCCATCTGCTTCAGGAGGAAGCATTTCTGATAATGGCTGAGCAAGACACTGATGGTATAGCAGATTGTCATCAGGAGTAATTTTATTGCTACATTTGTTTACTTGTTTTATTTTTAGGATGGTGGTTTTGGGTTTCTGCTAGGTCCCTAGTCTCAGGTTCTTGGTCACCAAAGGAGTTCTATTTTGTGGAGTTCTATTTTGTGGAGTGGGCCTTAAATCAAATCAGATATTGGTTGGTTACTCCCATAAGCTTTGTGTCACCATTGCCCTAGTATATTTTGCAAGCAGAACACCATTGTAGATCAAAGGTTTGTGGCTAGTTTGGTGTTTACGTCTCTCTTTTGGTAGCATGCAAAGTACCTTCCTACACAAACAACTTAGTTGTAAAGGCTGTATGTAGGTACCAGCTCAACTTGTCCATGTTCAATGATTTGTGCATCTTCAGCAATGACACCTTACTGTCAGTTTGTGGATAACAATCTATAGTTTTGACAACAGCCTGGGTTATATAAGGATTCCCATGGGACTGTTTTGGCCAACAGCTCAATAAGATGTAACTAGTTCCAGTACTGGAAGCTTCATTTGGTGATCAGAAATGGCCAATTGGGACTCTTGTCTACCTCATTATTTGGTAATTTCATTTAGATCACCTTCATATATGCATGTATTTTAGGAAACTTCTACTGTATTAGGTTTCCATATGACCCCCCATGCCCCTTAATTTTAGCTGTCTATCCCCATATTCCCTCCCTCATCCAGCTCTCTCCATCCGCTCCCAACTCAATCCTCCTATTCCAGCCCACCCATCTATCCATAACTATCTATTCTATTTCCCGTTCCTAATGAGATCTATCTGTACCCCAAGTCACTTGCTCTTTACCTAACCTCTGTGGTTCTAGGATTGTAGCTTGGTTATCATTGACTTAATGATTATTAGCCACATATAAGTAAATATATACCATATTTTCTTCCTGGGTCTGTGATACCTCACTAAAAATGATCTTTTTTTTTTTATAATTTTATCCTTTTACCTGTAAATTTCATGACTTCATTTTTTTAACTGCTGAGTAATACTCCGTTCTGTAAATGTACCACATTTTCTTTATCCATTCTTCTGTTGAGGGTCATCTAGGTTGTTTCCAGTTTCTGGCTATTATGAAAAGAACAATGAACATGGTTTAGCAAGTATCCTTGTGGTAGGATGAAGCATCCTTTGGGTATATGCCCAAGAGCGGTATAGCTGGATCTTGAGGTAGATTAATTCCCAACTTTCTGAGGAACCACCATATTCATTTCCATGGTGACTATACAAGTTTCCACTCCACCAGCAATGGATGAGTGTTCCTCTTGCTCCACATCCTCTCCAGCATGAGTTGTCACTTGTGCTATTGATCTTAGCCATTTTGATGGATGTAAGATGGAATCTTAACGTAGTTTTGATTTGCATTTCCCTGATGGCTAAGGATGTTAGACATTTCTTTAGGTGTTTCTCAGCCATTTGTGTTTACTCTTTTGACAATTCTCTCTTTAGATCTGCAATCCACTTTTAATTGGGTTGGTTGTTTACTTGATATCTATCTTTTTGAGTTCTTTATATATTCTGGATATGAGCGCTCTATCAGATGTGTCGTTGATAATATTTTCCCTTTCTGTAGGCTGCCACTTTGAACAACAGTATTATTTGCTGTGCAGAAGCTTTTTAGTTTCATGAGGTCTACTTATTTGTTTGTTTTTACATCCCAACTGCAGTTTCTCCTTCTTCCTCTCCCAAGTCCATGCCCCTCACATCCAGTACTTCTCTTCCTCCATTTCTGAAATAAATAAATAAATAAATAAATAAATAAATAAATAAATAAAGACCAAGCTACACAACTGTTGCATATATGCAGAAGACCTAGGTCAGTCTTTTTTGTAATCCTAAGTGCTGATATTTGGTCTTGTCTTTGTCAGGTGGTCTATTTTGTACCTTAGTTTCTGTTGCCCTTTCTGGTTCTTAGGAGAGAGTTGTGGCTGTATGTTGCGTGATAGGAAATTCTTCTGGGATCTTGATATATGTGGCCACTGAATGTTTTAGGTAAAATGTGTTTTTGAGTATTGGGAGCTAACAGTTAGGAATGGCGACGGGCTAGGGGGACTTGAAGGGGTCTACAGGAGGGAGGAAAACCAGGATGTGGTAATTTCACTGGAAATGGGGACAGAGTGAGGAAGGATCACAGCCAAAGCTCTGCTATAGAGCTGGGGATGAGACTTGGAGGAATGCAGAAGGTGAAAATCTGAAGTTAGCCTGCTTGTTTACCTGGTGAGAGTGGCTTGTCAGTTCCCAGGGAATGGAAGTTGGAGGCTATGGTTAAAAAAAAATGAGTAGGGGAGAGAGACTAGGAGGGGAAGATCTTTGTGATTCACTAGAGATGGGAGCCATTTGGAAGGGAGAGTGCAGCAGAACTGGGCATGAAACTGGAGGGTTAGGTTTGGAAGAGCGAAGGGAGTGGTGAAGATCCTCTCGTCAGCCTACTTGCTTCCCTAGCCAGAGTCCACTTTCTCTTTTTTTTTTAATTTTAAAGAAGACATATGTACACTGAGCATGGACTGAACCACACAAATCGAGACCCACCTTTGCCTGTAAAGTGGCATCTATTTATGGTGATTTGTGTTTTCTTAGCAGATGAAGGTCTAAGCAAAGCTGTGGTTCACTGTTGCTGGCTTTAGTCTGATTGCTTTGGCTTTTTATGGTCTCAATTTATACCTCATTCCTATCACTAAGCAACTGGTAGCTAGAGCAAGTTATATAGCCCCCTCCCAACCCTGTTTCCTCAGACCCAAAAAGGAACAGGGACTGAAGAAGATGACTTGTAAAACTGTCCAGCAAGCACCTACCACAGAGTAATCACTAGAAATGTGACACTTTCCAGTTATTTCAGGTGACTTTGGTGGAGGCAAGGTCAAGATAGAGCTCCAGAAGACATGAAACAGTCTATGTACTGTTAAAAAAAAAGAACAGTAAACCACATGAAAATAGAGGCTGATGAAATCTCAAGGTCCAAATCAGGAGCAGAAGGAGAGCGAACACGAGCAAGGAACTCAGGACCGCGAGGGGTGCACCCACACACTGAGACAATGGGGATGTTCTATCGGGAACTCACCAAGGCCAGCTGGCCTGGGTCTGAAAAAGCCTGGGTTAAAACAGGTCTCACTGAACATAGCGGACAATGAGGACTACTGAGACCTCAAGAACAATGGCAATGGGTTTTTGAGCCTACTGCACGTATTGGCTTTGTGGGAGCCTAGGCAGTTTGGATGCTCACCTTACGAGACTTGGATGGAGGTGGGTGGTCCTTGGACATCCCACAGGGTAGAGAACCCTGATTGCTCTTTGGGCTGACAAGTGAGGGGGACTTGATTGGGGGAGGGGGAGGGAAAGGGGAGACGGCGGTGGGGAAGAGACAGAAATCTTTAATAAATTAAAAAAAAAGAAAATAGAGGCTGAATGTTCAGAGGTTCAAGGTTATCCTTGGTTTCATAGACAGTTTGAGACTAACCCAGGCCATGTTTCAATAAAATATAAAAAAAACCTTGGATAAAAATACAAAAAAGAAAACAGAACAAAATTCACATCGGCCTGGTGGTACAGGTTTCTAATACTAGCTACTTAGGAGTCTAGGATTGTAGAATCAAAAATTCTCAGGGGATTTCTTGGCTATAGAACAAGTTCAATCATAGCTTGAGCAATTTATTGAGACTCTATCTCATTGTAAATAGTTTAAAAAGAGTACTGAGGGTACAACTCAGTGATAGAGCACATCCCTAACACATGTATATCTTTAGGTTCAATCCTCAGTATTGGCAGGGGGAACCAGTGTATGAGAACTGTTTGGGTAATTTAAGACAGATGTATCCATTCTTAGCCTGTGTGTTTTTCATGAGTCACTGGACTTGCCTATTTTCTTCCTTTCCCATCCTCCATTCCTTGATGACTTAGAGTTTGTCCCTTTCTCCCTGGCATACTTATTTTAATTCTTGACATCCTGCTGAATTGCTGATTCAAGATAAAGCTTGTAACTGCTTCTTCCAGAAAGGAACACTATGAAGATACTTCTTATGCTTCAGCACATCTTGCAGTGTGACAGAGGTCCACTTTGGCGACAATTTCTATGCATAATTTTCCTTTATAGAACATTAGTCTTAGAGGCACTTAATGTAATCAGTCTCATACTCACTGTTAATGAGGGGATGTCATGTTAGATGGTTGATCCTGATACATTTTAACCTTTAGTAGTTTAACTTCTGGATGTTTTCTGGCTTTGTGCTTTCTTTTATCCCTAATGTAATAGAGGATGTAATCTAACCTTTTGTCAGCATAAACACAATCTGAAATTACTTTTTTCTTTTTCCTAGGAACTACGTGGCACTTTAGCATGTCAGGTCTAAACTGAGAGCTGGACTTTGTGAGGTTGTGTAGCAAACCCAAAAAACCAGGAGCTTGCCTTTGTCACCTGTTCCCACCCTCAGGGCCTCAGGAGACCCAGGTATAGCTTAGGGACTTTCCACATATAGGGTAACCAGTTAACCACATCAGGGTTAGTTATACTGCTGATACAAAAACTTAGCGTTTTCATGAGTGATCTTTAGGGCAGTGGGATTGCTCTGCCCTATGGAAGTCCTCTAAAGGAAGCCTTCTGTGGTCAACTCTGGTTCTTGGAGATCTCAGTGAGGGTTGTTGAATGCTCAGCACCTGGCTCTAGAATGTTAATTTTTCCCTTAGTGCTGAATTTAAGTTCTTTCAGTCATGTTCTGTCTCTCTCAACCAAGAAAACACTTCAGTGGAAAGAGTATTCATTTGATATAGGCCATTTTGCTTCTCGAGCCTATTGTTAAGTGTTGCATGAGTCTTACTCCTTGGCTCTGGTAGTTCGAAGATCATAAGTCTGTCATCTCCTCTCTCCCATGCACCCCTTTCCTGTTTCATATTCCTATGATGACCATGATACTGTTCTTCTAACCTTATGTGTCCCAGCACAGAAGTGGGTGATCTCAGTATCCCTTAATACCATACTAGGAGTTTAAGAATGGCCAGAACCAAATAAAAAATTATTCTGAAGTGAAACCAGTAATGAGTCAGATACATCAAGACCAGATAATCTGGCATGACGTTCTGTTTTCTAAGGCAAAACCAATACCCTGACTTAGAGGTTTTGAGAATTAGCAGGAGTGTAGCAGTGGCAGCAGTTGTCCTATGAAGGGAGCCTTGTCCAGTATCTGTTTGAGACCCTGTCCTTGAACTAACTAACTGCACTTGGTGGAAGTCACCTTCACTTCTTGAAGTATCCCTTACCTTCAGAATTGAGCTACGCCGGGTGGTGGTGGTGCACGCCTTTAATCCCAGCACTTGGGAGGCAGAGGCAGGCGGATCTCTGTGAGTTCGAAGGCCAGCCTGGTCTACAAGAGCTAGTTCCAGGACAGGCTCCAAAACCACAGAGAAACCCTGTCTCGACAAAACCAAAATAAATAAAGAAAGAAAGAATTGAGCTGCTAGAACAAGTTATTGTCACCTTAAGTTTTGGTGGACAATTCATTATGCTCACCTTTATTCAGTGTAGCTTCTTGACTGATTGGTGAGATTTAGAGAAAGAGCAACTCTTTTTCTAACTAAGAAAATCTTTCAAAGAGTAGCTTCACCTTTTTAAGTTAGGTTGACATATCTAACCTTCTCATAGCTGTCATTGCTTAGTAATTAATAAAAATACTGGATATAAGCCAGGTGGTGGTGGCATGAGCTTTTAATCCCAGCACTTGGGAGGCAGAGGCAGGTGGATCTCTGTGAGTTCGAGGTCAGTCTGGTCTATAAGAGCTAGACAGGCTCTAAAACTACAGTGAAACCCTGTCTCGAAAAACCAAACCAAACAAACAAACAAACAAAAATACTGGATATAAAACAAGAAATTTATGAATTTGCCTAAGCCAAAACTAGACTCAGCTGAAGTCTGGCCACTCCTAGAGGGACTTGATTGACCATGGGACTGGATATAGAAATCTGTAAAGAGGGGACCCCTGTGAAGCCTGTTGTGGACTACTGAGGGAGTGTCTTTACAGTGTCATCCATGAGCACATACAGTAAAGGCAATAGAAAACGTATAGCTTGCTCTCTGTCTTTGTCTCTGTCTCGCTCTCCTTTCTCTCCACTCTTCTCTCCCTTTCCCTCCCATCATAAGTTGTGATCTTTGATCCATTTTTGACTTTTTGCACAGAGTGAAAACTAGGATCTAGTTTCATTCTTCTAGGTGTGAATATCCAATTTTTCCAAATGCTCTACTGGGTTTTTAATCCAGGTTGGCCAGCTCAGTGGTCATTGTTGGTCACAGTTTTCCAGATTGGTCTAGTCATCTAGTCATCTAGTCAAATGTAGACTCATCCAGAACTAAAGAGATCAAGGGTTAAGATTCCTTTCTTTTCCTTCTCATAAGCCTACATGGTAGAACAAATTGAAGAGACAAGAATATGTCTTGTCCTTCCCCAACCTCTGTTGGTTGCCAGTGATACTCAGGAGAACCACAGCTAGTAGGCACTATGTAGTTCTAGTATTTATGAATACTCTTTTTCTAGTGTAACTAAACTTTATTTCCCTTGCTTTCTCATGCACAACCTTTTATCTGTAAACAATGGTTCCAAAAATATGATCCTACTAGGAGTAGCACCTGAAACTAGTTATAAAGGTAAACGCTTGGGTTAGGTGTAATTCAGTGTTTGCTTAACATGTACAAGACCTGGAGCTCTAATCCTCAGTACTGCCAAAAATAAATATAAGAAGGCACTACCCTCAGATTACTGAGAAACCCTAGGAATAAATCCAAATCCTTTGTGCAGTTCTGATGTATCCACATTGAAAGCCACTGTTCTAAATTATCTTATTCTTCTTTCAAATTCAGATTTATTTAGCACTGATTAAAAACTTAAGCACCTCGGGTACTAGATCTAGCTGTTAACCTTGTTTGACATGGTGATGTAAGTAATATCACCTTTATTTTATAGGTGAGAATATTGAAGCCCAGAAATGTAAAATGGTTAGAAAGCTAAAACATGTGCCACACATCTACTCAAAGTTTAAAAGAACAAGCTTCCAGTGTTAGAACCTGGAGCAGCTTAAGAAATTGAGGGTGTTGAGCATGAAAAGATTTTCTTGCCTGAGTTTTCCAGGGATATGTCTGCTTTAGGAGAGCAAGAAGTTCTTTATAATTCTGCCTCTTAGATAGCTGTTCAGTGTGACAAGGCTGACTTCAGTGGTCTTTGTTCTGACTGTGTCCACTATCTCATGAGGTCCTTCTGACATGTAGAAAATCTACCAAAATTCTTCCTGAACTAAATTTATTCCAGGGTCAAGTGTTTAAAACAAATTAGGTTGCTAGTTAAATACTTACTGTTAAATAAATTCATGTAAATACTATTTAGTCTCAGTCTTGGGCAGCTGTGTTTCACTCATCTGGTGGTAAAGTTCTGTTCCTTCCAAGTTCCAACTTTTATCTGGAAGACCACCACTGTTCATCATCAGAACTTAATGGCCAAGGTCATCAGGATAGGACATCCAAGAAATGCACACTCATGATTGGATAGTGCCTGACCCCAAACTACAACACTGATGTTTAAGTCATGATCACTCAGGTTTTGCTATCCTAAACTAATTTTTCTTGATTGTTTTTATTAATCCACAAAAAAAACTTAGCTACATATTTGTAGTTCAATAGAGGGTTAGTCTATTCCTAGAGCAGTGTAATAACCATCCCTACCTTGGGTTTCTCTAGTAGAAGCAAGGAGTGGAGCTGGTATTTGCATTGTCATCGAGGTAGTGGAGGTGCAGAATTAGAATACCTTTGCTTCACTGTCAAGAACAACTTTTTGAAACTAACACTTTGGTTAATATGGGTAATTTAATAAATCCTACTTTAAAAGAGAAGCTTGGTATCTGTTTTTATTTTCTAGTTAAAAATTACTTAGTTCCTGACACCACCCCACCTATACACATACACCTAACTGTGGCAAAGCACTAGGTGTTTTATTTTGTAGCTAGAAGTTTCTGTATCTTTGTCAAATCTTGGACTATGCAGTATTATCTTAAGAGTAATATGAGCAGAAAAGTATTACAGTGTAGAAAAGGAGCTCAAAGATGAAAATGGGGCTTTATAAAATGTGTTTCAAAGTCAAATGCTGTTCTCAAAGCTATATACAGGGCTGAAAAATTCAAATTATACTTCAATTTAAACTTTTCTCATGTTTTCAATTTGAAAGGCTATATTTGGTATTGGGACCAGATTTCAGTTCTCTTAACCAGATTTGAGACAGGCTTGAAAGAGTTAATGCTTATTGAGCATTATTCATACGCAAATCGAGAGCTGGCATAGCAACAGCTTCTCCCCAGGGAGGAGAGGGGAGGGGACAGGACAGGATACAGTGTTCACAGTCTGTGGTTGGAGAAGCCAGCACTAGCCTAGCTGTATTGTTTACTCTCAACCCACCAAAAGGCATTGGTGTGGTGAAGAAAGCACACATACATGGATTTGGGATGCTGAGCACAGAACACTCCATTTGGTGACTCGTCTAGGCATCAGTGAAGTATAACTGAGTGGCTGTTACTGTTTTCTGTTAATATTCTATGCTTTTTGCTTTGGGGGATTTGGGCAGGAACGTTTGGAAGCAATGATGCGCCGGTCCCTGGAGCGTACACAGCAGCTAGAGTTGAAGAAGAAGTGTTCATGGGCAGGATCACCGGCCTCAGGGCCTGCTGGAGGACGTGATGGTGAGTTTAATGTTATCTCTGCATTGCAGGGCCCCTATGGGGATATCACGGGCATGACTGGATGTCTGCAGGATTGGAAGATGCTATGCACAGCTTTATAGGCACCTTTTCAGATGCTTAAACTGCTGAGCTTCTTGTGTGTGTGTATGCATTGCTCATAAAGGGAGCTGTCATTCTTCTTGCTATCAGATAGTTGAAGCATGAATACTGGGCTTTGGGGAAAAAGCAAAAGAAAAGCAAAGAAAGCAAATACAGTCTAGCTGGACTAAGCACACAGGACCAAAAATAATCTCATTTTAGGAGAGAGGTAGTGGCAGGAGGCACAGTCACAGCCCTAAATGTGACTGGAAAAGGTATAGCAGTTATTCTCTAAGAAGGGCCAGCCTTTTCCTTCTTCCTCATGATTTTTTGTTGATTTTTTGATATTTTATTTTAAAGCAACTTACTTCATTATCCAATTCATTATCATCTTTCAATTTTCAACTGCCTAAATGGATAATATCAGGATGACTTTTTCTTCTTTTCAGTATCATAGTATGTTTCAGGTATCTCAGTGTTCTGTTATGTAGGAGTTATGTACTAACTCTTTTTGAGAGCAGATGTTTAAATTACCATATCCTGACTTTGCCATCTTGTCCTTTTAATTATTTGGCAGTGAATATACATTTTTTTCCTTTTGAGAAGGCAATAACTAATTTGTTACTTTTCTTAATTCTTTATTAGAAACTAAAATACAGCAACAAATTGGAACTATTTTTTACCTCTCTTTGCTCTGATTTTTTTTTCTGCATAGGTGAATCAGAAAATACCCCACCCCTTCCTCTAACTTTAGCAGCCAGCACCCTCCCTTCGGACACAGGGACCACTACAGCTGCTGCCGAGTCCACCAACGGTATACCCGAGCATCACCATACCATAGTGTTTTGTGATGACCTTTCTAATCACCCTCCTCCATCACTGTGTCTGTCTCACATACTTTCACAATTGATTTCTTAGTCTGACTTGTCATGATTTTTTCTCTAGAGCTGTGAACAGCATTCCCATATGTTTTTGTTCTTAGAGCTGCATGCTTTATATCTTAGTGTCCTGGAGACATTTCATCCTCAGCTCACTAACTTCTTCCTTTAAAAAAACTCATCAGTATTTGACTTTTGTGCATTTAGACATTTAACAGTTGCGTTGGCCATCTTATTTTAGGTATCAAGTAACAAGGCATTTTTCATTGCTTCTGGTGAAAAACCAAATCACACACATTTCTAAATAGAATATTTGAGCTTGGCTAATGTGATAAATTTCTGAAGAAGTGTTCAAGAGGTAGCAGTAGGAAATCCACATAGTTAGACAACTTGGCTTTATGTTTAACTCTGTCTCTCTTTCCAAAAGGCTTTTTGTTTCAGATACAAACATAGAAACTACTTATGATCTAGACTAAGAGAAACTTAGTTTGCATTTAGTAATGAATTTAGAAATACTGTACATTTGAATGATAAACTGAAAATGAGAAATAGAAGGCATGTGATATTTACCAGCAACATAGAGAGGAATATTAATTGTAGGAATAAATATTTTATTTTTGGCTTTCCTCTGACACAGAATATCCTTATTGGTCGTATCACAGATTTTGCTTTATGGGTTGAGATTTGGTCCTCTCCCATGGAAAGGTGAGAGCAGAGTAGTACTATCTAAGGCTAGTAACAAGGTGAGGTGTGTGACTCAGACATATAATTAATTTATGGAAATTCCAAAAATATCAAGATGATATAATATTTTAATGCTGTATTTTAAAAGATTTAAACCATAGAACAATCCATGTCAAACACAATAAATAACATTGCCTCCCACTTCCCCCTCTCTCCCTCCCCTGCTTCCCCAGGGAACCCATTGTGTTACCTATTTTAAGCATGCACTCCACCACTAAGCAACATCCCTGACCATAATATTGAATTTCTGGAGACTAGTGCTATGCTAAGCCATATCAGAACCTGAGACAAAGTGGGAAAAGTGTACAGTTATATACATGGTTTTATAATTTCTAGTGGTTGCTTATTTTTATGGAAAGTTAAAGTCATTAAAAATCAAAGAGTAAGAGTGTTAAAATTTAAACATCATTTCAAGTATAAGTATTTTATGTATCCTCAATTAAAACATGTTATATTTTGATTTTATCTTAAATAAAATGATTTAAGATTGCCACTTGGTCAGTAGAAATTGCCCTATACAGGGAATTCTCTCATTTGAAAATATAAACTAAGCCGGGCAATGGTGGCTCACGCCTTTAATCCCAGCACTCGGGAGGCAGAGGCAGGACGATCTCTGTGAGTTCGAGACCAGCCTGGTCTACAGAGCTAGTTCCAGGACAGGCTCCAAAGCCACAGAGAAACCCTGTCTCAGAAAACAAGAATACCGATTAATATCCTGCCTTTGTTCATCCAGTGCACAGACTACAAAATATGANTGCACTGTCAATAATTTTCTGTTGGTTGTAATGATTTCATTTAGAAGTCAATCTAAAACAGTGACTGGAATATGAGAACACCAAATCTAGGGCCAGAAGTTTAAATCCTTACTGTAGTGTTAAAGCATTTGCAGAAGAGCCATTTTTTTAAAGATTTATTTATTTATTATGTATACAACATTCTGCCTCAATGTATGCCCACACGCCAGAGGAGGGCGCCAGATCTCAGTACAGATGGTTGTGAGCCACCATGTGGTTTCTGGGAATTGAACTCAGGACCTCTGGAAAAGCAGCCAGTGCTCTTAACCTCTGAGCCATCTCTCCAGCCCCCCAGAAGAGCCATTTTAATGTTATCTCTTAAAATAGGAAAATCAACAACTGCTGATTAAACACAACTCCTTGCATTACAAATTGCATTCTTTTCCCAACCTGAGCCTCAAATAATTCTGTTTCATCACATACAGTTTTAGTCAAGGTGCAAGATATTTCTAGGAACAGTTGTCCCTGGTAGACACAAGAAAACACTAGGTGGGATTAGTATCATTTTTAGCTGAGTATCTGAGTGAATCTGAACATTTAATTTAACGAGAAGAACATGGTAAAGAAATTGCAAACCAGTGGTTGCTGTAGCCTGGACACTTCCAGATTAAGATAATGAAAGCAGTGTGCTATGCTGCAGTGGAGCACCACTGAATTATGTGTGGATGGGGACAGGAAGGACACTTTGAGATTTGATTTCACAGGCTACAGTGATATGAAAACCAACGTCTTTAATGCATTTCTCTGCAGCATGTGACAAACTTTCAACATCAACCATGAATTTGCCAAAGCAGACGGACCCTCCTATGAGTAAACGCCTGTCTTCATCCACCGTGGCAATATCTTATTCCCCAGACCGAGGCAAGTGAATGAGTAGACCTTGTCTCTCCAGTTTGCTTCTTTCTGGTGTGAATGTCTTGACAGTGTCCTTTGCAAAAGCCTCCTCTCAAGCCTTCTGCAAATATCAGTACTGTCTTAACCTCTAGGGTCTGACTAACAGGACTTTGGAAAGTGATATCGTTCCATAAGGAAAGGTCATTATTGATTGATAGGAACTGATATTCTCCCAGTCTGCATGGAGAAGGTTTTTTTTGTTTGTTTTTTAAGCTCCTGCTGGGTCAGTGATATAATATAATTGATTGGCCAGAAGCAGCAGAATTGATTAGTTAGTTATCCGGGAGACTTGATAACAGAAAAAAATGGGACTCTGAAGTCATTCATGGTTTGTAGGCCTGCCTACTTTATAAATGAAAACAGAAGTACAGAAATAATATGAGAATGCTTTTTTTCATTTATTTTATATTCCCCCTAACTCCCGTCTACCTGCCCCATCCACTCTTCCTCCATTCAGAAAGGGGCAGACCTCCCATGGAGTCAACAAAGCATGGCATATCAAGTTTAGGCAGTACCAAGCTATTCCCCTGCATCAAGGCTGGGCGAGGCATTCCAGCATGGGGAATAGGTTCAAAAAAGCCAGCTCATGCACCAGAAACAGATCTTGATTACACTGCTAGGGGCCCCACAAACAGACCAAGCCACACAACTCTCACCCACATACAGAGGGCCTAGGTTGGTCCCATGCAGGCTCCCTAACTGTTGGTCCAGAGTCCATGAGCTCCCACTAGCTCAGGTCAGCTATCTCTGTGGGTATCCCTGTCCTGATTTTGTCCCCCCCCCCATTTCTCATACAATCCCTCCTCTGTCTTTTCAACTGGACTCCAGGAGCTCAGCCCAGTGCTTAGCTGTGGATCTCCCCATCTGCTTCCATCAGTTACTGGATGAAGGTTCTCTGATGACAATTAGGGCAGTCACCAATCTGAATACAGGGGAAGGCCAGTTTAGGCACCTACTCCACTTTTGTTAGGAGTCTTACCTGGGGTCATCCTTGTGGATTCCTGGAAGTTTCCTTGGTCACCAGGTTTCTCCCTAACCCAATTTTACCCTCCTCTATCAAGATATCTTTTCATTACTCTCCCCTTCAGTCCTACCTCACAACTCGACAAACTCGAGTCCTCATGTTCCCATCCATCCCCTCCCCCTCACCTCACACACTCCCAGTTTACCCAGGAGATCTCATATGTTTTCCCTTCCAAGGGAAATCCATGTCGAGGATGCTTTTTCAAGCAGTGTTTTGGTTAAGGAGACAGTGTATATAGCGGGACACATAACTATTTTCAGAACCTGAGTATATGTAACAGTATCTGTGTTCTGATGGAGGCTCAGAAGATTCATTGGAAGCCTGAATTTTTGCCTTTTGTTATACATAGGTTAAAAAAAAAAGAGGGCTCTTCTTGTTTAACATGCATATCCTAAAGCACCAGCAAAGGAAAGTTGGGTACTATAATACTATTGAGGTTGTCAGGTTGGCCAAGAGATGATCAGGAAGAGATTTGTGACTTGGAAGAGGATAATGGGACTTCCTGGTTGTCATTCACTGGCATTGACTCTATCCCTCCATTCCAGAGGCATGATGTATGCAGCAGAGTCCCTATAAGTGTCATAATGCTGCTGATTTCTGATACCCATTCACGGTAACTACTAGACACATGGAGGGAGGAAAAAGTTTGAAGAGAAAATGCTTGACACTTTTGACTCTATAACTATTCCTTTAGTGAACATACTCCATATTTTCTCATTTATTTCTTTGCATTGATGAACATGCAAACATAAATATGTTATATCATGGTTGACAACTATTATCTGCTTGGTATTCTAAACTGAAAAATGTTAATCTCCATACCATTTACTAAATAGCTATCCAAACAATATCCATTGTCATATATTATATCTACAAACCAAAACATTTTAGTTATTAGATTTTATTTTATTTTTTCTTTTTATTTTTGAGGGTTTTTTGTTGTTTTGGCATAGATTTTTCAGGCAGGATCTCATTCTATACTTCATACTGACCTTGAACTCCTGATATTACTACCTCCATTCCCAAATGCTTGGTGTAAATCATCACATCCTATGATCATTGAATTTTGGATCATGAATTTTAGCTGATAATCGGTTGACTATTATTTTTGTGCTGTTTGTGTAATTTTGCCCTTAAATCATTTTTTTAAAAGATAGGAAAGTATTTTTGTATTGTTATAGGATGGCACTTTTCATTTTTAAAAATTGTTTTTTTGTTTGTTTGTTTTGTTTTTTTGAGACAGGGTCTCTCTGTGTAGTTCTGGCTGTCTGGAACTCGCTTTGTAGACTGGCCTGGCCTCAAACTCAGAGGTCCACCTGTGTCTGTCTTCTGAATACTGGGATTAAAGGCATATGCCACCATGCCCGACTTTGTATGTTTTTTTAATCAGTTTTTAAAAAATATTTTTTTAATTAATTTTTTTTAATTTTTTAAATCTTTTATTGAAAATATATTCTCTCATACAATACATCATGACCTGACCACAGTTTTCCCTTCCTCTACTCCTCCCAACTCCCTCTGACCTCCCCTCTCCCTGATATCCACTCTCTCTCTATTTCCTTTTCAGAAAAAAAAAGGCCTAAAATGAGTTCTTGTTGTTGTTTCATAGGCACAGTCCTACTTTTTCTAGTGTTAGATGTACTTAGGGAGTACTTAGTGAGTCCATATAACTTGAAAGGGGTGTTAATTCTCTTCAACTAATACAGGTCACTGTGGTTGTTTTTTCGTTTATTTTGCTTTGCTTTGGTTTTGAGACCCTTACTGTGTAGCTCAGGATTCTCCTTCTTCAGTCCCCAAATGCTGTGACTATAGGTGTGTACTATTACATATAGCTCAGATCACTGTAATAGAGTATGAAAATAGTTCTGATACCACAAAAGTGAGTGAACTCTCCTAAACTCTTAAGTTATATCTTATTTGTTTGATTTTGCTAGGACAAACTCCAAAGCCATCCTTTGTTAGAATTATTTTTATTTCCACATTTGTTTTGCTACCAAAATGTTAAATGTCACATGCACTATCTTGTTTAAACATTATTTTCTTTTACTTTAATTCTGCTTTTTAAAAATTTAATTTAATTCAGTCCCTTAGCTCATTGCATGCACCCTAGTTCCATGGAACCCTTTCTTGTTTTGAGACTGCTAATACCCACACAGGCTTTTTTAGCCAGAAGCAGAAGTATATATATGCTCTCAGCAGGCCAATGACTCAGGTAAAAGAGGCCAAGCTGTGAAGTCAAAGAAAATTCCTGAAGCAGTTTTGATCAGACTTGGATTCCTGAATTTTTGCATTTTGCTTCTCATTTGCTGGCTTTATGAAGTTCTTTGAATGGTTAATAGCATTTTCTGCCTGGCTATGTTTAGCTGTTGCTGTTTCTTTTAAAGATAATTACTATATAGGTGAGTAAACTATTTTATGACTGACTGGTGGTATGTGAATGAGGTAGAAAATCGACTTGATGGTCTGTGGAGGTTAGTTCACTTTTCTTAGATGGTTGGAAAAGTAGCATATATATCTTACTCCCTGGAGTACCACAGCTGGCTCTACCCCTCATTATTACTCATATATAAAATGGAGATTTTGTTTTTTATTTGTTGTAATAAAAACTATATATGGTGGTGAATGGCCAAAGTAGAGAGTTTAAAGCAAGTCTGGGCAACATAGTAAGACCATGTTTCAAAAGTTTGATATTAAATTATCATGAGGATTAAATGAGATCATAGTATAAATAAGATAACACACTGGTTGGCACAGAGTAAGAGCTCAAAAAATGTCTAGAGCTTTGCTACTTAAAACATGATCCATGATCGCCACAGGGTACAAAGCCAACAGGAGGAAAAGCGCTTTGAAAGGCTGTCAAGTGCGGCAAACTCCCTGACCAGCAGGAAAGAACAGCCACCAGATGAGGATTCTTCCCAAATCACGCTTTATTGGAGCCTCTTGGTTGAAGGGAGAGCAGGAGGCGAGGCCCCCCCCCCAGCTGCAACTGCTTATATAGGGACTAGGGGTACGTGCAGGCCTCCTATTGGTCAAAGTGTCTCAGCAGCCATTCCAAGCTCCCTGATAGGTCCGGCACACTGAGGACACTGAGCATGCCCAAGATGGTGGTACTGGCTATGACCTTATATGGAATTGTTTATCCCAAGCCTGCTGGGGCCTTGCGCCATCTTGTAATGGCAGCCGCAAAAGCTGGCTCCTTGCAGTGAGCATGCTCGAGTTAGTGATTCTGCCTAAGTTCTTATATGGAGTTGTTTACTCCAGCCCTGCAGGAGCCAGGCGCCATCTTGTAATGGCGGCTGCATGTACTGGCTCCCTGCAGTCAAGCAGTGATGGCTTAGTGTGATCAAAAGTGCATTGTGGAGGTTGGAGAAATGGCTCAATGGTTAAAAGCACTGGCTGTTCTTACAGAGGACTTAGAATCTGTTCCCAACACCTACATGGCGGCTCACAATCATTTTTCCCTCCAGTTCCAAGAGATCCAATGTCTTCGTCTGGCCTCTGCAGGCACCTGTCATATATGTGGTATGCAGACTTATATTTAAGCCAAACACCCATATTTTTAAAAAATGAAAAAAAAAAGCCAGCAATGGAAACTTTGTAGAAAGGCGGCTCTGAGATCCTCCCTAGCCTGCACATTGAAGTCTGGCAAACACTGGCTTTCCTTAACCAAATGCAACTAAATCATGATGTCAAGATTTAATGCAAGCATTATCATTTGCATATGAGCAGCACAATGTCCACATAAGGTCCAGTCTAGACTCCATTACCAAGATACAGTGGATTTGGTGAAAATGACATCAAGTTACATGGGGTCTATTCTTTTTGTTTGCTTTGGGAGGGGGACAGTGGGGGACAAAAATCTCATGTAGTCCAGGCTGCTCTCAAACTCACTATGTAGCTGAAACTGGCCTTGAACTCCTGATCCTTCTGCCTCTATCTCCAAGTGTTGAGATTGCTAGTATATGTCACTATGTCTGGGTATAAAATCTCTTAAGTGGTTAGTATTTGATTTGCCAATTCTGCTCCTGGATATAGAGCCAGAAAAATTAAAAACATTTCAAAATCAGTAGAGCATTATTTACAGTAGCCACGAGTGGAAACAGCTTGAATAAATAAACAAAATGAAGTATATATGTAAAGTAGAATATTATTCAGCTTTAAATAGGAAAGGAGGCTGGGTAATAGGTGGTGTACACCTTTAATTGCAGCACTCGGGAGGCAGAGGCAGACGGCTGTCTGTGAGTTCGATGCCAGCCTGGTCTTTAGAGTGAGTTCTAGGACAGCCAAGACTGTTACACAGAGAAACCCTGTCTCGGGAAAAAAAAAAAGGAAGGAAGGAAGGGAATGCTGATAGATGGATGAAGTTTGAAACTATTCTAAGTAAAAGAAAGCAGTCACAAAATACCATAACTTATATGATTCTTCTTATGTAAAATATCTGAAATAGAGAAATCCATAGAGACAGAAAGTACATCAATGTTTTACAAGGAGTAGGGGAGGAAAGAAAGATTAGTAACTGCTTAATGGGTAAAAGGTTTTATTTGTGACTCTTAAAATGATTTGGAGTTATGGTTATAATTGTGAATATACTAAATAATCACTGAACTGGACATTTAAAGGGGGAATTATATGGTATGTCAGTTCTACTCAACAACAAATCCCAAATTATTAGCAAGTAGGAAGTATCCCCATTTTTGAGGTGAAATATTTCAGGGATTCCCTAAGACTAAGCTCAGGTTTGATGATTTGCTCAGAAGATTCAGCATACAGGTATACTCGCCTCTTTTATTTATTATGATGAAAGGATATACAAAAATCCACAAAGGAGAAAACAACTAGGAACAAAGTCTAGAAAAGACAAGGCACAAGCTTCTATAGTCTCTCCAATATAGTCACTCAGGATGAGTTTCCTGGAGTTAAGACAAGTTAAGAATGTACTGCCGACCATGGAAGCTTGTTGATGCTGAGTTACAGAATTCTGATCATGTGAACTCCCATTAACCTTAAAGGTATATCTTAGCCAGATTGCTTCCTTGTTCCTTCTAAATATTTTCCACCTGGCCCCAGCACAGTTCTGGCCAGTAAGTTGAAGCTTACCTGACTACCTTTCAGATCTCAGGCAGTTATGACATTAAGAACACATATAAGAAGTGCCATTCTTGAGGGCTCATAGATTCCTATGGAAAACAAGAAGCTAAGAACTTCAGGACACTTGCAGCAGGAGATTCATTATCAAGAGACACCCCACGATGTGACCTCCCACTGTAGTGCCTCTCACCATGCCCCAGAGTGCTTAGTGCAGTGGGAGTAATTCATTTCAGTGATTCAAGAGGGACTGCCTGAGGCTAATCAGTCCCAAAGCCCCCTCTGCTGGTGGTACTGGTTCATCTGCCTGATGAATGTAAATAACATCTTAATATGCTGTGTTGGAACTATACCAAAATTGCCCCATCATGGCTTCCTCAGTTATGTGCAGTCGAAATCCAGAAATTCATGCTCATAGTAGCTTACACAGGCATTGTGGGAAGTTTCTTCTGGAAGAGAGACCTTCCAAGACCAATTCTGGAAAACAAAGATCATAGATATCAAAGATCCTCAGTTATGTGCAGTCGATATCCAGAAATTCATGCTCATAGTAGCTTACACAGGCATTGTGGGAAGTTTCTTCTGGAAGAGAGACCTTCCAAGACCAATTCTGGAAAACAAAGATCATAGATACCTTTGTGACAGTGTCCTCCTCCACGCCACTACAAGCTGAGTTTTATTTGTATTCTGTTCACAATCTGCAGCACAATTAATAAAAACCCAGGGATAGATTTTGGGGTTTTAGGATTCCTGGAGGCAGGATCACCATTTTCGGACTGAGGTAGAGGTAAGAGTCAGTGGCTGGCTGCTTTGCTTTTCTGGTTTGAGCCCCACTATCTGTCTCTGAGTTTTTATTAATTGTGCTATACAGTCAAAACTTGATTTCTCAGTTATTCACTACACTTATGCAAGCCTCTTTTTAAAAGGATATAATATTTTTATGGGTGGGAAAGGAAGTTCAAGAAGCAAATAGAGAAATATTTAAATAAGCTTAATCAGAAAGATACACTATATTTAGGGATCAATCAAAGTAAACTACTAAATTTTCAAAAAACAAACATAGGTCTATGCAACTTCTGGTTTTTTATTGTTGTTGTTTGTTTATTTATTTGTTTGTTTTTTTAGCTTAGTCATTTATCTAGTGACAAGTGTAAAAAAAATCATCCTCCTTCTTGGGACAGCTACATAGGAGAAACAAACATGCATAGTTTATCTTAAGTATGAATATTAGGAAAAGGTAAAGTAAGTAGAGTCAGGTCCTAAGTCCATTATTATAAATCATAGCTCCTTTTAAAATAATCAAACAGAGCCGGGCAGTGGTGGCACATGCCTTTAATCCCAACCCTTGGGAGGCAGAGGCAGGAGGATCTCTGTGACTTTAACGCCAGCCTGATCTACAGAGCAAGTTCCAGGATAGTCTCCAAAACTATACAGAGAAACCCTATCTCAGAAAAAGAAATCAAGCAGGAAACAGCAATGATGCATCTTTTCAACCTTTCCCAGACTATAGCTTTTCCAAGAAAGTACCCACACTCTGCATCAGAAATACAGCTCTGAAGAGCAGCTTGGATTTTTTGGATGTTGCCATCAGAGACCTGTTCTGTGGACATTTATATGTAACCAAGGTGGCCCAACAGTATTCAGGATGTTTCACAGTTTAGAGACCAAAGGAGGGATGTATTTGCTGCAATCTCTAGTTGAATTTTAAAACTCTATATCTCTTCTGGAAGTTGATTCTTTTCAGTATCTATTTTTATACAAAAATCATAGTTAAAAAACATTAGTTTGAAACTTGTTCTGGTTTCAGTACTTAGTTCCAACCCACCTACTGATGACAAAACCAAGAAAAGGTTGTTTTTTACCCATTTCCGTTGAAGGAGAAAACTAAAATCATTCCCCAGCCATGATTTTTAACCTCAGTTTAGGTAGCATGGCCAAAAGTAGCCAAGGAATCCTGAGGAAACACTCTTGGAGTTTCAGTAGTTATCTTCAAATTCTGTAGGCAACTTTCACCTCACAACATCTTGACTGTTTCACAACATGGCCAACAACTCCATAGCTACACAAACACCACAGGTCTATTCCCCCACTATTCCCAAACATTATTTTTACTTTGTTTTTGTGAATTGGAGTTATTGTACAAGTTCCCACCTCTGATGTCAGTTGCTTCTGGGGCCCCCAAGAACATTGGAACTCTGAGGACTCATAACTTATGGCTATGATTTATTACAGTAGTAAGATATACAACCAAAGAAGCAAAGGAAAAAGTATATGATAAGTAGAGGAAACCAAATGTAAGATTCCAAGGCTCTCCTAAGATAGTCATACAGGATATACTCCATGTAACAATACACATAAAGTATTGCCAACTGAGGAAGCACTCTAAAGATTCAATGCCTTGGGATTTTACTAGGAACTAATCATGTAGGCAACTTTACTAAGCAAATACCCAAATTTCAAACACTTAGAATGTATTTTTACAGTTTCTTAGCACTCACTAGTGAATTACACAAACCTTCCTAAAATCTAAGGTCCTAGATACTGGCCAAAGTTCAATCTTGTAAGCAGACTTGCAAAGACAATAGTCAGGGCTTCTGTGTTCTTCCTGTGTAAGGAAATTGAGTTTAGAGACATTAAGTAGCCTTCCCAAGGTAATACAGCTATTAGATGGCAATGCAAAGTCTGCTTAGCTCCAAAGTGCACTTTTAACCCCTCAAATAAATTTGACTCTTGAATCTTGGGAATCTTATTTAAGATGCGATCTATTCTGTATACAGTAGAAAAAACATATTTCAAAAATGTGGATTATACATTATATTCTTATAGAACATATTCTTTTCAATCTCTGATTCTCCTGCCTTTTCCATCTGTGTTTCCTGTATTTTCTGGCTATTATTCTGTAACTCTCTAGTATTCCATGCCTGTCTTCTTGTAGCTCTTGGAAGCCCTCTCAAATCTTCATACAAATCCTCTCCAACCCGGACCACTGAGAGGAAGAAGGGTGCACCTTCATCTGGTGTGGGAGATGCTGGGAAGGGAGCCATGGCAGGAGCAGAGCCATCTCAGGTAGGTTTAACTGCCCTCTGTCACTCTTTTCTGTACTGTAATTTGTCTGACAGTGTGATTGTTTCTATTATTGACCTGGGGTCTATGTTTCTGTCAGTCTTCAGGGACTGTTCAAGGGATATATTTGGTTTATTTATTTTTTTAACCAAACTTTGGAAAATTTTTCCTCTATTCTTTAAGGTTCTGATTCTAGGAGTCTTGCTTCTGTATACAACTCAAACTGAGGGTCTAGGTCAACCTTCACTCACAATAGCCTTTGAATATTTTTATATCACATAGATATTGTCAGTAAAATAACTGTTAAGCAGGAACCCATTCCCTTTACTAAGAAATGTGTGTTTTGCACTCTACATTATACCATGTATGCCTCAGAGTTTACAAACTGGCATCTTAGATATTAAAATCACCTTCTTCTGGTAAAGGTTTTGTAATAAGTGTATATTTTATATTTATTTGAACTTAATCTTTTCAATTATTTTATTTTTTGAGATTGTAATTACATCATTTCTATCTTTCCTTTCTTCCCTCCAAGCCTTCCTATATACTTCTTGCTCTCTTTCAAATTCATGGCCTCTTTTTCATTAGTTGTTGTTATACAACACATATGTGTGTATGTATATTTATGTGTATGAATGCATATATACATATATATTCATATTAATTCATATATATATATGCAAGTGTGAGAAGTTCTCTTTTGAGTTGTTAATCAGGCTTGTCCAACAGACTCCCAAAACATTATAGACTATTGTTGTCCGTGGTTGCCCTCCAAGAGGTGGGAAGTAAGTCTCTATTGCTGAAAATACCATGTACTTCAGACTCAGAGCCCAGAGGCCTCTGAGCTAAAAGTGTATGTTTTTGTACCCTTTCCAGTTCTTTTATGTTTAGGGCCTTAATATGGTTATGCTGTTATTTCTTGGTAATATAACAAAGTGTAGGGCAAAGGATCTCTATGTTGAGCAAAAAAAAAAAATCATTCCAACTTGACGACTTAAATGCAATGATCTCATGGTATCACAAATCTCTATAAAGATTCATGTCACATGAGCATTAGACCTTTATATTGATCCCACTGGAAAGAAAACTGTACCACTTTCATCTGAGGTAGATTTTCAACTTGTAGTAGCAGTACCAGTCATGGGCTGTGGCTATCATATTCTTTGTCCCCTATAGATGGAGAAAGTGAAGAAGGGACGAGTGACAACTTCTGTTTCCACTGGGGGTCTTGGGTCCCCACTGAGAAGATGTGAGCCTCCTGAAGACATTCCTAAGAGGTCATCTTCTCCTGTGAAATCTAAGTAAGCACATCTTCCCTTGCCAGAACTCTGATTGTTGACAGTCAGTTTAGTTTAGTTTAGTTTGGTTCCATCCAACGTTGTTGCTTCTGCTCTGACAAAAGTATGTCCAACAGGAATGGGTGAGCAGGACAAATGCCTGCCTTTGGAGTATATGTCTATACACTTAATGTATCTTCTGGATAAATGATGAACCATTTATAAGTTTATTGCTTCATAACATATATAGGACCCATATTTGCCAAGGTGATATATTCAGCATCTTCTCTTTAGGACCTTCAATTCCATTTTTCTCTTCTTTATTTCCCCTGGCATTTTCCTTTCTCTTTTAATTGTACCATTTCTAACTCTAGATTGAAGTGACTGCATTGTGCATAGGTACTTGCTTACAATCTCCTTTCCTCCTCATCTAACTGTCTCACTGTCTGTCTCTTTAACATATTACTGATGGTTAGCAATTTTGTTCTGAAGACAAGTTTACTCAGATGTTTTTCTCTGCAGGGTTCTAGAAGATGATCTACATGCAAATATATAATGTACTTTGAACATATGTCCCTCAGTGTAGCAACTGAATGGAGACTTGTATGAAATGAGGGGTCAGGCCTCAGTTAGAGACTTGTTAATCTGAAGCTCATTTGCATTGTATCAACATTTTATGTTCAGTTAGTGTTCTTCCGCAAAGCTTCTTTGAGGCTGGAACTGTCTTTATTTCTTGTTGTAAAACAGGTCCTCAGTATAGGTCTGTCTTGGTCCATTAGGACTGCTTGGAACTAGGGGTGCTTCACATTTCAGTTACTTAGATTTGAGAAAGCTTGCTTAGATTTCATTGGTTAAGCATCCTTGATCTGACCATTTGAAATCTGAAACATTTTTTTTCAAGACAGGGTTTCTCTGTGTAGCATTTTAGAGCCTGCCCTGGAACTTGCTCTGTAGTCCAGGCTGGCCTTAAAGTCATAGAGATCCACCTGCTTCTACCTCCCAAATGCTGGGATTAAAGGCATACGCCACTACCGCCGACTCTGAAATTTTTGAGTAATGGTATGATGTTCAAGAAGCATTGGAACGTGGATCATTTCCGATTTCAGAACTTCTTATTAAGAATGATTAATGTAGCATAAATAATAAAAATCCACAGACAGATATTGGGGTTTAAGCTGGAGATCAGAAAAGCAAAGCGGCCAGCTACTGGCTCTTACCTCTACCTCAGACTGAAATGGCGATCTTGCCTCCATGAATCCTCAGGATGAGTCTGAGCATGAAACCTGTCTTTTCCCATCTTAATATTCCTCTCTATTTTGATTTAAGGTGTGCACTACCACCGCATAGTTTATATGGCTGACTAGTGTGGCTGCTTTGCATTCTGATCTTCAGGCAAGATTTATTTATTAAAACACAAATACTATACCACTATAGATTAACCTAAAAATAAAGAAAGAAGACAAAACAAAAATAAAACAGAAAAAAAGATAAAAAAGAATGCTTAACTTTTGTGAAAGAGTTGAGAGTTCTCAAGAGAAGCAAGTATTTCTTGGTTTTACCTTTTTTAATTAATTAATTAATTTTCTCATACATCACATCCTAACCACAGTTCCCCTTCCCTTCTATCCTCCTAGTTTCCCCTACACCTTCCCTTTCCCCTAGATCTACTCTTCCTCCTTTTCCCTTCAGAAAAAAAAAGCAGGCCTCCCAAGGATATGAATTAAACATGCATGACATAACAAGTCACAGTAAGACTAAGCACATCCCTTGTATCAAGACTAGATAAGGCAGCCCAGTAGGAGAAAAAGGATCCCGAAAGCATGTGAAAGAGTTAGAGACAGCCCTATTCCCACTGTTAGTAGTCCCATAAGAACACCAAGCTACGTAATTATAACATATGCAGAGGACCTAGGCCAGACATATACAGGCTCCCTGATTGTTGGTTCAGTCTCTGTGAGCCCCTATGAGCCCTACTTAGTCGATTTTGTGGACCTTGTTCTGGTGTCCTTAACCCCTCTGGTTCCTACAATCTTTCTTCCCCTTCTTGCATGGGATTCTCCAAGTTCCCTCAACCTAATATCTGGCTATAGGTCTCTGCATCTGCTCCCAGCAGTTGTTGGATAAAGACTCACTGATGAAAATTGGTCTACAATTAATAGCAGAATATCATTAGGAATCATTTCATTTACTTTTTTTTTTACCAGTTGTATTTGGTTCTATCCTAGGTCTTGAGCCATCCAGCCTCCAGTTTCTACCCATCCAGGCAGTGTTAGCTATAGGCTCCCTCTCATGGCATGGGTCTCAAGTTGTACCAGTTATTGGTTGGCCACACCTACAAGTTTTGCACCATGTTTACCTCAGCACATCTTGCAGGCAGGACAAATAGTAGGTTGAAGGTTTTGCGGCTGGTTTGGTGACCCAGTCCTACTGCTAAAGGCCTGCCTGGTTAGAGGAGATGGCCAGTTGAGGCTCCCTATACCCCATTACTAGGAGTCTTAACAAGGGCCATCCTCATAGATTGTGCTTCCACTGCATTAGGTTTCTCCCTCAGCCCCGAATGCCCCCGGTACTAAAAAGCTAGATGTTTTGGTGGTACATGTCTATACACATCTATAATCATAATATTTGGGTAGCTGAGCCATAAGAGATCACATAAATTTTAGGCCAGCATGAGAATAGGCTACATATTGAAATCCCTCTTTCCAAATAAATAAAAATCAAGTGCCAGGAAATATAGATTAGTGGATGAATCACAATGGTTATAGACTGGTCTAGAGAATCATAGGAACTCATGTGCAACAAGCTTAAATTATTTATGAAAATTCAGCCAAACTATATAGTAATAAAAAACATTGGTCACAACCACGCACAACTACAAGGGGTTATCTTAGAAATGTTATGAATGAAAAAACAAGTTATAGAGGAATGCCATTAATAGATTCCATTTATTTTTATTTTTTTATTTTATTTTTTTTGTTTTGTTTTTTCGAGACAGGGTTTCTCTGTGGCTTTGGAGCCTGTCCTGGAACTAGCTCTGTAGACCAGGCTGGTCTCAAACTCACAGAGATCTGCCTACCTCTGCCTCCCGAGTACTGGGATTAAAGGCGTGCGCCACCATCGCCCGGCCTCCATTTATTTTTAGTTCCAAGATGTACTACCTAAAAAATGTTCTTCAGAATTAAATATGATAAAATTAGTTTTTACAAAAATAGGAACATGACAGACATAAAATTCAGGATGATACTGGCCTCTTTCAGTGAGGGAAGAAGGGGCTCAGACAAGGGAGGGCCACACAGGAATCCTCAACATAATGATAATACCTGTCTTATCATTTTGTGAATGTTTGGACATTTGTTCTTTCATTCTTTATATCTTTTTTAAAATTATTTATTTATTTATTTATTTATTTATTTATTTATTATGTATACAACAGTCTCTCTCCATGTATACCCACACGCCAGAGGAGGGCGCCAGACCTCATTATAGATGGCTGTAAGCCATCATGTGGATGCTGGGAATTGAACTCAGGACCTCTGGAAGAGCAGCTCTTAACCACTGAGCCATCTCTCCAGCCCTCATTCTTTATATCTTAACATATTTTATAAACTTTGTTTTATATATTCAATATTGAAGAAAAAGAAACTTGATATTAAAAATGATGTCACACATAAATAAGCTTGATTTATTTTTGACATTTTATCTGCATAGACTACTGATGGCACTTAATTATTTTTTAAACTTTTTTTTTTTTTCAAGACAGGGCTTCACTCTGTCCCCTGGCTCTCCTGGAACATGCTCTGTAGACCAGGCTGGCCTCAAACTCACAGAGATCACTTACCTCTGCCTCTTGAGTGCTGTGATTAAAGGCATGTGCCACCACTACCTGGCAACAATTTTTAAAGGTTATTTTATATAAAATACGCACATATATGTTTGTGCACCAGAGTGTGCCTGGTATCCATGGAGGCCAGATTGCCATGGAACTGGATAAAAAAGGTTATGAACCACCATGAAGATCCTGGAATTTGAATCCAGATCCTCTGGAAGAACAGCCAGTACTCTTTTTTCTTATTGATATTTATTAAGCTCTACATTTTTCTCTGCTCCCCTCCCTGCCACACCCTTCCGCCCTTCAATCCTCCCCCCAAGGACCCCATGCTCCCAATTTACTCAGGAGATTTTGTCTTTTTATACTTTCTACTTCCCATGTAGATTATATCTATGTAAGTCTCTCTTAGTGTCCACATTATTGTCTAAGTTCTCTGGGATTGTGGTTTGTAGGCTGACTTTCTTTATGTTTAAAAACCACCTATGAGTGATAATTGTCTTTTTGTGTCTGAGTTACCTCACTCAAAATAATGTTTTCTAGCTCCATCCATTTTCCTGCAAAATTCAAGCTGTTGTTATTTTTTTTTTCTGATGTGTAGTACTCCATTGTGTAAATGCACCACATTTTCCTTATCCATTCTTCGGTCGAGGGGCATTTAGGTTGTTTCTCTGCTCTGGCTATGACAAACAATGCTGCTATGAACATAGTTGAGCACATGTCCTTGTGGCACGATTGAGCATCCTTTGGATATATACTCAAAAGTGGTATTACTGGGTCTTGAGGAAGGTTGTTTCCTAATTTTCTGAGAAATTGCCACACTGACACTCAAAGGGGCTGTACCAGCTTGCATTCCCATCAGCAGTGCAGGAGTGTTCCCTTTTCTCCACAACCTCTCCAGCATAAATTTTCATCAGTGTTTTTGATCCTGGCCATTCTTACAGGTGTAAGATGGAATCTCAGAGTTGTTCTGATTTACATTTCTCTGATGACTAAGGATGTTGAACATTTCCTTATGTGTCTTTCAGCCATTTTAGATTCCTCTGTTGAGAGTTCTCTGTTTAGGTCTGTACTCCATTTTTTATTGGATTATGTGATCTTTTGGTGTCCAATTTCTTTAGGTTTTACTGGTATTGTGTTGCTTTGTGGTGTAGCATGTGATTTTACCTTTTCTACTCATCTTTTCCTCTAATAGGTGTGGTTGGGGCTGTCTGAGATTCTGTTGAATAATCTAGGTGCCAGTGAATCCAAAGCTCAGATGGCTGTTCCTTGTGGTACAGTCAGTGTCACAGTTCTAGTTACCCCAGTGGTTATTCCTGTTCCTGGAGGTAGCTCAGTGCTCCTTTGCTTGGTCTGCTTGTTCCCTTGGAGTCTGCTGTCTCAATCCTACTTTGGCCTAGGCTGCGGCTTTGATCTGTTTCTGTAAATGCTGGTCTGTATCTCCTCCTGCAGAAGTCCCTGGCTTGGAGTTGGACCTGTTGTGGTGGAGATCGCTGACTCTGGATCTGGTCACTGGCTGGCTCAGTCCTGATGCGCCCATGTCCCAGGAGTGGGTTTTCTCCTGGCTTCTGCTTCTGGTGGAGCTTGTTCTCTCTGTGTCTTAGGTAACTGGTTCAGTCCCAATCTTGTTCCGGCGGAGATAGCAGACTCTGAGTCAGGTTGCTGGCTCAGTCCTGATCAGCCAGTGTTCTGGGACTGGGTTGGCTCCCAGGGTTCGATTAGCTCCTGGCTTCTGCCCTGGTGGAACTTGTTTCCTCAGGCTCTCTCTGTCCTAGGAGTCTCTTTCAGTTTCACTCCTGTGGAATTTGTTGCCCCAGGTGGAGTTCCTTACCTCAGGGCAACTTTGGCTTAGGTAACTGGCTTTGACCTGTATCTGTAAATCCTGGTCTGGATTCCCTCCTGCAGAAGTCCCTAGGTTGGAGTTGGACATGGAAAGGTTTCTGGTTCCGGTCTATTGCCTGGAAGGTTCCAGGCTAGGGTGCGCTCAAACCCTCAGGGGACCTGCTTACGTGCTCAGAGGTCTCAGAATTGTGCTCAGACCCGCAGGGGTTCCAAGTTCCTGCCTATTCCCTTTGACATCACAAACCAGTGCTGGAACCCATAGAAGAACTGGCTCAGGCCTACTCTCTCTGAGGTTCCAGACTCGTGCCTGGCCTTGCCAAGATTTCTGGTTCTTGCCTATTCTCTCAGAGGTCCAGGTTTACTCACACCCAGGGTGACTGAGGTCCTGGCTCAGGCCTAGTTCCTGGGAAGTCCTAGACTCTGGCCCAGACCCACCAGAGTGTTGGCTTAGGTCTACTCCCTTGAAGGTCCTGGATTCAAGTCTGGACCCTCAGCAGGCTCTGGCTCTGGCTCACTTGCTCAGGGGTTCCTCCCCTGTACCTGTTCCAATGGAGATCGTTGACTCTGGATCTAGTAGCTGGCTCAGTCCTGATCCGCCTGTGTCCCAGGACTGGGTTTGCTCCTGGCTTCTGCTTCTGGTGGAGCTTGTTCTCTCTGTGTCCTAGGTTCAGTCCCACTCCGGTTCTGGTGGAGGTCACAGACTTTGAGTCAGGTTGTTGGCTCAATCCTGGTCTGCCAGTGTCCCAGGACTGGGTTGGCTCCCAGGGCTGTATTTTCTCCTGGCTTCTGCTCCCTGTGGAGCTTGCTTCCTCAGGCTCTTTCTGTCATAAGAGTCCCATAAGTCAAGATGCCTGTTTTTACGTGGTGAAGGTAACCACGTTTAAATTTGTTTCCTAGCATCTCTTCACTGAATGTCATCTAGAAAACTCCCCCAGCCAGTACTCTTACCCACTGAGCCATCTCTCCAGTCCTTTAAAAGCATACAAAAAAGGTTGTGGCTTTGAAAGGTATGCTTAGTTAATTATTTTGAATTCTGATCCCAAAGCTCAGGCTACTTATGTGATGAATGTGAACTCTTAAGCTCTGACATTAAAGTATCCTCCTTGATCTCAGGTAAATTAAGTTAGATAGTTATGTATATTACTAGCATTACTCTTTTAAGTGGTTGTTTCTTTTCATTGTTTGTATTGTCAGATATTTCTATGAGTTCTAGAAGACTTAGCTTCAACTATACTCTGAAACTAGTATATGGAACAAAGCTAAAAATCTAGAGAGAAGAAATCAAATGTGGCCAAAAATGTTTCCTTAGCCTGTTTCTGCTTCTGAGTCTTAATATATTACTTATGCTTCTAGTTGTTCTGTGCTAAATATTGTAAGTTGGTGTTTGGTCATTATGATAGTCATGTGGACTGGTTTTCTTTCTTTTCCTTCCTTCCTTTTTTTCTATCTTTCTTTCTTTCTTTCTTTCTTTCTTTTTTTTTTTTTTTTGAGACAGGGTTTCTCTATAGAAACCTATCCTGGAACTAGCTCTTGTAGACCAGGCTGTTCTCGAACTCACAGAGATCTGCCTGCCTCTGCCTCCCAAGTGCTGGGATTAAAGGCGTGCACCACCACGGCCAGGCTTGGCATTTACATTCTTTTTTTTAAAATATTTCTTTATTTATTATGCATACAATATTCTGTCTGTGTGTATGTCTGCAGGCCAGAAGAGGGCACCAGACCTCATTACAGATGGTTGTGAGCCACCATGTGGTTGCTGGGAATTGAACTCAGGACCTCTGGAAGAGCAGGCAATGCTCTTAACCACTGAGCTATCTCTCCAGCCCCTGGCATTTACATTCTTATCTGAACTTTTACTTGTAAAGGATAACGTCTAGTGTACCTGGTCCTGCAGGTACACATATTTGTATACTTACCCAGTATACAGATATACTATATGTTTAAATCTAAACAAAGGATCATTTGAATTTGGACCAATTTTTAAGCCTTTCTATTTCAACTTTTTCAGCTTTAAAGAACTGAGAATACCCTTTCATCTACATTTGTTTCACCATTCTTATCCTGTCAGTAGACATCTATCTTTTTCTCCCAGAACTGTTGAAAGTATGTTTCTGATGATATGTCCCTAAAGAACAAAGACATTCCTTTACACACTGTGATAGTTGGTCTTCACTGTCAACTTGGTTGGATTTGGAATCACCTAGGAGAAACACCTCCGTGCATGTCTTTGAGGGAGTCTCTAAAGAGGTTTAACTAAGGAGAGGAGACTCACCCTGAATATGAATGGCACCATCCCATACGTGGAGTCTCAAATTGAAATTTAAAAAAAGAAAGAGGGGGCTGGAGAGATGGCTCAGTGGTTAAGATCACTGGCTGGTCTTCCAGATGACCCAGGTTCAAATCCCAGCACCCACATGGCAGCTCACAACTGTCTGTAACTCCAGTTACTGTCTGATACCTTCATACCAATGCACATAAAATAAAGTTAAATAAATTTTAAAAAATAAAGAAAGAAAGAAAAAAACGGAGGAATATGAGTAGAAGCATTTCTCTCCTTTTGATTAACTGGATGAAGTTTAACTGACTGTCTCCTTCTCGCATTCATGCTGCCATACTTTCTGTACCATGATGGGCTGCATGCAGTCCCTTAACCATAAACCAAAATAAACTCTTTCATAAGTTACTTTTTTGGACATTTTGTTGAAGCAGTGCCAAAAGTAACTAATATACATACTCGTGGTATGTGAAAATTAGAAAATTACTTTGATATACTTAATCTATAATATATATATATGTATGTATGTGTATATATATATATATAGTTTTGGTCAATTGTCTTAATAAGGTACTTTATAATGTTACTACACCCCAGCCCAGGATCCAGTCTGCAAAGAGTACCACAATGTATTTGATGATTTAATCACCTTAGTCTCCTTTATTTTGTTATTCACTATTTATCTTTGTGTGTGTTTGATAGGATTTCATATATACTAGGCCATCCTTGAACTCACTGTGTAACTGAGAATGGCTTTGAATTCCTGATCATCTTGCCTCCACCTTCCAAATTCTAGGATTATAGACATGTGCCACCATACCTCACTCTTAGGTCTCTTAACTTGTAACAACAGTTCCTTAGTTTTACTTTTTTCATGATCTTGACATACAAGATAGTTCATTTGAAGGCTGGTCTTTGATTTAGGTTGGTTTGGAAGTTTACTTGAGGTTAGATTCAGGTCATGCATTTAGACAGAAACCCCATGGCAGTGGTGTTAAGTCCTTGTTACTATCGCATACCATGGTGTCAGTTTGTGAGGTAAGGTAGTGTATATAGGCTTTCTTTTTCTCTCTGGAAAGTAATAAATTTCAGACTGTTGACTGAGTTGTATTTAATCATAGAACCCTCTCTCCTATCCAGTGTGTAGACTGTGGACTGTGTTAACCATACTTAGCATTAGATAGCACTGAAGAAAATAAAACCAAATTCCAGGATGTGTGTATGGGGATTCCTTTGGGGTTCCACTTTGCAGTCCATTCACTTACAGAAGTATGAAGCTGCCTCTAGAGAATTATTTTTGCCATTGTACTTACAGAGGGAGGTGTTTGTTACTATTGTTTGCTAGTCATGCAGCTTTAAAAAGTTATATACTCAAGTTGGGCAGTGGTGGCACACGCCTTTAATCTCTGTGAGTTTGAGACCAGCCTGGTCTACAGAGCAGATTCCAGGAACAGGCTTCAAAGCTACAGAGAGAAACCCTGTCTTGAAAAACAAACAAACAAAAAAACTCAAGTTACATAATCCTGCTCTGTGCTACAGGAAGGCCTCCTTCAACTCCCCAAGCATACTTTTTAAATTCCCTATTACAGTATCATTGAACCTGAAAAAAAAATAAAGTAGCAAACTAAAACTAAAAACTATAAAAGCAAATATCAGTACTTGGATGCCAGCCCTGTTCTCACTATTTGTATCATTTATGCTCTCAGGACTGTTTTTCTTATTTAAGAAAAACTATAATTAATACCAGTTTCCTTCCTGCCTACATCACTGACATTGGCTCTGAATAAATAAATAGATGTGTACGTACTTCGAAATAAAGCTCTATAAAAAGCACCATGACTTCTCCCAATTAACTTACGCTTAATTTCTTCCCTCAGCTTAGATACCTATTTCTGGGACCTAGAAAAAAATAACACTGCCAAGCTTCCCTTGGCTTGTAGTACTCTGAGTCAGCCTGACTAGAGAATTATGGAACCTGCCAGACCAACTGTGTCTTGTTTAAGATGTGCTCCTCTTGCACGTTGGCCAACAGGATGCTAAATCCATTTAAACATATATAGAGGCAAGATGTTCTGGATATTCTACACACAGATAAAATTGAGAACTTCAAGACTATATTTTATATTTTGGTTGCCCATTATGCCCCTCTCTCCCTCCCTCCTTCCTTCCCTTTCTCCCTCTCTGCATGTGTGTGCCTGTCTGTATATTAGCATATTCTGTTTATTAATGAGGAGTTGGAATAGGGGATTATAAACAGCCTTCTTGAGTTTTATCCCAAATAATCTATTCTCTCTTAACAGGTAGAAGGGTTTTTGTTGTTTTTTGTTGTTGTTGTTGTTGTTTTGGTTTTCGAGACAGGGTTTCTCTGTAGCTTTTGATTCCTGTCCTGGAACTAGCTCTTCTAGATCAGACTGGCCTCGAACTCACAGAGATTTGCCTGCCTCTGCCTTCCCAGTGCTGGGATTAAAGGTGTGCGCCACCACTGCCCGGCTTTCTCCAGTCTCTTGTATGTTGTTAGTAACGTTTGCTTCTTAGGTTCCTGTTCAAGTTCCTAAATTTTTCCTTTCCAGATTTCCCTCAGTTTGTTGTTTTTTAATGTGTAGCCATGAGTGCTTGGCCCAGTTTACTTATAACAGAACCTCAACATCAGTGGTGTGATGTTAACTTACACCTGACCATTATGCTTCAGTTCTGCTAGATAGAGAATGTGACCTCATTTTGCATTAGTGAGCCATTTAAAGCAGATAAGAATGTCATGTTGGCATTCTGATGGTGACTTTAAGGCTGCTAAGCTTGTGACCAGTTCATGCTTTATATTAGTTGCTTTTCTCATAACTGTGACAAAATACTTGACAAAAGCAACTTAAGGAAAGGTTGAATTTGATTCACAGTTTGAAGGTACAGTTGGGGAAAGCATGACACTAGGAGCTTAAAGCAGCTGGTTACATTGCATTCATAGTCAGGAGGCAGAGAGAGATAAATGATAATGCCCAGCTCCTCACTTTCTCTTTTTTATTCAGCTCCCCTCCTCATTCATGGTGTAACCCATATTGAGAGTGTTTTTTTTTTTTTTTTTTTTTGCCAGGTGGTACTGACTCATGCCTTTAATCCAAGCACTCAAGATGCAGAGGCAGGTGGATCTCTGAGTTCAAGACCAGACTGATCTACAGAGTGAGTTCCAGGACAGCCAAGGCTACGCAGAGAAGCCCTTTCTCAAAAAAAAAAAATATGGAGGGTGATATAGAAAGACACTGATAGAAATCTCTGGCCTCCACGTATACACATACAGACATACATGCATTTACATATTTACTAATTGTCATAAAGCATAAATGATTATGTTTCAACAAAATTTGGACATGTATTACCAGCTGAATTTATTAAAATTTATCGCTTTTGGGATGACTTTGGGGAGTGTATAATAAGCCCTATAATTGTTTCTATAGAAGGATGAAGTTATTCAGTTTATTGGGAAAAAAGATCTGTTTTCCTTTTTTGTTTGTTTTTTGTTTTTTTGTTTTTTTTTTTTTTCAAGACAGGGTTTCTCTGTAGCTTTGGAATCTGTCCTGGAACTTTCATCGAACTCACAGAGATCTGCCTGCCTTTGCCTCCCAAGTACTGGGATGAAAGGTGTGTGCCACCACGGCTCAGATGGAACAAAACTTCTTACGAAGAGTTTTATGGTCAAGTACGGTATCTGTTCTGCCTTATTTTTGTTTTCCAGGACAACTTCAAAAGCATATCCACAGTCTCCAAAGAGAAGTGAAGTCTCCAAAGTGAAGCCCCTATATATAGGGTCTCCTGTGAAATATCGCTTTCCTCCCATTCCCAGTGAAGAAGCACCCAAGAAGAAGGCAGAGAAGGAGAGGAGCAATAAGGAAAAGGAGGGTGCCACTGGTCAGCAGGCCGCTGGCATACCCAAAGAAGAAACCCTAGAGAAGCACATGGCTGACAAGTATGCCACTGAGAAGCACATGGTTGACAAACCTGTCACCGAGAAGAACGTGGTTGACAAACCTGTCACTGAGAAGTATGTAGCTGATAAGCATGCCACTGAGAAGCATTCTACCACAGGAGGGAAGACTGAGCACAGTGCAGGTAAACCTTCTCTGTTGATGTTGCCAGTTAGCCTTGGCCTTCCCCTCATAGTTCTTCCTCTGTCCTGATCTATATCTCATTCTCTCATGTTTTGGAGGAGAGGAGGTTTTCCCTAGGACAATGCCATCCCCTTATACTGTTTCCTTAGGCTTTCTATCATTTTTAATAGTGCTTTATTTATGAGACCTACGCCTTGATTCTGCTTATGACTATGGAACCTAAGATGGTTCCCATGCAGCCTATATGTGCTCTTCTACACAACAGAGCACTAGCCTTAGTCCTTTAAGTCTCTGACATGCAGTGAGTTCACTAAGATGGGAGTGTTGTGGAACTTACTTGTAGCTCTGTCCTTAACTGTTTCCTGCCCCTACTGAGGCTTAAAAACACCAAGGGTCGGCACAGGCTGCTGGGAGGCCGCCTCTTCCCTCTTGGCCTCCCAGTTTCCCAGCGTGTCTTGGGCCGCCAAATGGGAGGGGGAGATGCAAGATGGCTCCAGCCTCCGGCTGTTCGACTGCCTGACATGGGAAGGCAAGCCCCCACCTGGCTTGCATCTTGTAGTGAAAGGAGACAAGCTAATCGAGAAACTGATTATTGATGAGAAGAAGTATTACTTATTTGGGAGAAACCCTGATTTGTGTGACTTCACCATCGATCACCAGTCTTGCTCTATGCAGCACTGGTTTACCATAAGCACCTGAAGAGAGTTTTCTTGATAGATCTCAACAGCACTCATGGCGCTTTCTTGGGTCACATTCGGGTGGAACCTCACAAGCCTCAAGAGATTCCCATTGACTCCGCGGTCTCATTTGGTGCATCCACAAGGGAATACACTCTGCGAGAGAAGCCTCAGACGTTGCCATCCGCTGTTAAAGGAGACGAGAAGATGGGTGGAGAGGATGATGAACTCAAGGGTTTTCTGGGACTTCCAGAAGAGGAGACCAGGCTTGATAACTTGACAGATAACACTGCCCACAACAAACGGATTTCAACTCTCACTCTTAAGGAGGGAAATCTGGACATTCAGAGACCAAAGAGGAAGAGGAAGAACTCACGGGTGACTTTCAGTGAGGAAGATGAGATCATCAACCCAGAGGATGTGGATCCCTCTGTCGGTCGCTTCTGGAACATGGTGCAGTGGTTCCAGTCAAGAAGAAACGGACAGAGGGCTCTGGCTCTCTGGACCTGGAGGAGACAGGAAGCGGGCGCATACAGAACTTTGCCTTCAGCCGAGGACTATATGGGAGCCTGCCCCCCACCCATAGTGAAACAGGCTCCCAACCGCATGGCAACCATGGGACAGCACTCATTGGTGGCTTGCCAATGCCATACCCGAACCTCGCCCCTGATGTGGACTTGACTCCTGTTGTGCCGTCGGCAGTGACCATAAACCCCACACCAAACCCTGTAGTCTATAACCCTGAAACTGTAAACGAACCCAAGATGAAGAAATACACAAAGGAGGCTTGGCCCCGCAAGAAGCCCACACTTTCCTTACTGATTAGATGTTTTTGGCTATTAAGTGGATGGGATGGGTAGGATGAATGGAGGCTGGCAAAGGGGGCTAATGAACTAGGGAGGAGACTTTCTGTGTATGTGGTATCGTCTTTCAGAAAGTCTCCTGGGCTCCTAACATGTAATATTGAGACTAGGGGTGGGGCTGAAGTACCAGTTAGAGACCTGAGTCAGAACACGAAAGTGTGGAGAAAGGCTCCCCAGGCCCTAAGCAGACTGCCCTGGTGCTCTCCCTCCGCCTCCCAGGGCCATTTTCATGTGAAGTCACACAGTCCAGGTGGAATCCAGAGCTGTGGAGGAAGCAGTAGTCTCATTTAAATTCATTTCCCTTGTGAGTCCCAGGTAGCAAAATGATTGCCATGGATCCCAGGTTGGTTGGCATTATTCATTTTATTCAACTAAGGTGTAAGTCCATGGTTTTGAGGTCCAATAGTTAGGCCTTTCTCCTCTGTCCTTTCTGCTGGAATGAGACCATTGAGTTCCCTTTGTCTGTGGCCAGTGTCATGGGCACAGATTTATGGGTTTTTACGGTATTGTTGGACTTGATCTATTTTCCTTGTCCACTTGAACACTCCACTTGCTAGTTGGCATTTAGTTCCTGTGCTGCGCTCCTGTGGCATCAACTTTTGTGTGTGCTATGAGGCAGTTTCTTAAGAATATGACTAGATAGGATGGCTCATGATGAACAGGAAAAGACTGTACTTTGCAAGGACCAGGTTCGTATCAGGAGGATAGTGCCCAGCTCTTGGTTTGGAGGCTCCCCCGAATCCCCTCCCAGTGTAGCATTCTGGTTATTCAGAGCTCCAGGCTAGACCTGGCTAACAGGAGACAAGGTAGGAACCATTGTATGAGCTTTGTACAGATTTGTACATTTGTGTAATAGGGCTTTTTACCTGTAACCTTTATTACATTGTAAATTAAAGGTAACTTTTGTCAAAAAAAAAACCCCAAGGGTCACAGCTTCTTCTGCTTAGTGACTAATTGTAACTGTGTTGCAGTATTTGCCATCACTACACTGAGTTAATAGTTATGTGTCCACTTCTATGTGAGTAGGCTCATTGTGTTGATTTCCCCTGATTTTTTTTTACTACTAAATGTCTTACTGCCTCAGGAAAACCCACAGCAGGCACCACTGATGCAGAGGAGGCTGCAAAAATTCTATCTGAAAAGAGACGTCAGGCTCGGTTACAGAAGGAACAAGAGGAGCAAGAACGGTTCGTGAAGGAAGAACAAGAGAGGTATACTGGAACTCAGGCTTGTGTGATCTGATGTGAAGGTGGGGTTGGAAAGATTGGCTTGCCTTTCTTTTTACAATTTTTGTGTTGCCAAAACCTGGACAGTAGTATAGGAATCTAGATTGCATGCATTTCACAGAAGCTATATGTCATTAACAGTGGCAGAACTTTGCTCTTTTTTGAGAACCTAGAAACTCACATTAGCAGGATCTAAATGTTACAGGTACCTTCCTTTCCTTTCTTAGATATAAAGACAATTATATAGGCAACTCTAGTAGAGCTATGAGGAGAGTTTGAACTTTGGTGATAGATTGAGTCTCCCTGGATAAACAAAAGATTCTGGATATAGAGATCTTGACTCTGTTTCCCAGACGATCCTAACTCATGCTCTAAAATCAAGGAGGAAAGAGAGTAAGTAGGTCAGAGTCCCGTAGATAAGAAGCTCGAGAGAAGAGTCAACCCCCTACCCCATGACAATGAGGTATGTGGAAATCCTCTCCTGGAGAAAGACAAAGAATGTCATTGCAGTAGTCTCTAAATGTTGGAGGGAATCTATCAGAAGTGTTCAGGGAACATTGTGAAAATGTGCTGGCCCTGTCTCATTCTACCTTAGCAATTCATCAATGTTTGAAAGCCACTGTGGCAATAGTACTTTGATGTGATACAGGCAGTTCTGCTTTTTATGATCTTTATGTTCAGAAAGGAAGCATAGTTAAAGGACAAGGTCAATTTTATCACTACAAAGAAAAAAAATGTTGTTGGGATGATCACAGAGTACAATCTGGTACCATGTAAGGAATGAGACAGGAAATAGTGCTATAGCACTTGAAGACTAGCACTGAATTTAAGGTAACAAATAATAAGACATTCTTTAGTAACCTTTAAAACCTTTGTGGTTTCTTTTTCCCCCTTTTTAAAAAATTATTTATTTTATTTGTTTAATTGATTATTTTTATATACCAGTCCCAGTTCCCCCTTCTTCCTTGCTCTCTCCCCCTCCCCCGCCTCTCCCCTTCCCCTCACCCTACCCTCATCTACTCCTCAGAGAGGTTAAGGTCTCCCCTGGGAAGCCAGCTAGGTCTGTCCCATCACCTTGTTGATAGTTCCTTTTTTCTTCTCACCTTGTTGATAGTTCCCCTTTTCTTTCTTTTATTTTCAAGACAGGGTTTCTCTGTGTAGCCCTAGCTGTCCTGAAATTCACTCTATAGACCAGGCTGGCCTTCAACTCGGAGATCCACTTGCCTCTCCCTCTCCCTCCCGAATGCTGGGATTAAAGGTATATGCCTCCACTGCCTGGTATGTGGTTTCTGATTAAATGTTTGTTGACCTATTTTTTTTTACAGTTGAGAGGGGTACCTTCTTCAAATTCTGAACATCTCTGCTTATTTTCTTACTCCAGTCTTTTGACCATTTTCTACATGTTTTGTTTTTGTTGGATGGTATATTCAGGCTGGTTTGGGTGGGCTGGAAGTTATGTGAAGGGAAAGTAATAGGTAATGTAATCACGGGATTTCAAATGACAGGCTTGGTAAAGGTAGCCACAGGAATACAACATCCCCAGAACAGGTGAGTGATATGATTGTTGCTGTTTACTTTAAAGAAAAAAAGGAAAGTTGTTTACCTTCTTAGCTACTTTGTTCTCTCTTATTTCCTTAGCAGTTCAGCTGCAGAGAGACTTGGTTACCTTCCTGTCTTTATTTTTGCAACTCACACTATTCACACTTCCATACACTCTCCATCCTTTCATTACCAGATTCTTTATTTGATGTTTGGTTTCCTTTGGCTCTGTGGAACTTGTCCTTGCTTTTCTTGTCTTCCTGTATTTTACCTGTTAAATCCCCTTAGATATTACCTGGACTCCAAGCCCTTATTCCTTGATCAGCTTTTTAAAAAAATTTATAAAAAATTTAGCTATATATTTTTCTCCATTCCCCTCCTTCTTCTCCCCTCCCCTTCTCCCCTCTGCCATAGTTCAGCATCTTGAAGGCATAAATTAGTATACATCACTCAGAGTTCTTGTTCATTTCATGTACTCCATGTTGTTCCAAAGTTAGACATCTCAGAGCTGCTTTCTACATTTCCATTATCCTTCACATTACATCAGTTGTTATGTAAGTCTTCATTGGCGCTCATCTTAGCATCTCTATTTTCCACTATGCTCCTCCCACACCAGATAGGTCAACTAGACTGTATCTGTGGAATCTTTTGTTTGTTTGTTTGTTTTTTCGAGACAGGGTTTCTCTGTGTAACTGGCTGTCCTTAAACTCGCTTTGTAGACCAGGCTGGCCTTGAATTCACAGAGATCTGCCTACCTCTGCCTCCCAAGTGCTGGGATTAAAGGCATGCACTGGCTGTTTGTGGAATCTTAACTGAGTGCTCCAGACCTCCCAGAGTTTGTCCACTGTCCACACAGTTTCCAGAGTGATTTTTCTTAAATAAATTATGGTTGTCCTTGCTAATGAGTCTTTTTTATTTTATTTTTGAGACAGGGTTTCTCTGTAGTTTTTGGTGCCTGTCCTGGAACTAGCTCTTATAGATCAGGCTGGCCTCGAACTCACAGAGATCCACCTGCCTCTGCCCCCTAAGTGCTGGGATTAAAGGTGTTCGCCACCACTGCCCGTCCCCCACCTGGCTTCTTGCTAGTAAGTCTTGATTACAGGATTTATCCAAACCTACCAACAATTCTTCCCTGAACTGGCCATTCCTTGCTCCTCTGCCTTCTCTCTCTCTAGGCAAGCCTGCATCCACATCCCTCCTCATGTACTCTAGTATGCAGCTCCATACCACAAAAGCCTGGCTTGTGCTTTGTCTCCACATGAACTCATGCTCCTTGTCATATGATATGTCTTTCTTTCTCAAGATGCAGGTCAACTCACTTCTGTGGCCTTTCTGTTCCTGTATTGGGGAGGGAGCTGATTTCCTCCCTCTTTGAGCTTAGCTTCCAGCTGGCTAACATAGCCTCATTTGTTCACAGGCTGTCTCCGTTTTCTAGTTAATAGTTTAAAAAGCCAGAGTACAGTCAAGGATCACTGTTGGTTGGTGCTCAGTGAAGTAGAAGAAGCTCAACTAAAATGCCATCAGTGACAACAGTGGGTTAAGTGGACTCACGGGCTAAAATTTCATGATGAAGGCAAAAGAAAAGGGTGTATACAGACTCACACAAGTAAAAAGAAAGAGACAGATTTTGAGGGGGATGGTATTTAAGATGATGGTATACCCAATAAGAAACCATGGGAAGGCAAAAAAGAATCAGTCTGAAAAGCTAAAAAGTAACCATCTGATAGAAGATAAACCTAGATGCCTGCAGAACACACAGATAGTTGGAAATAAAATAGAAGCCTGTGACCTAGGTGAATCTGAGATTAATACACTTAACCCCAAATCAGTTTTCCTCTCTCTTGCCAGAATGTGAAGCTTTGATAGTGCCACGTGCGAGGTGAGAAAGGAAAGTACCAGACAGCCTGGGGCTGGAACACAGAGGACATCTCTTGGAATAGGATCATCCTGACATCTGTTTTGTGTAGTTTCAATAGTTAAAGTTGCAGCAATGTGATTACCAGTTGAGAGAATGTAGCAAAAAAAAAAAAATAAAGATACTTGCACTAAACTCTGGAAAGTCCAGTCATGGATCTGGGAGACTCCCTTTGAAGAAAGGGCTTACTAGGTGTTTTGGCTACTAGGCCCTAAGAGAGCAAAAAGCTTGTGTAGTTCCAGATGGTTGTGATATCAGAGCTTTCTCAGAAGCCCGCATAGCAATCCTAGCCTCTGGACTTGGGGATAGCTCAAGATAAACAATGAGATTCTTGGAGTTGGGGCAAGAAACCAGATACCATAGATTCAGTCTGGGAAAGACATTTGTAGAGACTAGCAAACGGGAGAGCTTCCTGGGATTACAGAATACATTACATGTTGAAACTGAAACAATGGCTAGGAGCCCATATCAAAGAATACTTGAGTAAGGCTTCCCATGACCAGGCCACACAGCCAACCTGAAGTCATTGTCCAAATGAGAGTACAGGCCTGAATTTGCAGGCAGAGGTCTACAATGCTATTCATACCTGACTTCTGGCTACCTAAGTTTCTAGGTGGGTACAAGCTAGGGCAGGTGCTGGCCTTCCAAGTGTAGCAGCAAGGTAACACAGAGGTTGAGGGAGATAGGACAGCAACACTCAAGTGGCTAGAGGCTGTAAAGAGGGCCTCAAAGGAAGGAAATTTAGTGTTGTCAGGCTGTTGCAAGACATACATAGAGGCTTAGACTATATTTGTCTTGAGATTTAGGCAATGAACATATTTTTGGAGATAAATTATTAAGAAGATGGGTATAAAGACAGGAAGCATCTTGAAATAGGTAAGAAGGTAGCCATAAGCAGAAGGCAGATGGGAGAGAATTTAAGAGGGTGAATTGGGTTGCCTGAGACCTGAGTATTTTGCAGCCCATGCAAAGTTGTATGTAGAAGGGTAAAACTGGCATAGGAAGGAATGGGAGCTAGCAAAAGAAGTAAGAGCAATGGGGAGGGGATGGAATTAACTGCACAAGTGGTAGTAGGTTTATGTCCTTTCCATATTAATCAGAACAAACAGGGAACATTCTCAGTCATAATACAGTAAATGAGTGAAATTTAAGAAGCAAGATGAAATGGCCCCAATTTTCTCTGTAAAGTAGTGGTAATTCTGTCAACTAAAATGATGGTAAAGGTTGACAAAAAGTAATTGTCCATATAGGATCCAAGGGATGAGACTAAAAACATATCAGCTGAGACTAAGGAACACAAGATTGACCAGCTTTGTGCCTTTCTCTAGCTAGTCCAGGAAGACAGGGAATGGCATGAGGACTAAGGACTACCCAGGCTGGGAATTGGGAAACAGAGTGGCCTCTGTGTCATCATAGGAATGCTTAGGTGGGGACTAGAGGCATGGGGGAGATCCTGAGGCAAAGAAGAGGGTAGAAGTTGTTTGTACAGTTCTCACTAGGGAAGGTCACCAAAGAGGTAGAAGGATGAGCTAAGTTCAGATCAAAGATTGATAGCAAGGATGAAACTTTTTAAATGAAAACTTAAAACACATAGGAATAGTGAACAGTAGAACTTACATATTCATTCACAAGACTAACCAATTCAAGGCCCAGCTCATCACTGGTGTGGGCAAATTGTGACAATGAGGGACTCAAGAGAGGGTTTGAAGTGTTAGAGAATGAGAGATGGAGGCCATTATATGAAGACTCGCACCAGTGGCCAATGACAAGAGATATCCATTAACTACTGAATGGTAACACTTTCTGCTTGGTAGGGAAGTCCTGGGATTGGATGGGTATGATAACAGGGATCAAGAGGATGACAGAACTGCTCACAGGTTTGGTGAACTCGAGATTAGTAAAAGAAAAGATTTCTACTATACGAAGAGAAACTAGAGCTTAGAGGTAGTTTAGTGACAATGACAAATGTGGGCTTGGGTGGCCTATGCTAGAGGGCTGGTGTAAAAGGATGAAATTGTTCTTAAAGGGAGAAGGTTCATACTTGAAAATTGTGAAATAGTTTCATATGAGAAGTCAGACTTTTTATGCTAGTTTTAAAACTACTTTCATGGAGGTGTGGCTTTGCTGGTGGAAATATGTCACTGTGGGGTGGGCTTTGAGATTTCCTATGCTAAGTCTACCACCCAGCATCTCAGCTGATTTTCTGTTGCCTTCTGAAGATGTAGGCAGCACTGTGTCTGCCTGCACGCCACCATGCTCCCCACCATGATAATAATGGAATAAACCTCTGAAACTGTAAGCCAGCCCCAATTAAATGTTTTCTCTTATAAGAAAAAAAAATAAAACTACTTTCAAGGGAAGTGAAGTGGATGTAAGAGGGAATCTTTTCGGTATGAGAATGAAATTTCCATGGATGCACCGAGGAAAGGATAAGCAGAGGTGGGTAGGTGTGTGGGAAGGAATGTATGTTTTCTGTGATAATGAGGTTTAAGGAGATTTAGGACCATAAGGGTGTTATTATAACACTTTCAGCCCCTCGCACTCTTGCTCACTTTCTCTCTCTCTCTCTCTCTCTCTCTCTCTCTCTCTCTCTCTCTCTCTCTCTCTCATGCATGTGTATGAACATGTGTTGAGCTTTACCTGCTATGGTCTTTTAGAAGTTTGCCTTTGGAGTGTGTCATCCTCTAACAGTGCTTTTTTCTCAAAAGGCTGGAAAAAGAGGAATTGAAAAGAAAGGCAGAAGAGGAAAGGCTACGCCTAGAAGAAGCCTGTAAGCAAGAAGAAGAAAAGAAGCAACAGGAAGAAGAGAAAAGAAAGGCAGGAGAGAAGGCAAAACAGAAGGCTGAGGAGGAGCTGTTGTCAAAAGAGAAACAAGAAAAGGAAAAACAAGAAAAAGCCATCATTGAAAAGCAGGTACAGTCTGAAGTCTCAGACTTGTTATTCAATGATCTTAGTTAATATTGGGCAAAATTTGTTCAGTGTGAATGACTCATAATAATAACTTGAAGTTTTTATATAAATTCCATGTGCTGGTTATTAAATATAACTTATATGGAATAAAGTGAAGTTATTACTGTGTGCCATGTGAGCTTGGATTTCTCTTGTAGAGGTAGACATTGGAATAAGAATTTGGGTGCCACTGGTTTATCTGGGAGAAAAATCCCATGAATCTGGAATGGGAATGAAGTCAGTATAAGTACACTGATGAATGTGGCTGAGTGCCTTTGGGATCTCTGAGGCTAAAGCTCATGACTTAGGATTTTCTCCCTGAGGAGTAAGGAAACTAGACAATTCACTTATCAAAACCTTATCAAAACTATTCCTTAGTGTGGAATACTGTTCCTTGGGGGAGTTAACTTCTGAAATTGTCTACCTATGTGCACATTTCCTGGCCTGCCCACAAACACAGAGGCCTTCACCATATGTGAGAACTATTTCTTGGTTTATTTGTTTCTTTCAGAAAGAAACAGCAGAAGCAAAGGCACAGGAGGCTGTTAAACAGATGCGTTTAGAAAGAGAACAGATCATGCTGCAGATTGAGCAGGAACGACTGGAGAGGAAGAAGGTAAGAGTTGAGGGATCAGGAAGACTTAAGGAACAGAAAGTGAATCCAGTCTATATCTTTATTATGTTTTTTGTCATCATGTTCTATTGGTTACTGAGAAAGGAGTGATCATAAAGCTCTGCTGGTGGGCTGGAGATGTAACCCAATGGTAAGATTATTTATCACATATAAACTCATTTGTTCAACCCTCAGACCTGAAAACAACAGATCTATTTTTGTGATTTCGAATTTTTCTATCTTGCCTTTCATTTCTGTCAGTTTTGTTACACACACACAGTGTATGTTAAAGCCTTGTTACTTGAATACATATCAGATAATTACATTTTCTTTTGAATCGACAGATTTTTTTATGAAATTCCCTTTCTAGTCATTTTTTGTTTGTTTGTTTGCTTTTGAAGACGATGTTTCTTTGTAGTACTGGCTGTCCTGGAACTTACCCTGTAGATCAGGCTAGCCTTGAACTCAGAGATCTGCTTGTTTCTGCCTCCTGAGTGGAGTGTTGGGACTAAAGGCATGTGCCAACATTCCCAGTGTTAGCTCTAATACTATTTCTTAAAGTCTCCTTTGGCAGCCTTTTTATTTTGATTTTTATTTGTTTTGTTTCTCGAGACAGGGTTTCTCTGCAGCTTTGGAGTCTGTCCTGGAACTAGCTCTTGTAGACCAGGTTGGCCTCAAACTCACAGAGATCCACCTGCCTCTGCCTCCCGCGTGCTGGGATTAAAGGCGTGTGCCACCACCACCAGGGCAGCCTTTTTATGATTGATGTCTTGATGGTAAATCTTTTTCCATATTTTTCTTTTAACCTGTGTGTTTTTATGAGCATCCTTTGTAAATAACATATAGTCAGGACTTGCTTTCTGAATCTAATATAACAGTTTTGTCTTTCAATTGAAATATTTATTACTTTTAAACAATCTACTTACATATAAAGTTGGATTTAAGGAGATTGATTATGAAGGACTGTTTTTGTGGTATCCTCGGCTCAGTGTGAGCTTTGTATTGCTGTAGGTCTAGGAGCTAAGAGATCTGTGACCCATCCTGAGCTACTGTTCAACTTTTCTTTCTATAGCAGTCCTCTTGAACGTCATTTAAGGAGGAAAAAGCTGGTATACAAACTGTATGTTAATTCTAGATCTGTATTTGTGTACTCCTTTGACCTTGTTTGTAGCAGTGGAAGACTTCTGCAGAACCAATGGAAACCTTTCTCTGGTACTTTTCATCTGCTGACATTTATCTTTTACATGTTTTTGAGAAATATGGATTGTATATGGAGCCAACTTTTAAAAAACTTTATTCTTACTTAATTTAATTTATTCTTACATTTTTTTATTCTCTTACACGTTCCACACACAGAGAATAGATGAAATCATGAAGAGAACAAGGAAGAGTGATGCGTCTCTAGAAGTGAAGGTGGGAATTCAGATGACCATTATGTCGTGAGTGAAGAAGAGCAGAATACATTTAGTGATGTTGAAGGTTTGAGACAAATGTCTAGAAAAAATAGACTTATCCTCTTCTGTTCAAGACAAGGCTCAGGACGGAACTGAGACCTGAAAGGAAAGAGAAATTTCAGAGATGAAGAAAGTAAAAGATTCCCTCAGAGCAGTGGGATAGTGACACGAGGAAAGACACAGTAGTTTGAAGAGAAAAGTGACATAATAATAAAAACACAGAGCATCAAAGAATCACTTCCTGCTATGTCCCACAAGGGTTCTGAGTACTCCCTGTTGCTTTAAAAAAGTTTTTTCTTTATAGTGTCAATATTTCAACCTTTATTGCCTTCCCAATTTCTTCTCCAGTCATTGCCATTGAGTTTTTAAAAACGTTTATTTCCTTTTATAGTTATTTTTTATTGGATACTTTTTTTTCTCCCTTCCCCATTCTTTTGTAGTCATCCCCTTCTCTTTGTTTCTAGAAGGAAGACCCCAAAGTAGAGATTCAGCCTGTGGTAGATGTGGATAATAAGACAAGACCAGTTGTCCCCAACAAAATAGGTGAGTGTGAGTGTTTGGGTTCTTTAGGTGAGGAGGACTAGTGAACATTACTGCTGGGGCTGGGGTTCAGGGGAATGCAGCTAGGTCCCAAGGCAGTGTGGCTGCTGGCAGTTTTGCCTCCTGAGACATCTTTCCAGCATAAGGACTGTTGACTCCATTTGGGAAACCACTGCCTTTCTCACCTGCTCTAATAACTGATGCATGGCCCAGGATGCTTTCCAGGGACCTTGACTATACATCAGGTGTAGTGATATTTCATTTGTATTTTAATAGATAAAGCTTGTCTGAAGGTCAGAGAGTGAAACAGCCTCACTGGTCAGCCATACATACCAGGCAGTGGTGACACACACCTTTAATCCCAGTAGTCACACTAGTTTACCAAAGAAACTGGGTGGTAGTGGTGCACGCCTTTAATTCAACCACTAGAGAGGTATATAAGACAGGAGAAGACAGCTCTCAGTTTGGTCTCATTCTGAGAATCCCTGGAGGCAGGATTGCCATTTCAGACTGAGGTAGAGGTAAGAGGCCAGTGACTGGCTGCTTTGCTCATTTGACCTTCAGGTTAAACCCCAATATCTATCTCTGAGTTTTTATTATTTGTGCTACAATCAGGTATTATTAAGAACTGGCTTATCTCTTAAACTGAGGCCCTGTAGACACTGATAGTTTGATCACATTTTCTTCTCCTTTGTGAAGCTGAGTGCATGGAGTTATTGGCAGTTCTTTCCTCTAAACAAACAAAAAGACCCCATTGTATTACTGGTGAAAGAAAGGATGAAAATAATTGCCTGGTTATGTGTTTCTTACTACTTTATCAAATTTGAAAGTTTTGATTCATCTGAAGACTTGTGTTCTTGATCAGAAATCAGTGGATTGAACACCTCTCAGGAAGTAAATGACTCAGAGCATGCTGCTCCAGAAACCTTTCCCCAAGACATTTTCTCCAGTGGTCTTAAACCAGTTGGGGCACCTGTTCATCTGGAGGGCCTTGATGGGAAATCCAACAGTCTGGATGATTCAACTGAAGAAGTTCAATCTATGGATGTGAGGTATATTATTTATTTTGCATTTAATTTTTATCCCTTTGCCAGTTACTGCCAGTTGCTCCATCTTTTCCCACCTTTTTCATTTCCTTTAGTTGTTTGCTTACAATACACCTTTTCTTATTTTATCTCTTCACTCATCTTCCCCATCCATAATGAAATCTCCTCGAAAGGAGGTTTTGTTGGTATAGGAAAGGTGTCGCTGGTGTAATATAAGTGTCTTGAGTTTGGCATCCTAGAAGCAGAACGGAAGATGGGGTTTCATGGCTTGTCATTTACTGGAGAAAGACTGTAGAGGGAGGGAAGGCACTAAGCAAGATGTGTTCTCATTCTCCTGGGAAATCTAAAGGTTGGTTTTCCACCAGGGCATCATTTTTTTAATGTATTTATTTATTATATATACAGTATTCTGTCTGTATGCTTGCTGGCCAGAAGAGTGCACCAGATCATATTACAGATGGCTGCGAGCCACCATGTGGTTGCTGGGAATTGAACTCAGGACCTTTGGAAGAGCAGTCAGTGCTCTTAACCTCTGAGCCATCTCTCCAGCCCCAGGGCATCATTTTTTTTTTGAGACAGGGTTTCTCTGTAGCTTTGGTGCCAGTCCCAGAACTAGCTCTTGTAGACCGGGCTGGCCTCGAACTCACAGAGATCTGCCTGCCTCTGCCTCCCGAGTGCTGGGATTAAAGGCGTGTGCCACCACCGCCCGGCGAGGGCATCATTTTTTATCGCTATATATAGTAATATGTATTAGTCATTCAGTGTGGACAAGGCACTGCATGTTGGATGATGAAGGAGTAACTGTGACCATAGTGGCTCCTGTCAGTTAAAAGAAATTGTCGAAAGTAAAGGTAGCAGCTGTGAATCTTTGACTATGCAGCACTCTGAAGCTGGGAAGTAGGTGCACTTGCAAGTAAAGGAGGTATAGCCCAACCACCAACGGGGTCTCCTGTGTCTACAAAGTCACCAGCAGAGAAAATTCTGTATAGACTGATAGTGGGGCTCCCCACCAACTCTCAACTGGATATTCCCATATCCCCAACACAGCCTTCCCCTGACTGATGCCACTCTGCTCCCAGGAAAGAAAAATAGAGGTAATCATAACTGTTAACACACCCATATTGAGCCAAGTGTGCTTTATTTTATGTTTTGGGATTTTTTGTGTTTAGGGGAGGAAGACATGGTACCACTAGCTAGGATTCATAAAAGTGAATGGGCTTCATACACTGAATTTTTAGAGAGAGACATCTGCTGAAACCACATGTAAGCTTATGGTGGCATTCTCTTTATTGTTGATGGTGGTTGTAGTCGGTTTTTTTGAGACAGAGTTTCATGTAGCTCAGGCTGGCCTCAAAATCACTGTGTGCTTCACACTGACCTTGAACTTTTAATTCCCCTAAGTAATGGTATTGTAGGTATGTGCACCCATGTCCAAATTTTCTCTGTGTTCTTGAGTTGAAATGAAGGGAATTGTGTAGAAAGGTGTGGGTGGGGCCAGATGTTTCTACTTAATAAGGCAGCTTGCACAGATACTCGAAGATCTTAGGTCAGTTACTGTGCCTTACCGTGGCTCAGGTGTGAGGGCAGTAGATCCTTTGAGCTTCTACAAATCGACTGGGTTTTCTAGTTGCTTCCCTAAGATCTCATGAAGGAAGAAGAGACTGGCATCAGCCTTATTCTAGATGTTAAGAGTCTTCTAGGACAGGCCCTTCATTCCTAGCCTACTAGTCTTCTGGACCTGGATATGTTCCTTTGCATATCCTATGGCAGACAGCAATAGTGAAACGCCTCTTATCTCTAGGGGAAGGAAGAAAAAGCTAGCCTCAGCTGGGTACATTTAGATAAGTCCGGGTGGATTGGAAGCCTGGTTTTAGAAAGGCAGTGGTTGAGATTGGGTCTGTAGTTGCCTAGGGTTACAGTGGGTTCCATGTTCCCATTCTCCAACCTTAACTAAGCACATACTTACTTCACTTCATGTGGCCCGGCATCAACTATTCTCAGCATAGTTATTTCACATCTCAAAAGAGTAGGAGGAGGAAGAAAAAAATTCTTCTTCCCATTTTACAGGGGGAGGAAACTGAGGCCAAGGACAGAAAAAAGCAGCTCACCATAGACAATACTACTGTAAGGGCAGCACCAGGAGACCCCAGGGCAAATTAGGGCCCTTTTCAGCTCACTTTGAACTTTTAGTCTTTACTTACTCTTGGAATGTCCCAGCCTAAAAGCTCTGGGAGGACATTGCTTCTCTGTAATAATGTGGTGGTGCCTGTAGGTTTTTTCCTTTCAACCCTCAGACACTGAGTTCACTCTTCTTCACTGCCCTGCCTGCCTGCTTCCTGTGTTCTCATCTACAAGGATTTTGTGTCTACCCGCTTACCAGATGTGAACTCAGTTATTGTTTTCTTACCTCATCTTTTCCATAAGAGCAGTATAGCAAAACCACACAAAAAGGACAAAGTACATTAACACATCATGTTTTATTCTCATGTTTTCTCTCCTCTCTGTCTCTATTCTATGTTTCCCTCGTCTCTTCTAGTCCTGTTTCTAAAGAAGAGCTTATATCCATCCCAGAATTTTCACCAGTGAGTGAAATGATTCCTGGAATGTCTCTGGACCAAAATGGGACTGGTAATGCCCGGGCACTTCAAGATATCTTAGATTTTACTGGCCCGCCTACGTTCCCCAAGAAATCCAGTGAAAATCTCAGCCTTGATGACTGTAACAAAAACCTCATCGAAGGATTTAACAGTCCTGGGCAAGAAACTACTATGAACACCTTCTGTTGACAAAGACAGCATTCTTTTAATGAAAGGTATAGCCTTTTAATGATACTCTAAATATATAATTCCCCAACTGAGATTTGTAAAGATTGAATAAATACCACCCGGCCTCTTGAACAACTAATTTTATTTGAAAATAACAAATAAAAAAATTGAAAATAAATGAATATTTATTGCAGCACACACAGAAGGAGAAAGATTCTAAGTAATTCCTTTATATGTGAGTCCCTAATGTAGTATCCTACTCACGTTGTCCTCTTTGTTTGGAGTTTTGGGTAGAAAGGTTGAGAACGTTTGATGGCCAATCTATTTCAGGTAGCATCTTTTTCAGAGGCCAGGAGAGAATACTGAGGGTAATTCCTCCAAAGTGAACTTCTCCTATTAGTTTTCTTCCATGACATCTCATTCTCTACCTATAAACACTCATACAGACTGATGAATCAAATGGTCAGCTGTTCTATTGATCGATTCTGGATCCTTCCCAACCAGACATCTGTTTTTGGATCCTAACTTAAGTGAGAGAGGAAAGAATTTTAGTTTTGTACCCTGAAGGTTTTCCCCCACCACTGAGCTTGTTTGTTGCCAAAGTGCCTTTGTTGTCACTGGCACTCTGATGCTCGCTCTTGCATGATTTCTCAGTTTCTATCATTTTGGCCTCTGGAGTTTCTCATTCTCTCCCTTTCCCCTGTCCATGCTGTGTTTTACATGCTAAGCTCATATTCTACTACCGAACACTGGTCACTCTCATGTGAGAGTCCTTATCAGTTATATGCACTATACACCTGTGTGCACTTATATTTTACATTTCATTTATTTCAATTTAGGACTTTTAACAAATATTTTAAGTGTGTGTGATGCACACAGGAGTGAAGGCCTTGGAGGCCAGAGGCATCACATTTCTCCTGGATCTGGAGTTACAGGCAGTTGTAAACCTCCTGACATGAGTACTGGAAATCAAATTCAGGTCCTGTGCAAGAACAGTAAGCACTCTTAATCACTGAGCCATCTCTCCAGCCCCTGGGACTTATTTTTGAACAGTGCAAACATAGTTAGGGTCTATAATCAAATCCTTGGAGAAGTTAGTAATTTCTATTGCTCCTGCCATTTTATATTAATTTTTTTGTGTATGGTGTCTGCTTGTGTGTGCACAAGTGCTCTCCACCATATTCCTTTGAGACAGGGTCTGTCACTAAACCTGGAGCTAACTTTTTTTTTGGCTAGGTTATCTGAACAATGAGCTGCAGCAATCCCACTCCCACCCTACACTGTGATTACCAGTACCTGTGGCCACGTACATCTTCTATGTGTGTGCTGGGGAATCTGTACTCATACTGATGCCTTCACAGCGAGCACTTTTCCTACTGAGCTTTCTTCTCAGTCCTCCGGTCATTGGACACTCTTAAAAAGGGTTTTAGGCTCTTATAATTCCACCACTTTTTTTATGGTTCTGGATTCTTCTAATAGAAATTTGATTCCTAACCTGATTTAGTGTAATTTTTATATCCAAATACAATAATAGAATGGGAAGACTACAAAGTTGTATTTTGTGTACTTATTTCCACGTGACCTCAGTCCTTGCCTGTAGAATCTATAGTATAGACAGTGGGCTCTCGAGACTCCTTCAGTCAGTTTTCTGCAGAGTCCATGGAGTCCTTTGACACAGGAGAGGAAATACAAAACAAGCCACTTTTAATATTTTGAGAGAGGATCTCACATAGACTAGGTTGACCTTGAACTTATTATGTAGACTAGAATGATCTTGAACTTCTGCAAGAGTGGCTGCTTTCTTGAACACTGAAAATGCAAATTTACCTGAGCATTCTATCTCCTTGCCAGTTGCATGGCTTTAGTATTCATTAAGAGCTTTCTTTTGTTGTTAGTATACCTTGATTTAATTAACTTCCATTCAATTCACTTACCTCACTATCCAGCTTTAGACTAGTGCCCAAATCCTTCTAAACCAATGGTGGTTTATTGCCATAGTGCTTGAGATATTAAACACTTCACGGTTTGTATGCAAGGACAATCTTGGTGGCTTGGAGCATCCCATTCTTCCTTCATCCTTCCTGAAATGAAACTGTGCACTACTCCTACTTCCTCATTGGAGAACTGTTCTTCTCTCAAGGGCAGAAAATCTCAAAACATCTGCCAATTTTAAAGAAGTCCCATATGAGGAACATTTGACCCTACTAAAAGAATGATTCTGTAAAAACTGCTACTCTATCTCTCTTGAGAAATACTGTATTAGCCAAGGAAGAACTAGAGTGCAAGATACTGGTTTCTGCCTTGATCTTACCTGGTTTTGCTTTTTGACACAGGAGGTGTTTGGATCACCCATGAAGCTGTCGGTATTAAATCTGAGCTGCTAGCCACCTGAAGAAGCTTCTTTCGCCTTTAACTGCTGGATTCCAAATTACTAGATCAGAATGTAACTGTATTCCTAGGTTGTTTGGCAAACACTGGCCTCTCTTGGTAGAAACCTTGAGATTTTTGCCTTGTTGGGCTTTAGCAAAGTTTCATTTTATGGTCCTATTTATGAGCTTCAGCTGCTGCTAAAGCATTTCCTTGTCCTTCTCTGATATCATATCCTGCGTGATGCTGGCTGGGAACCTCACTTTAGGACACTTGCATTCCCAGAGTTGGAGCACATAGACATTTAGATGTCTCTTCCTATAAAAAATCTTCTATTTATCCACACTCTAGTTAAACATGTACTTGACCTGGGCTGCTTATATTCCTGTATTTTTTTAGTGGGGGAGAAATCTAGCCATTTTCTCTCCCTCTCAGGTTTCTGTTAATTTATTGTTATTATTAAGCTTCATCACCTGCAGAACATTATCCCATATTACTTGTTTGGACATTAAGTAAGTTCGGTTGAATAAATAATTAAATAGTGGAAATTATTTCTTTCCCCTTATGCATACATGGGCAACATAAGATAGCAAGGACCTTTTCATATCATGCCTTTAAAATCTTCAAATTGTCACTCCAAACCATTGAATGACTTTTCATTTGAATGAATCACGTCTCCTGCAGGTGGTTGTTTTTATGGTTTTGCTATTGTTTTTATATTGGATCTTGGGAGATTCTTTTTGTTTGCTCCTATGTTTGCTTAACTGTAATAAAAAAAAGTCACAGTGCTTTGAAAAGGGGCCTCAAGTTGGTCCCAGTATGTCACTTTAATAGACTTTAACGTTAAAAAGTCTGAACGTGGAAAAATGACACTAGAATGTATCACTCCATACATTTTATGCCATATAATGCTATATTTAAAATTTGCATTTCTTGTGGTGAAATGTAGCTTTACTATTAAAATGACCTTTTCTTTGGAACTTTTTGTTTTGACTTTTACCTTAAGCCTTTTGAAAAGATCTGTAATTTTGAGATTTACAACCAAGAGATATAAACAAATCTCAGTAGTGATCTTGTTCTGTACTTTTAAAGCTGGTACAGTTTAAGAATGTATTAGTCTCAGAAGCTATGTATGTTTATGTGATATAGTCTAAATAAAATGCATACCACTAAAAATGTGCCCTTGACCTTGATGTATCAAAGGAGATATATCTTTTATGACAAGCACACAGATGATAGCATGGCTTGACATCTAAAAATATAACTGGGCATTTTTCTTTTTTTTTTCCATTTTCGAGACAGGGTTTCTCCGTAGCTTTTGGTTTCTGTCCTGGAACTAGCTCTTCTAGACCAGGCTGGCCTCGAACTCACAGAGATCGGCCTCCCTCTGCCTCCCGAGTGCTGGGATTAAAGGTGTGCGCCACCACCGCCCGGCCTGGGCATTTTTATTAAAGCTATATTTTGCTAAACATCCATCTCATTGAGCTCCATTGTACCTCACAGCACACTGTGATCATGTGATGCCTCATTTGCATGATGTGCACATTCTGTTTAATGTTAAATACATTTTCATTGAAGAGTCTGGTGGCTTGCTTGGATTTTGTTTCTGTACACTCAGTAAAGAAACTTGCCAAAACCAACTTATATTTTTAAAACCTGAAACCAGGTAGAGCAAAAAGACCAATTGATTTCTGTGCAGGTGTTCTTTCTCTGACAAATCATTAAAAATTCCTCAGTTGTCAGTGCCAAGTGGAGCCAGCTGTGACTTTGGTGGTGGCCTGTCCCTAGAACATGATGAACTTCAGAGAATGTTAAGTTGCTGTGCTTTCATACAAGAAATGGTTCAAGCAATTGTTAGCTAAGTGAAGAAATAACTGATTGTGGTATAATTGATGAGACTTTGATATAGTATTTTGGCATTCAGATGAATGTAATGGTAGTATTGGTTCTTACTTTCAAGGATGTGGAAACCCCAGACCTAATTTTTTTTTATGCTTGTGGTGTGATTTTTCCTGGGGAGATATGAACAAGTATCTGTTCACCCAAGATAGGCACTGACAGTGACAGAAACTCAAGCCTGGCTTAGTGAACCAGTTAGTTTATTGGGGTTCCTTCAGGTCTATGGACAAGAGATCATTTACAGGCACACAGATGAATGAACAGTAACTTTATCACATAAAAAACTACCTCAGTATGGTGATGACTCTCAAAAACTCAATTGCTGGTATAACAACTAACTGGAGTTTCTCATTCCGTCTTGCCCTGTATCTGCTTTTAAAATAACCACTCAGGGGCTTGAGAGATAGCGCAGAGATTAATAGCACTTCCTGCTCTTCCAAAGATCCTAAATTCAATTCCTACCACCCACATGGTGGCTCACAACCATTTATAATAGGATTTTTGAAGCCCTCTTCTGGCTTGCAGTATACATTCAGGTAGAACACTGTATATATAATAATTAATTAAAATAAAATAACCACTCAGAGGCTTAATATTAATTACATACTGTGGCCTGTTAGCTCAGCCTTATTATTAAATAGCTCTTACAACTTTCTTTTAGTTTATATTTTACTGTGTGGCTCATGGCTTTTTACATCTTGCTTCCCTGGCAGCTGCTTGTGCCTCCCTTGTCCATCTTCTTTCTCTGTGCATTCAGTTTGGCTTTTCCTGCCTAGTTATTCTGCCCTGTGCTTTTTTATTAACCAATGGCAATAAAACATATTCACAACATACAGAGGGGCATTTAACATCACCCTGGAGTTTTAGAATGTTCTTACAAGGCACATGCAGACAGATTAGCCAGCAGGAGGCTGCTCTCACCAGCAATTATTTATTGTTTATATAACTTTGGTGGGAGGTGTGAATTTTACAAATTTCAGGAGTCTATTATTTTTATTTACATCATCAATCTTATAAATAAATCTCTTTCCCTTGATGGAAGGGGTGTTTCTTGTCAGAGAAAATATCTGCACACAATACATGACCATAGACTTGTTACTACTACCTAACTAATGGTACCAACCTAGAGATTAGACTTTTGAATCTTCATAGTGACTTACTTTAGAGCAATCTGAACCTAAGGGCCCAGTCAGCACAGCCTTTCCAGGTTCTGCTGACAGAGCCTCTGACGGGATTAGAAGTAGTTTATGTCATCATAAGATCTGCCATAGGGCTGACAGTGGTGACCAATCATTCCTAAGAAAAATTTTGAGTTCATGAATATTCTAATTGCTTTCATGGTGTATGCAGGTTTCTTATTAAGTGCTTTTAGAGAACAAATTTAGGTATAATACAAAAAAGCAAATTTATTTGTAAGTATATACACTTTATTTTGGGTAGAGTACAAGGCAACTCCAGTTTTCACTTCTCAGCATTGTTTGGGAGTTCTGATTATGAAAGAAAGTAAGAAATTTTAGAAATGGAAAGAAGAGTTTGCTATATACTTCCACCCAAGAACTCTCAAGGAACAACTGAAAACAATTTCACAGGGGGGCAACTATTAAGAAAAATTCAATAGTTTGGTTTTTGTCTGTTAGAATTTTTAAATATCCCTGTAAATCCTCCCCCACACTTCTAGAAATAGATATCTCTTGAGAAATTATTTGAAGGTTCTATCAGAGAAACACAGCTGCTCTACACCCTGTGCAGAGACTTGTCCTCTATCAGGGAAAGTCGTTATCTTCAATTATCCAAGCATGAAGCTTGGAATGGAACAAGAAGGGACAAGAATGGACCAGGGAGAGAGTAACAGGACACCTGCCTAGCCAGCTAGATCAGCTGAATCAACCCTGGGGATAAATGGGATGACAGATGTTACAGTCAGATGGACCTCATATCCAAGAAGTAACTTTCTGAAGCTTGACCAAGGAATGTTAGGCTAGAAGGGAAGATCTGTGCATGTGCAGATGGTGAATATTGTGAGGAGGCAGTCACATTTTGGCTAACCGATGGTTTTTTTTTTTCAGACAAAACTAGAATTGTACAGTTTATGTAAGAAAACAAAACTAAAAAACAAAACTGAGGAGCTTAAATTTTTGGAAGGTGAGATTTCTCCCAGCAAACTGTAAGATGCATCAAACTTTTATTACTTAAAACAGTATAGTCTGATAGAGAAATTTAGAATACCATTGGAAATAGCACTGGCAACAAGCAAGATTGAAGGTACATTGGCATTTAATATTGTATAAAGCTGGAGGTTGACCATTTGTACCTGTACAAAAGTAACAGATGACTTAGGGGTTTCAGAGGGTCAGCAAAGTTTAGGTTCTAGAATGGAGTGAGAGAAGAGCTTAGAAGTTATAGTGAAGAAATGAAAAAGCAGCATCTAAGGTGTGGATTCCAATTGTGGTTTAATGCTTTGTGGAACAAAATTTAGATAGCAAGTTTGAGGGTCTCCTTAGAATCCTCCTGCCCATTGCTCCAGAATGTGCTGCATTAAGAAAGTGGGACGCAGAAGTTCACTAAGCAGCAGGATTCTGTGTGAATCTGCTACAATGACAGGAAGCATGAACTAAGCTTTGTTATTCAATGTGGTATTAAGATTTGTTCATGCCATAAGGTAGGTACAAGAGGGTAACACACACAGCTAGAATTAGGCAGAGCTGGCATTAGCTCCAGGGCCCCAGATTGGTTCCCTGAGGGGAGGCTGCCATACTGTTCAGCCACCAAAAGCAACACACACACACACACACACACACACACACACACACACACACACACACATCAAACAAGCTACTACTTATAGCAGTGAAGAACCAAAGCCCTTATGGGGAAATACTAGCTCTGAGCATGCTTAATTACAAAGGGATTTCTGCCTTCTCTCTGAAACCTCTTTTTAAGAAATTCAAAAAAAGCTGAACATTGTGATACACACTTTTATTCTCAGCATTTAGGAAGTAGAGGCAGGCAGGCTAGCCTGGTCTATGTAGTGAGTTCCAAGACGACCAGGGTTATCTTATGTAGAGAGACCTGATCTCAGAAAAGCAAAAAAAAAAAAAAAAAAAAAAAAAAAAAAAAAAAAAAAAAAAAAAAAAAAAAACCCACCCAAATAAATTTTTAGACAGTCTTGAGATAGAGTTGACAAACGATAAAATTTCAGCTTTAAACATTTACAATCAGAGCTAATAATACACCTCTGTGATAAAGTACTCACCTAGCATACAATTCTAGCACTGAAAGAAAGAACCAATTTCATGGTCTTTATTCACAACATTTTTGCAATCTTGCTGCTAATAGTTGAATATTTTCATTTGAGTGTACTTTTTATGGGGAGGAAGTACTTTGTTTTAAAACAGGGTCTCATGTGATCCTTGCCGGCCTTGAGCTCTCTGTATAGCCAAAGATCCTGAGTCTTCTGCCTCTCTCTTCCAAGGCTTAGGTTCACAGCTTTGCATGTGTCTTTTCAAAGGTTTCTTAGCCATGTGCACAGCCTGGCTTTTAATCATTGGGTTATGTCCTCATTGCACCTGGAAGCAGGACTCTCAGCAAGAGCCATTTGTTCAACATAAAAATTAGGATGGTGCTTATGTAACTTAAGGCAGGCTATATTGTGGAGGTCCACATTTGTGTCAAAAACATGGGCTCACATGCTAACTGGTGTCACATATCAAGTGTTCAGTATGGGCTTCTGTGTTAATAAGAGATAAAGATTAGGAGAAACTGACTGAAGATTCTTCAAAAATCCTGAACCAGGGCTGGACAGTGGTGGTACATGCCTGTAATCCCAGCACTTGGGAGGCAGAGCCACGGGGATCTCTGTGTGTTTGAGGTCAGCCTGGTCTACAAAGCAAGTTCCAGGACAGCCAGAACTGTTACATAGAGAAACCCTGACTTAAAAAAAATCCCGAGCCTTTGGAGATATGCCTTTAACAATGACCATGAACTCAAATGTGTGAGAAAACCTACAGTGTGAAAGATTGCTCCTGTTAGTTAAGCACAAAGAGACGAAGAGTGCTGCTCTCCTGCCAACTTCCAGGTCAGGATACAAAGGCAATTGGGAGTTCAAACTGTAAAGAGATAATCGGCTGCCACGACCCAGGAGGCCATCTTGCTAAAGGCAGCGCGTAAGAACTGAACACCTTCAGGTATTACACGTTCAGAATTTATTTCCATTCTCCACCCTTTTGTGTGTATGAGAGTTTTGCCTGCGTGTATGTCTGTGCACTGTGTTCCTGTAGTGTCCATGGAGGCCAGGAGAGGGTATTGTATCTCCTGGGACTGGAATTGCAGATATTTCTGAACAGCAAAGTGGGTACTGGCAATTGAGTTTAGATCTTCTGGTAGAGCAGACCGTGAACCATCTCTCTAGTTCTGAAAATAGATTTTAAACAAGAAATTATCCATAATGTAACACCATACCAAAAAGATAACTAGTATGTCTCTCTCTGTGTACGTGTTTGTGTGTGTGTATGCATATATGTGTTTGGGTATGTGTTTGTAGAGGTCAGAAGTCAATATTGGATGTCTTCTTCAGTCTCTTTCCAACTTATTTTTTGAGGTGGGGTCTCACTAAATCTGGAGCTAAAATATTTGGTTAGACTTACAGAGATCCACCTGTCTCTGTCTCTTTAGCACTGGTATTACAGGCATGTAATGCTGCACCCAGATATTTATGTGGGTACTGGGAATCAAACTCAGGTCCCTATAGTTACATGAAAGCACTTTACTGGTAAAGCTATTTCTTCAGGTCAAGCGTGCCCTGTTGAAATTTTATTCGCACATTGTTTTAACGAAGTGGCCTAAGGACCTGCTGTGTCTCAAAAAATGTAACTCATATAATAGACTGTGTGTTTTTGCTTAGAATCCAGTAGCCAGTATCTGGACTAGCTAGTTAATTATAGATGGAAAGGTGAAGTGGTTTTCCCCTCCCTCCTCTTCTACCTGCCTGTGGTATTTTTTTAGATAAGATCTCTCTATTAGGTAGCTCCAGCTGTCCTGAAACTTGGAATGTAGACTAGGCTGGTTTCAAACTCACTGAGATTCACCTGGCTCTGTCCCCTGAGTGTTGGGGCTGGCAAGTTAGCTCAGTTGGTAAAACCAGGGTTTGATTCCCAGCACCCATATCAGGTAGCTTACATCCATCTGTAACTTCAGTTCCATGGGATTCAACGCCCTCTTCTGGACTCCCTTGGCACCAGACACACTTGTGATGCACAGACTTAATTGTTTTTGTTTTGTTTTAGTTTTTCGAGACAGGGTTTCTCTGGAGCTTTGGAGCCTGTCCTGGAACTAGCTCTTGTAGACCAGGCTGGCTTCGAACTCACAGAGATCCGCCGGCCTCTGCCTCCCGAGTGCTGGGATTAAAGGCATGCGCCACAACCTCCAGGCTCACACAGACTTAATTGTAAGCAAACACATATACACATCAACCTTTTAAGGGTTGGTGTTTTGGTGTGACACATACCTTTTATCCCTGAGTTTTAGGCCAGTCAGTTCTACATAGCCTATTCCTGCCTAAAGCTAGTGAGTGTAAGTGTTACAGTCCTGAGGGGAAAGGTATCCTCACAGTCTGGAGCCAAGGAATACCACAAAGTCACACAGCACAACAAATCTCACATAAGAGACTTACTGGGAACTGAGTAGGAGGAAGGTTTTATATAGGGTTTCTTGTGGTGGGTGGGCTTTCCAGGGTGGCGTGGGATTAGTGGAATTTTGTGGCCTGATCTTGGAGTAATATCAGGGATTAATGGGATTCTGTGGCCTGTTCTTGGTGCAAACTGAGGGATTAGTGTGTTTTTTGTGGCCCGATCTTGGGGCAAGATCAGGGATTGGTGTGATTTTGTCACCTGATTTTGGAGCAAGAGCAGGGATTAGTGGGATTTTGGAGCCTGAATTTGGAGCAAGGTCAGGGATGGGTAGGATTCTGTGGTCTGGTTTTGGGCTTTTTTTGTTTGTTTGTTTCTGTAGGGCGGAGTTTGGCTCCCTGCATCTTGAAGGCTAGCTGTTAGGGTAGTCTAGGTGGAGAGTTTGCTACTGTTTCATTTTCAAATGGGAAGAAAAAGGTGCTCAAAGGAGAATAGCCATATATCTGGCAGAACCAACCAAGGAGAAAGAGATGGCAATCAGGTAGAGTGGAAGGAGTCAAGAAAGGAAAGGACTCCAAATCCTATAAAACATGCAGCTACTCTAGACCACTTGGAGGACTCCCCAGCTATGACTGACTTAACACCAGTGCCACCCAACAGGAATAGATGAATTGACTTCTTGGTAGGAGATCTGGAATAGAGAAGGACTCGGGGCTGGAGAGATAGCCCAGTGGTTGAGAGCCCTAAGCCTACCCACAAACATTTTTTTCTCATATGAATTTTTTTTAAATATGTTTATTTATTACATATACAGTGTTCTGCTTGCATGTATACTTGCAGGCCAGAAGAGGGCACCAGATCTCATTACAGATGGCTGTGAGCCACCATGTGGTTGCTGGGAATTGAACTCAGGACCTCTGGAACATCAGGCAGTGCTCCTAACCTGTGAGCCATCTCTCCAGCACACAAACATTTTTTTTTCCAAGCAAAACAAATCATTTTTGTCTGTGCTCTGCCATTGACCAAGCTATTGCAGAAGCGAGAGTGATGCTGGGTGGGGGGTTCAGTCAGTACTTGCTTGCAAGCACAAGCCCCTGAGTGTGGATTCCAGAACCCACTAAAAAGAAGAGGAATGATGGCACATACTTGTAATTCCAGCACGGGGGAGACAGAGACACGAGAACCCCTTATCTAGCCCATTTGATGAGCTCCAGGCCAATAAAAGTTAAAAAGAAAACAAAGCAAAATGAAAAACCCTGCGCACGCACACACACACACCCATGCACACACGCATGCACATGGACGCACACATTCACAAACACACGCGTGCAGGCGCGCGCACGCGTGCACACTCACACACACAGAGAAAAGATTACCCAGGTGCTGCCAAACTGTAATCTCAGCCTTGGACATCGGAGGTACAAGGATCAGTAATTGAAGGCCAGCGTGGGCTACATGAAATCTTGTCTCAAATAAACAACAGAAAAGGAAGGAGAGCGTCCATGAAAATAATGTTTGTATTATGGGACTGAAGAAAGGGTGGAGAAATCAGGGCCAGCTCGACATTATCCATCAGAAGTCATTAACAGAAAACACACGTGCTTCTTTCAATTGGGGATATAAATGCTGATGTTAATACGCAACACAACCCAAAATAGAACACACACAAAAGCTCTGGGGAAATCTAGGCCAGCAGTGTTTTCAAGGGAGCTATCTGCCCTACTTCATTTTTTTTCTCCTTTAGAAAAGAAAGCCACGTAGAAGGGCAGCTGTAATACACGTAGGCCCACATATTAATTTTCCTGAGACATGGATGATGAGCACTTTGCCTAAGCCTAGTCAAAGCATGAGTTAATTGCTCTAATTTTTTTTAAAAAAAAAATTCTGGTTTAAGCATGTACTAGTTGTATAGCACTTTTATACTAATGGGAACATTCCTTCCAGGAGAAAGGCGAGACTCATGATACCCAGGGTGTAAATAAACACAAAAACAAACAAACAAAAACCCCAAATGCAGCATTCACAAGACTGGAAAAAGGAACTTGCAACATTCACCAGGCCCTTTCCCAGTGTTATCCAAGCAGTAAACAACCGCTGGGGAGCAGACTGAAAAACAAGCTGCCCAGAGAAGGCTGGGCTGCCCAGAGGCGGTTTCTGGCGTCTGTCCACCTGCCTGCAAGCTGTGCAGACAGCTCCAGGTTGTCTCCTTCCTGGTCCGTCATCCATGTCGAAGTGGGCTTTGCAGATGCCTCTGCCTTTGCGTCATCTCTGATCCTGCAGGTCACCTCGTACCTACATTCCAGTTAGCAACCCTGCTAAAAACACGTTGGTTCACCAAGATGGACTTTGGTGAAATGGTTACTTTGGTCTGTTTTGAGTTCCCTATTTGGGGTGAGTAGGGGTTTCTGCATATAATGGGAGAAGAAAAGTCTTTCACAAAACACACACACACACACACACAGGCACACACAACTACAAAAAAAAAAGGATTTGTTAGATTATCTCCCACCATTAGATGCCGGCTAATCCAAATCATGGCTGTTTGCCCTCTGCAGAAGCAGAAACCTGTTAGATACTCAGTCTAAGAAACGGGAAGCCTCTGAACAAATGGGAGCAATGATTGCCTTCAAGCCCTCAGAGAGTGTCTGTGTGGGTAAGTGCTGAGAAGTTGAGGACGTTGGAGTCTAATGGTCACAGGCAATGGCATGGACAATAGACTTCTGTTGAAGAATGGAGCTTACACACTCTGGCTGGACACTTTCTTTCCCCCACCTTTATTCCATTTGAGTTCCAGGCCTATTTGGATGTTGCCACCCACATTCAGAACAGGTACTTTCCCCCCTCGATTGCTGTCCTCCATGTCAATCACCTCTGACAACACCCCCACAGATACACCAAGAAGTGTGTCTTAATAGTCCCCTAGGCATCTCCATCTAGGCAGGTTGATAATCAGACCATGACAAGTAATTTTTACACTCCCTTGGATTTCACTGAGCCTTGAATTTCACTGAGCCTCTACATTTATCAGGTGCTTTACAGGGAATAGAAATGATAGGAACGACTTCTTCAACTTGAGTGTGTATCCGACTCCCATAGAGGCTCTCCTTGGTGGACCCTACTTCCAGACGTTTTCACTCAATAGCATTATGTCCATTCATTTTTCATGTATTTATTTTTATTTTGGTGCTGGGAATTGAAGCCAGGGCTTTGTGTAAGTTAGGCAAGTGCTCGTCTGCGAAGCTATACCCCTAGACCACTGAGTCATTATTTTTAAACAAAAGTTTTAAGATACAGTGGAGGTGGGCTGGAAACGTAATATAGCATTGGAGTGTCTGTCTGGGATACAGGAGGAGTCCTTGTTTAAATAAAAAAGAAAGGTATAGTGCATGGTTGTGCCCTTGCTTTTTTTCTTCTGCTATGACATCCATAATATCTCACACAGGGTTGATTCCTTTAGTTTGAGTTCCAGGCAGAAGAACCAAAGCTGACCTGTAATTGCCATGCATGTAAGCAAGCAACAAAGTAACTCCCTGAAATGCTGGGGTTGTTATTTTAGCTGAACGAGCTATGCAAACTCCTCATACTAAGTGTACTTAATATTCTGTAACAGGTTTGTATCCTTATGAAAGCCAAAGAAATGAATGGGAAAAGCTAATACTCTTCCATTTCAATAATATTCTGTGTGTACATGCATATACACCATTCAGATAATAGCAAGAATCATATTGCCACACGCAAACTGTTTTTGTTTTGAGACAAGGTCTCATGTAGTCTAGGCTTGCCTCAGATTTGCTGTGTAGCCCTAGAATGACCGTGAACTCACAAATGCTGGGATCACAGGGATGAGCCGTCATGCTCAGCACCATGTGCAAATTGTTTATCAGCCTTCTCCATGGAAACAGACAGGAAATAAGCCAAGAGCCATCTGCTTGTCTTGACAAAGGTCACCTTTTCGGAGATGAGTCTAAAAATAATACACACAGATCAGAGAGACATATATACACGCACAAACATGAACTATACACAAAATAAAGAGAAGTAAGAGCATATTTCTTTTTGTTGTTTTTGTTTTGTTTTGTTTGAGACAGGATCTCATTTTGTAGCCCTGACTGGCCTGGAACTCACTAGGTAAACCAGGTTGGCCTAGAACTCACAGAGATACACCTACCTCTGCCTCCTGAGTGCTGGGATTAAATGTGTGCCACCATGCCCAGCTTCCTTACGTCTTCTAACCAAACAGAAAACAATAGTCATTGTAAACATGCAAACATTTCTGTGCATTTAGAGCAATGAATGCCGAGTAGCCAGAGATGAAAGAGGTTAGGCACAAGCCTGACCTGCAGACTCACAAATGACTCAAAAGCAGTGACATCTAAAAAGCCACTGCAACGTGGGAGACAGGCCAGGAAGCAGACAACCTGGAGCTGTCTGCACAGCTTGCAGGCAGCTGGACAGGCGCCAGCAACATCTTCTGGGCAGCCAGCCTTCTCTAGGCAGCTTCACTCGTCAGAGTCTCCTCTCTGGTGGTTGTTTAGTACTTGGCTAACACTGGGAAAGGGGCCTGGTGAATCTTGAGACTTTCGGCTTTCCCTGGGGTGTGAATATATGTTACCTCCCCAGTCTCATAAGCCTCCTCCTTCCCTCCCTTCTGGAGGAAATGCTTTCACTCCGAGGAAACTGAAGTATGAAGCATGGGTTTAAGTTGAATAGACAGTTTATGTGACGTGAGAGCTCTAGAGTCAGTGACGTCTATGTGCTTAGAGACACTATAGCCAGGGTGGGGATTCTGGACCCAAATACACAGGCTGTGAAAATGCAAAATGTAATAAATGGAGCAGTCAGGTGTCTCCTATGTTTCGTCACCACAACATCTTATTGCTGCATAGAGAGTTCATGCTCGAAAACCACATACATGAGTGACAAAAACACATAATTGAGTGACAAAAAAGAATCACAAAAGATCTATCCCCCACTCCCCAGACAGGGTTTCTCTCTGTAGCTTTGGAGCCTATCCTGGAACTAACTCTTGTAGACCAGGCTGGTCTCACAGAGATCCACCTGCCTCTACCTCCCGAGTGCTGGTATTAAAACCGTGCACCATCATGCCCAGCCACAAAACGTCTTTTAAGTAAATTTATAATTTTATGTTTGGTTTCGTTCAAAGCTGTTCCAAGACACACATGGCTTATGGGCTGAAGGCTTGGACACACCTGGCAGATTTTTCTAGAGTACATTAACCTGAGAATGGGTGCATACAACAGAAGTAAAGGCTATTGGGTAGCTAGGGAGATAGCGAAGTTGGTAAAGTGCTTGCAGACCTGAGGACCTGTGTTGGATGCCTGGAATCCAAGTAAACAAATTGGGTGTGGTGGCTGTCAGCTTGTCATTCCAGGCTGTCAGGAGGATCTCTGGGGCTTGCCAGCTAGCCAGCTTGGGTGTTCTACTTAGGGTTTCTGTTGCTCTGATGAAACACCATGGCTAGCCGGGCGATGGTGGCACACTCCTTTAATCCCAGCACTCGGGAGGCAGAGGCAGGTGGATCTCTGTGAGTTTGAGACCAGCCTGGTCTACAAGAGCTAGTTCCAGGACAGGCTCCAAAAGCCACAGAGAAACCCTGTCTCGAAAAAACAAAAAAACAACAACAACAACAACAACAACAACAAAAAAAAACAAAAAGAAAGAAAGAAAGAAAGAAAGAAAGAAAGAAAGAAAGACAGACAGACAGACCATGGCCAATAAGCAAGTTGGAAGGAAATGGTTTCTTTGGCTTAACTTCTACCTTATAGTCCATTATTGAAAGAAGCCAGGACAAGAACTCAGGTAAGGCAGGAACCTGGAGTCAGGAGCTGATGCAGAAGTGATCGAGGGGTGCTATTTACTGGCTTGCTTCTCATGACTTGCTCAGCCTGCTTTTTATAGAACCTAGGGCTACTGGCCCAGGGATAACACCACCCACAATGGGCTGGGCCCTCCCCCCATAGATCACTAATTAAGAAAAGGCTCTATCTACACAGCTGCAGAGGCCTGTGCCTGTGGCCATGGCCCCACCACAGCTGGAATCTGTAATGATCTCCATGGCCTGTGTTGCAACCAAAGCCTTGTGGTTGCCTGGCTTCTGGGCCACACTGTCTTTGAGGATATGCTGATGTGAGTAGCCTGCACTGCCATGTAGGGCCATGATGACATCCAGGCCAAGTCAGTGGCTGAGGGTCATGTCTGGTCCTGTGATCCTACTACAGCCAGGGTCTGTTGTGTTGATGTCCATGGCCCGTGTTACCACAGGGGTTATAGGAGAACTGGCCCTCCTGACCTGAGCACCAGGGAGCTGGGTCTGCCCCTCTTTAGCCACCTCAGAAAGAGAGCTGTTGCACCCCATCCCGGGAGAACTGGCCCCAGTGGACTAGGTGCAGGAGAGCTAGCCCTGACCCTCCACAGCCCCAGGAGAACTGTCCCCGCTCCTTGCCAGCTACCACTACTGGAGAGCTGGCCCTGCACTTAGGGGCGCTAACCCCACCCCTCACCACCTGTTTGGGAGAGTTGGCCCTAATGGCTTAGGCACAGGAAAGCTGGCTTAGACCTTTGCCTGAGGTGGAGGCCAAGACTGAACAACTCAGCTACCACTCAGGCCCGCATCCAGGGTTTTGAGTTGGCCTACCCTAGCATCTACCCGACCTGTGACCTGCTGGAGCACATGATTGACTGGTCCTGTCTAGCCATAGCCACAGGATCTCTGTGACTTAGGCCAATAGCCGAATATCCCAGAGAAGTTCAGATGATGGGCCAGTATTGATGGTGGACCAGAAGCCAAGGCCTTGAACTTGGCCAACAACTCGTTGCAATGAATATTTTGTAAGGAAAGCTCTTTGGGCAAAGGGGTCTACTGCATGACAAACTGCAGCTCACAAGGCCACTAGGACCAATAAACACACGATGAGAAGACAGGAAAGAGAAAGAAGTGAAAAGAATTCTTTTTCCTTTGGGGAGTGGGGAGGCTACAAGGGTGGGCGGCAGACATGGGAAGACTGGGAAAAGAGTGGAACGGAGCTGCATGATGTGAAATTCCCAAAGAATCAATAAAGATGTGTTTATATAAAAAAGGAGAGACAGGAGAAAAAGAAAAGGAAAGAGGAGAGCAAACAGAGAGGGGCTGGTATTTATGGGTACCATTAACCTATCTGCAAAGCTCAGAAGTTGCTGTTTTCCAAGAGGAAGCTTTATTTGAGGCTATGGGAGATGGGTAAAGTTAGGTGACAGGTTAGAAACTAAGTAGGCAGGAATGGAGACCAAAATAAGCAGGTTCAGGTAAGTTGATTCTGGAAGACCTTTGAGGGTCGAGCTGGAAGTGCTTGGCAGCTACTTCTGCCCCTTGGTACCTCGATCTGCACACAAGGCAGGGAACCAAGCTGAGGACTGACCTCGAGGCCGCGATCCTATCCTCAACTCCAAAGAACCCAGGCCTTGCACCATCCAGTATGTTCCTTTTCTCCAGCCTGAGGATTTGAGGGGCACTCTCAGGGAACGGAGGTGAGCACAGCCAGCAATGCGCGCTAGAGCGCCCTCTGGGGCAGCCCGGGCGGGGCGCGAAGCAGTTTGGTAGGAGGAGGAGGAGAAGGAGGAGGAGGTGGAGGAGGAGATGGAGGAGGAGACATGGGCGGTGCTTGGGCGGGGCGAGGGCGTGTCCAGGGCGGGGTTGGGGCCGGACCATTCCGGGAGGAAGTGGTTCCGGGTCTCCTAGATCCGCGAGGGCGGCTGGGTGCTGTTGGAGCAGGAGGCGGGAGCTGAGCAAGGGGCGAGGCCTGGAGGAACCTGAAGCGGCTCTGGTGTTGAAAGCGACGGCGGCGGCGGCGGCAGCGGCGGCGGTGGCTTCACTGCCGGGTGAGCGGTCCAGGAGCAGGCATAGCAAGGAGGCCCCGGCCTGCAGGGGAAGGAGGGTGTGTCCTTCGCTCAGGAGAGGCAGTTCTCACAGTGGCTGGAGGGGCGGCCGGGATGGGGCGGCCGGGATGGGGTGGCAGGGATCGGGCGGCAGGGATGGGGTGGCAGGGATCGGGCGGCCGGGATGGGGCGGCCGGGATGGGGCGGCCGGGATGGGGTGGCAGAGATGGGGCGGCCGGGATGGGGTGGCAGGGATGGGGCGGCAGGGATGGGGTGGCCGGGATGGGGCGGCAGGGATGGGCGGCAGGGATGAGGCGGCTGGGATCGGGTGGCGGGAAGGCTAGGCTTCTTCGGGCACTGCGTCCCTTCTCTCCTCGCCCGGCCACCGCCTTCCCTCTGCTGCGCACGGTGCGCCTCAGGGCCCCCGGCGGGCACCTGGCTCTCGGGGCGATAGGTGACTGTCGCCACCAGTGCCTTGCCTGCGGCGCCCTAGGCGACACCTGCCCGCTGCCTCTGCCTTCCCCGCCCACAGCGTCGGACAGGTGGCGGCTCCCTTCTCGGAGTGTCAGTGCTGGGGACCAGGAAGGGGGCGGTGCCCCGGGGATGGAGCGCTGGTTCCTCAGGCGGCCCCGGGACGTGTCCACCTGCGGGACCCGAGTGCCCACTTTGTCCGCGGGAGACGCTGTGGCAGCCATCGCCGGGTCTTCCCCGGGGAAAGCCAAAGAGTAAGGGAAGACGGCTGGGAGGATTTTAGTCACCTGTGCCGCTGGCAGGACTGCCCTGGAGAAACTTAGTCCCCGAAATAGTTTCCTTTGGAGGGGGACTTTGGGAGGTACACCTTAAGTGGTAGCTTTTCTGGAACACATTACCAACTACTAGTAGAAAATGGGCTCCTTGAGATTCCTGTCACGCAACCTTTGGAGCACATTTTTTTTTTCTTTTGTAGCCCCAGGGGTTAAAGTTAGGCCCTCCCCTGTGGCAAGAGAGCACTCCACCAGAGACAGATGTGTATCTGCAGACTCAGCAGCTCTCACCTCAGGCAGCTGTGTAACTCATTCTATAGGTCAAGCAGGCTTCGAACTTTCTAGAGTAGTGTAGTTGGGATTATAAGGCCTGCACTGCCAGGACTGGCACGTTTTTTAACGTCTTTTCCCCCCTAGGTGTGAACAGGTTCAAAAAAAATCTAAAAAAGGCTTTGCTGTAATTTCATAAGTTTTCATAAGCTTTCAAAAACTCTAACTTATGTTTTTTTTCTTCCTTCCTTCTTTATTTTTATTTTTCGAGACAGGGTTTCTTTATAGCTTTGGAGCCTGCCCTGGAACTCGCTCTGTAAACCAGGCTAGCCTCGAACTCACTGAGTTCCCTCTGTCTCTGCCTCCTCCTGAGTCCTGGAAGTCCAGCCACCACTGCCAACTGCCAGGTCTTCACCCCCCCCCCCCAAAGAAAGTCTTCTAGCCCAGGTTAGCCTTGATCTCACAGTGTGCTAAGGCTAGCCTTGAACTTCTGATTCTTCTGCCGCTGGCTTCTAAACTGGACTACAGGAAAATATTAGACATGCCTGTTTTATTTTTCTTGTTTATTCATAGCACTTCAGCTTTTTATTTAGTCCACGTTTGTAAAAAAAAATAGTTTAGTGTTTTTAGAAGTGAGCAAGGAATTTGAAGTTACGACCTTTGAATTATATTATCTCATTACCTTGGCCAAATCACTTTACTTTTTCTAAGATATTTCCTCAACAATGGACAAGGTGTTATAATGTGTTTGCCTTACCTTTCTTTTAGGGTCATATGAGACATTTATGGAAAATACATTTCATAAACCTTGTCTTATTGCAGTTTTTGCTTTCTTGTAAAAATTTCAGAGCACAGGAGCATTTTGTAGCACACAATTTCGTTTATTTATTTATTTATTTATTTATTGAGACAGGGTATGTCTCGAACAGCCCTGGCTGTCCTGAAACTAGCTCTGTAAACCAGGCCTGCCTCTGCCTCCCAAGTGCTGGGATTAAAGGCGAGTGCCACCACCATCACCCAGCTAGGCACATAAAAATTTAAAAGTAAATCTCTTGGGACTGGGGAAAATGACTAATCATGAGGACCTGAGTTCAGATTCCCAGTACCCAAATAAAAAGCCAGAGCTGCAGTTACCTCTAACTCCAGCTCTCAGGAGGCACAGGGAGGAGGGTCCCTGGAGACCATCCAGGTAAGTTGAAATGGAAGACCCCTGTCTAAAACAAGTAAGGTGAAGAGCTATTGAGGAAGATGGCTACTTCTGGTCTCCACATGGTTGCATACACATGAACACACATACAAGGAAGGACATGCCCACAATCACACACAAAAAAAGTTAGACTTTTTGAAAGCTGTTCTGGGGCTAGGCATGGATTTCAGTTGATAGAGAACTTGCTTAGCATGTTTGAAGCCATGAGTTCAATTTTCAGCACTCAAAAGTTAGATTCAAAAGATTATAGATACAACCTGGGAAGTGGCGGCACAGACAGTGGCAGAGGCAGGCGGATCTCTGGGAGGCCAGCCTGGTCTACCGAGAGAGTTCCAGGACAGGCTCCAAAGCTAGAGAAACCCTGTCTCAAAAAAACAAACAAATAAACAAAAAAGGTTGCAGATTCAGGTGTGTGCGTGTGCTTCTTCCAGTACTGTGAATTGAGCCCAGTATTTCCTGTATGCCAGACAATCACTCTACCTACTTAGCTGTATCACTAACCCTCAGGTTTTGATTTTTTGTTGTTGTTGTTTGTGTGTATGTGTCAAGCAGGTTGTCACTGTGAAGCCCAAGCTTGCCTCGGGTACTGAGTGTCTGGATTACAGGTATGTAGCACCATGTCTGCCTAACAGTCACAAGTTTGAGGCCATCCTAGGCACTTTATTAAGACCCAATTTCCCTGGGCATAGTGGTTTTAACACCTTTAATCCTAGCACTAGGGAGGCAGAGGCAGGGAGATCTCTTTGAGTTAGAGACGAGCCTGGTCTACAGAGTTCCAGGTCAGAGCTATATAGTGAGACCTTGTCTTGAAAAAAATCTGTCTATCTCTTTTTTTCCCGAGGCAGAATTTCTCTTTATAACAGTCCTAGCTGTCCTGGAACTAGCTCTTGTAGACCAGGCTGTGCTTGGACTCACAGAGCCTCTGCCTCCCGAGTGCTGGGATTAAAGGTATGCACCACCACCATCTGACTTTTCCTTTGTTTTTTGAGACAGTCTCATTTAGACTGTCTTGACTCCAAATTTGTAATCCTTTTGCCTGTATCTCTTTAAGTAGTATTAGAGGTATGTGTGCATTACACTTCATTTATATCAGTGGTTCTCAACCTTCCTAATGCTGTGACCCTTGAATATAGTTCCTCATGTTATAGTGACCACCAATCACAAGATTATTTTTGTTGCTGCTTCGTAACTGTAATTTTGCTAAATATCTATGTTTTCTGCTAATCCTAGGTAACCCCTATGAACTGGCTACTTGACAACCCAAGAGGGGTTGTGACCCACAGGTTGAGAACTACTGATTTATGTGGTTCTGGTGACTGAACCTTAGGGTTTCATGCATGTTAGGCAAGCACTGTGCTAACTAAACTTCATCCCAGCCGCTTTTCTTTGTTATTTTAAGTGTTTAATATCTTATAAATGACACATATTTAGTCTTTAATTTGTACTGATTTTATTATTCATTTGTACTATTTTACTATTTATTTGTAGTATTTATTTGTATTGCGTTTATTACAATGAATTTGTGTGTGTGTATTTATGTCAGTGTTGCATGCATGTTAAGGCCAGAGGTTTGATATCAATTGTCTTCTTTGATAGTTGCCTATCTTATTTTTTAAATTTTTATTTACTGTTAGAGTTCAGGTATGCACTCACATATGTGCTGGGACATATGTGGAGGTCAGATGACAGCGTGGAATCAGTTCTCTTCATCTACCTTTGGTTTGGGGGATCAAACTCATTTGTCATGCTTATTTATGTACAAAGCATCTTTGTAAGCTGAGCCAGCTCATTGTCCTGTCTTATTTTTGAGACAGAGTCTTTCACTAAACCTGCAATTCATTAATTGTGCTAGAGTAGCTGGCGAGCACATGCCTTTGCAGCCCAGGGATTACAGTTGTGCTGCTGGACCAGCTTTTTATGTAGGTGATAGGGAGATGAACTCAGGTCCTCATGCTTACTTGGCAAACATTTTATTGATGGAGTGTTTATGATGGAGATTCAGTCTCATAATTTTTTAACTGGTCACTGTTTTTAGTGCATCCCATAGAATTTGATTGTTTAGTCTTTACACACACACACACAAACACACACACACACACACACACACACACACACACACACACACCTCACTTGAGACAGGGTATTACTCTATAATCAAGGCTGACTTTAGACTCTGTGTAGCCCAGGGTGCCCTAAAACTCATAGCTATCTTCCAGTTTCAGCCTCCAAAGTGCTGAGCCACCATGTGAGCCACTATGCTTTGCTTCATTGTCAATTTTTTTTAATTTTAAATAAACAGTTCTTTATGCCTGAAGAAATGAATCACCAATTAAGAGCACTTGTTTCTCTTATAAAGAACTTGGATTTTGTTTGCAGCAATCCACATGATTGTTCCCAACTATTGAAACACCAGTTCCAGTTTATCTGATGACCTTTTCTGACCTTAATGGGTTCCATATGGTACACAAACATGTATGCAGACCAGCACAATATATATATAAAGTAAAAAAAAATTAAAAACTTATCATTTTTACGCTTACTTAGTGTGTATTTGCATGTTCATGCCATGGCATGCATATGGAAGAAAGACTTGTAAACTCCCCATTGTTTTTGTTTTGTTTTTTTTTTTTCATGGGTTCTGGGGAACCAACAAGTCTCTGTGCTTGTATGGCAAGAACTTTACCTACTGAGCCATCTCCCCAGTCCCTGGGAACATTAGTATTTTTGTTTTAATGGCCTATGTTTGTATTTAACCTCTTTCTAAGATGTTTACTTTTCTGTTTTTCTTTGTGTGAGAAAGATAGGAATTACTTTATCCCATGTAACCAAATTATAGGAATGATAAGCAGCAGTGGAGTTCTGTATGCACTTACTGAAGAACTGGTGATAAGGTAACATGCTTTGTGACCATCAAAATAATCCATGCGTGATCTCCTCACTTCTGCTTTTCCCTTTCCTCTGAGCACACTTATTCCTCTGTTTTGTTGCAAAGGCTTTACTTGAGAATTTTTATTCATTGCATTTGTAAATACTGAATTTTCATTTAGTGTGGAATCTTTTTTGCATAATTCACCCATTTTAAGTGTACAGTTCAGTATTTTTAGTATTTTCATATAGTTGTACACACATTATCATAAGTCTAATTCCAGAATAGTTCTTCACCCAAAAAGTTCTTGTTAGAGGTGATGGTGGATGTCTGGAATCCCAGAACTTGAGAGATATAAGAAGGGAAGACTAAGAGTTGAATGTCATCATCCTCACCTACACAGCAGGTGTGAGGCCAGCCTTCCTGACAGGGAGCCCTGTTCCAAAAAGAAAAAAACCTAAAGAAAAAACATTAGCCATCATTCCGTTTCTTTGAATTTTTTTGTTTTGTTTTGTTTTTTCAAGACAGGGTTTCTCTGTAGAAGTAGCCCTGGCTGTCCTGGAACTTGCTTTGTAGACCTGGCTGGCCTCGAACTCACTGAGATCTGCCTGCCTCTATCTCCTGAGTGCTGGGATATTTTACGCTAAATGAAATGTAGTGGAAGCTGCGGGCTGCTTCCTGCTACCTGGCTCCTGCATGGCTAGCTTTAACCAAAATAATTACCCGGAAACTGTATTCATTTAAACACTGCCTGGCCCATTAGTTTCAGCCTCTTATTGGCTAATTCTCACATCTTGATTAACCCATTTCTATTAATGTATGTAGCACCACGAGGTGGTGGCTTACCGGGAAGGATCTTAGCCTACATCCGTCTCGGGTAGGAGAATCATGGCGACTGTTTCACTGCCGTCTTTCTCCCAGCATTCTATTCTGTCTTCCCCACCTACCTAATTTTCTGTTCTATCAAAGGGCCAAGGCAGTTTCTTTATTAACCAATGAAAGTAACACATAGACAGATGACCCTCCTCCATCAATGAAATTTATGCTTTGAGGTTCATCTATGTTGTAACATGTATCAATTTCTACTTCATATTTTATGCTTAGATATTCCACTGTATATTTATGACATTTTGTTCACTCATGTCTTAATGTACATTTGAGGTTTTTCTACCTTTTGGCTATTATAAATACTCCTATTAACATTGTTGTAAAAAGATGTTGTATGGACATATTTCCAATTATTGTGGTTATGTATACCTGAATGGAATAATAGTTGGGCCATATGGTAACACTATGACTTTATGAGTAACTGCTAGACTGTTCTAAAGTGGCTGGCTGTATCATTTACATTCCCATCAGCAGTAAGTATACCGGCTATGCTAGATACTGAACCCAAAGCCATGGATTTCTAAGTTATTAGTTCTTTTGCGCTTGGAACTCTTCATGATTTTATCTTTAAATGAAATAGTATTTAGTAGACTGCATTTCAGAGCTGAATGTTGTATACCTACCCTAGATATCTTGATGAACCCTATTTCAGCTATTTTTCTATTACTGAAAGGAGATTTTCTTTTTTTTATTCCTGTGAGGTTGGAAATTAAACCCAGGGTTTTGTACATGTTAGGTGAGTGATCCACTGCGAAAGTATGCCACCTGCCTGGTTTCCTCAAATTGTGATTTTTAAAATTTATTAAAGATTTGTGTTTGTCTGTTTTCTATTTTTGTTTGGAATTATGAGATGGCCTTGCTATGTAGTCCTGGCTGTTCTCAAACCTGGAGCAGTTCTCCTACCTCTGCTCCCCGAGTGCTGATATTACAAACATACAATACCATGCATGAATCTTTTCTTTATCAGGAGCTATAATCACACAGATATTACTTTTCTATATTTCTGTAGCTTTCTAACTTTGTTTCCTTTTTACTCTCCTCCCAATGCCATTTTTATTTTTCCATTGTTTTACTTTAATGTCTTCTTTCGATGTACTTGATTACTACATTTTCACTCGAGTTTATTCTCCTTTGAGTAGCTTGGAAGTTCCACTTTTGAAAAACTAAACTTTTGATGCCTCCCTGTACACAACAGAGTTCAGTTAGCTTTTTTTATTTCTTATATTTCTTTTTGTTTTTTTATTGGATTTTGGTTTATTTCTTTTTAGACTGGTTCAAGGTAGAGATTCTCACATAGGTATATGTCACTCACTTTCTAATTCAAGGTGATTTTTAAAATAGTCTCTTGTTTTTAATATACAACATTTAATTATCTTTTGAGTGTAGGTTTGTAGTTTTCTTCTGCTTCATGGTTTCTGTAGAGAAATTTTCTTTTTCTATTTGTCAAAAAATAGATGCTGTCCACTGTTAATTTTTAAAATAAAACCCATGACTATAAGGTAATATTTCACTTTTATTTCCTGGGTTCTTTTTTTAATTGATATTTATTGAGCTCTATAATTTTCTCTGCTCCCCTCCCTGCCTCTACCCTCCCCGTTCAACCCTCCCCCAAGGTCCCCATGCTCCCAATTTACTCAGGAGATCTTGTCTTTTTATACTTTCTACTTCCCATGTATATTATATCTATGTAAGTCTCTCTTAGTGTCCTCATTGTTGTCTAAGTTCTCTGGGATTGTGGTTTGTAGGATGGCTTTCTTTGTTTTATGTTAAAAAAAACCACCTATGAGTGAGTAGATGTGATAATTGTCTTTCTGTGTCTGGGTTACCTCACTCAAAATAATGTTTTCTAGCTCCATCCATTTTCCTGCAAAATTCAAGCTGTCGTAATTTTTTTCTGCTGTGTAGTACTCCATTGTGTAAATGTACCACATTTTCCTTATCCATTCTTCGGTCGAGGGGCATTTAGGTTGTTTCTCTGCTCTGGCTATGACAAACAATGCTGCTATGAACATAGTTGAGCACATGTCCTTGTGGCACGATTGAGCATCCTTTGGATATATACTCAAAAGTGGTATTACTGGGTCTTGAGGAAGGTTGTTTCCTAATTTTCTGAGAAATTGCCACACTGACACCCAAAGGGGCTGTACCAGCTTGCATTCCCATCAGCAGTGCAGAAGTGTTCCCTTTTCTCCACAACCTTTCCAGCATAAGTTTTCATCAGTGTTTTTGATCCTGGCCATTCTTTCAGGTGTAAGATGGAATCTCAGAGTTGTTCTGATTTGCATTTCTCTGATGACTAAGGATGTTGAACATTTCCTTATGTGTCTTTCAGTCATTTTAGATTCCTCTGTTGAGAGTTCTCTGTTTAGGTCTGTACTCCATTTTTTATTGGATTATGTGATCTTTTGGTGTCCAATTTCTTTAGGTTTTACTGGTATTGTGTTGCTTTGTGGTGTAGCATGTGATTTTACCTTTTCTACTCATCTTTTCCTCTAATAGGTGTGGTTGGGGCTGTCTGAGATTCTGTTGAATAATCTAGGTGCCAGTGAATCCAAAGCTCAGATGGTTGTTCCTTGTGGTACAGTCAGTGTCACAGTTCTAGTTACCCCATTGGTTATTCCTGTTCCTGGAGGTAGCTCAGTGCTCCTTTGCTTTGTCTGCTTGTTCCCTTGGAGTCTGCTGTCTCAATCCTACTTTGGCCTAGGCTGCGGCTTTGATCTGTTTCTGTAAATGCTGGTCTGTATCTCCTCCTGCAGAAGTCCCTGGCTTGGAGTTGGACCTGTTGTGGTGGAGATCGCTGACTCTGGATCTGGTCACTGGCTGGCTCAGTCCTGATGCGCCCATGTCCCAGGAGTGGGTTTTCTCCTGGCTTCTGCTTCTGGTGGAGCTTGTTCTCTCTGTGTCTTAGGTAACTGGTTCAGTCCCAATCTTGTTCCGGCGGAGATAGCAGACTCTGAGTCAGGTTGCTGGCTCAGTCCTGATCAGCCAGTGTTCTGGGACTGGGTTGGCTCCCAGGGTTCGATTAGCTCCTGGCTTCTGCCCTGGTGGAACTTGTTTCCTCAGGCTCTCTCTGTCCTAGGAGTCTCTTTCAGTTTCACTCCTGTGGAATTTGTTGCCCCAGGTGGAGTTCCTTACCTCAGGGCAACTTTGGCTTAGGTAACTGGCTTTGACCTGTATCTGTAAATCCTGGTCTGGATTCCCTCCTGCAGAAGTCCCTAGGTTGGAGTTGGACATGGAAAGGTTTCTGGTTCCGGTCTATTGCCTGGAAGGTTCCAGGCTAGGGTGCGCTCAAACCCTCAGGGGACCTGCTTACGTGCTCAGAGGTCTCAGAATTGTGCTCAGACCCGCAGGGGTTCCAGGTTCCTGCCTTTTCCCTTTGACATCACAAACCAGTGCCGGAACCCACAGAGGACCTGGCTCAGGCTATAGAAGGAGCTGCGGGCCTACTTTTCATCCCACCCGGCTCCCACATGGCTAGTTTTACACCCGAAATAACTCCACACAAATTGCATTCTTTTAAACACTGTTTGGCCCATTATATCTAGCCTCTTCTTGGCTAACTCTCATGTCTTGCTTAACCCATATTTAGTAATCTGTGTAGCACCACAGTCTTTCTGGGAAGATTCTAGTGTACGTCCATCTTGGGCTGGAGCTTCATTGCGTCTGCCATGGAGAGGAGAGGCATGGCGTCTGCCTCACTTCCTCTTCCCCCCAGCATTCTGTTCTGTTTACTCCATCCACCTATGTTCTAACCTATCAGGCCAAGTAGTTTCTTTATTCATTAATCAATGAAATCAACAGATTGATATATGACACTCCCACATCATCAGGCCTACTCTCTCTGAGGTTCCAGACTCTCATCTAGTCCTGCTGAGATCTCTGGTTCCTGTCTATTCCCTCAGAGGTTCAGGTTCACTCATGCCCAGGCTGACCGAGGTCCTGGTTCCAGCCTAGTTCCTGGGAGGTCCTAGACGCTGGCCCAGACCCACCAGAGTGTTGGCTTAGGTCTACTCCCTTGAAGGTCCTGGATTCACGTCTGGACCCTCAGCAGTCTCTGGCTCACTTGCTTAGGGGTTCCTCCCTTGTACCTGTTCTGGTGGAGATCGTTGACTCTGGATCTGGTTGCTGGGTCAATCCTGATCCATTTGTGTCCCAGGATCGGGTTTGCTCCTGGCTTCTGCTTCTGGTGGAGCTCGTTCTCTCTGTATTTCCTGGATTTTTAATAGGGTATCTTTTCATTTGTTTGTTGGACATTGTAATTTCTATTCATTGAAATGTAAAGCCATTTATTTGTGAGGAAGAGCAAGATGTATAAGGAATAGATGGGGGGAGGTTTCAGGAATTTGCTATACTTACAATACCAAATAGGTTACTGCTTATAAAAGATTAGAGAATTGTGGAGGCTGGAGATGGAAATTTTGAGATTGGTGGTTTATAGGAAGTATATAAAACTATGAACCTGAGTGCTGGGGAGAGTATAGATGACGAATAGTCTAAGGATTGAAGTCACTGTAAGAAAAATGAGCTCACTGTAAAAGATCAGTTTGCCAAGAGGGGGAAATGAAGTCAAAGTAAAGAAAGAATAGAAGGAGATGTTACTATAGATTTGGCTGATAAGTTTCATTAATGATTTGGCTAGAATAGTTAGGTTCTATGGCTAGAGGTGGTGGAAAACCAACTTGATAATGTGACTAGCAAGATTGGGAGGAGAAAAACCAGAGATAATGACTATGGCATATATACAACTTTTTTCCTGATATATTTAATATATATGTCTCAAAATAATAATAATAATAACAATAACAACAACAACAACAACAATAATAATAAATCCTTCTTTTTGTGGTCCTTTTAACACCAGGATTAGGATCTAGCAATCTCTGTTAACCATCCTTCCAGGTATTCCAGTGCACACCAAAATTTGAGAGTCTCCACTCCAAGGTACATATTTATGTGGTATTTGGATATGGGCATGTTCAACATTTTGGGGTACTTCCAGTCTACTTATACTTGTATATATTCTTGCAGTGCACGAGTGTTCCTCTTGTGCCTCCTCTCCAGCCCTTACACTTATTTTTTAAGACTTTTGCTTTTTGTTTTTTGAGAGGTTCTCTGTGTAGTCCTGGTTTATCTTGGAACTCACTCTGTAGACCAGGCTGGCCTCAAACTCACAGAGATCTATCTACCTCTGCCTCCTTAGTGCTGGGATTGAAGGCATGAGCCACCATTGCCTTGCAAGACTTATTTTTATTTTATGTGTATGTGTGTCTGGATGCCAGAAGGGGGCGTCTGTTTCCCTGGAAATGGAGTTCTAGCATGGAATTGAACCAAGGTCTTCAGCAAAAGCAGCTTGTGGCTTTATTTGCTGAGCCATCTTGCCCTTCCCGCCTTAAAATTATTTTCTTGCTGGACTACAGCAAATGCAGACAGGTGGATTCTGGGACCCATGAGCCAGCCTTGTCTAATCCCCAGTCCCCCAAAAGAAACAAAGTAGCAAAAAGAAGCAAAGAAGCAGAAAAGAAAACCCTCATGCATAACTGAAGGTTAGAGGTGCCCATTTTCTTTCTTTCTTTCTTTCTTTCTTTCTTTCTTTCTTTCTTTCTTTCTTTCTCTCCTTCCTTCCTTCCTTCCTTCCTTTTTCTTTCTTTCTTTCTGTCTTTCTGTCCTTTTTGAGGAGCTGGAAAGTCAAATCTCCAGAAAGAAGGTAAGACTTGATTTTGATTTCTTGCTTTTCTTTTCTCCTGCTTTCTTCACTCTTACACATTTACTTTCTGTCATTTTGTTCATCCCAATTCAGGGTGCTTTTTTTTTCCCCAGTGGCCAATGTGACCCAATCGGAACACCTGGGTGGTGGTGGAATGATGGTAGCAGTAATGGCAGTAGGACAGTGGTAATGGCAACCAACATTTTGTAGAGATGTTTGTGCCTGCGCAGTGCTTTTCACATTTATAGTTGAGTACAAATGACTACTAACCAGAAGCTGTGCCACCCACGCTGCCCCTTTGTTCCCTCTCCAGCACCTGTGGTAGTTTTGGAAATTTGAGGTTTCTCACTGTAGAAAAGTCACCCCTCTCCACCCCTGACAGTGTGAAGGTGAGCCACCAGGGTCGCAGAATTAAATTTAGCTCATATTTAAGCTAGTTTATTACTATGTCCAAGACAAATGCTTGGCTGGGCAGAGGGAAGGATAACCTTTCTTCTCTTCTCTTCTCTTCTCTTCTCTTCTCTTCTCTTCTCTTCTCTTCTCTTCTCTTCTCTTCTCTTCTTTCTCTCTTTCTCACTTTTCTTTCTTTCCTTCCTTCTTTTCTTTTCGGTTTTTTGAAACAGAGTTTCTCTGTGTAGCTCTGGTTGTCCTGGAACTAGCTCTTGTAGACCAGGCTGACCTCAAACTTACAGAGATCTGCTTGCCTCTGCCTCTGCCTCCTAAGTGCTGGAATTAATGGCCTGTGCCATCACCTCCTGGCTCAGTTGTATATTTTTAAATTTAATTTTTATTATGTGAGTATAATTTTGTAACTCTGACTAGTTTTTTTTTGTTTGTTTTGTTTTTTTGAGACAGGGTTTCTCTGTAGCTCTGGCTGTCCTGGAACTAGCTCTTGTAGACCAGGCTGGCCTCGAACTCACAGAGATCCACCTGTCTCTGCCTCCTGAGTGCTAGTCTTGACTGCATAATCAGAATAGTGTGGCCTCGAACTCCCAGAGATCACCTGCCTCTGCCTTTTGAGTATTGAGATTAAAGGTATATGCCACCACATCAGGCTCAATCTTTATTTTTATTTTTTCATTTGATTTTGAGACTGGTATCTCTGACTCTCCTGGCACTCCTTTGTAAACCAAGGCCCTTGAACTCCTAGAGAAACACCTGTCCCAGCATTCAACTTTGATTAGACCTATGCTGCTGTTCCTGGCAACAATTCCATGTTAGAATTCATCAACATTCATCAACCAGATCAGATGAATGTAAGGGATGGGGAGATTCTTTGTAAAATACAAAACCAAACTTCAATTTTTTTTTCTCTTCCCTTCTTTATAAATACCAGCTCATACACTATGGATAGATGATGGTCCTACTGCTAGGGTCTCCACAAATAGTCCAAGCTGCACAACTGTCACCCACAGGCAGAGGGCCTAGTTCTGTCTAGAGTCCCTGAGCTCTCACCAGCTTGGATCAGCTCTATCAGCTTGTTTGATGCTGTGGTTCAAGGACTTTTCTGATCAAAACAATAGACCAACCACCCTTCATATGCAGTACTGTCGTTCTTAACATCAAATCATTGGTGTTTAGACTGAGGGACTCTGATCTAGGGTCACCACCCTAGAAAGCCTTTTCCAACTAAACTTGGAGCTTTTGTGATATTCTGTAGTTTTGTGGTTTTGTTTTTACTCTTCTGTTTGGGAAAAATCAAACTAGTATTTTTTTTAAGTCTAGGACAAAATCTTATTTATATTACAAAATTTTTCCTTTTTTTCATTTTTTTTCTAAGACAGCTCTCACTATGTAGCCCTGGCTGTTCTGGAACTTACTATGCTGACCAGGCTGGCCTTGAACTAAATCAGCCTGTGTCTCCAAAGAGCTGAGAATAAAGGTGTACACCACTATGCCCTGATATAAAATCTTTTACCCAAATGTATGTGCATGTATAGGCCAGAGGACAGCCCGAGTGTCTTTCCTCAGGTGCATCCACTGTGTATATTTGTGTATACATGTGTTGGGCTTTCAAGGAGAGGCCAGAAATTGATGTTGGGATTGTTTCCTCAGTCATTTTACCTTATTTTTGTGATAGATTCTCTCATTAAACTTGGAGGTTCTTATTTAGCTACACTGGTTAGCAAGTCCCAGAGATCTTTCTGTCTCTGGTCCCCAGTGCTGAGATTGACATAGCCATACAGGTACCTGGGATTTGAACCACACGTAATCCTGGCTGCTCAATAAGAATTTTAGCTATTTCTCTCCAGCTTCATTTTTTTTTAGGTGGTTTCTCATTGGCCTGGACTGTGCTACATAGGTTAGCAATCTGTCTATTTCTACTTTTTGGCACTAGATTACAATGGAGCTAACTTCCCAACCCCTTTCTATGTTGTTTTTCTTTTCTTTTCTTTTTTTGACTTTTTCTATTTTATTTTATTTTATTCTTTTTTAAATTTATTTATTTATTAAAGATTTCTGCCTCCTCCCCGCCACTGCCTCTCATTCCCCCCCCCCCATCAAGTCCCCCTCCTCATCAGCCCAAAGAGCAATCAGGGTTCCCTGACCTGTGGGAAGTCCAAGGACCACCCACCTCCATCCAGGTCTAGTAAGGTGAGCATCCAAACTGCCGAGGCTCCCACAAAGCCAGTACGTGCAATAGGATCAAAAACCCATTGCCACTGTTCTTGAATTCTCAGTAGTCCTCATTGTCCACTATGTTCAGCGAGTCCGGTTTTATCCTGGGCTTTTTCAGACCCAGGCCAGCTGGCCTTGGTGAGTTCCCGATAGAACATCCCCATTGTCTCAGTGTGTGGGTGCACCCCTCGCGGTCCTGAGTTCCTTGCTCGTGCTCTCTGTCCTTCTGCTCCTGATTTGGACCTTGAGATTTCAGTCCGGTGCTCCAATGTGGGTCTCTGTCTCTGTCTCCTTTCATCGCCTGATGAAGGTTAATATTCAGGAGGATGCCTATATGTTTTTCTTTGGGTTCTCCTTCTTATTTAGCTTCTCTAAGAACCTGAATTATAGGCTCAATGTCCTTTATTTATGGCTAGAAACCAAATATGAGTGAGTACATCCCATGTTCCTCTTTTTGGGTCTGGCTTACCTCACTCAGGATAGTGTTTTCTATTTCCATCCATTTGCCTACAAACTTCAAGAAGTCCTTGTTTTTTACTGCTGAGTAGTACTCTAATATGTATATATTCCATACTTTCTTCATCCATTCTTCCATTGAAGGGCATCTAGGTTGTTTCCAGGTTCTGGCTATTACAAACAATGCTGCTATGAACATAGTTGAGCATATACTTTTGTTGTATGATAGGGCCTCTCTTGGGTATATTCCCAAGACTGGTATTGCTGGGTCCAGGGGTAGGTTGATCCCGAATTTCCTGAGAAACCGCCACACTACTTTCCAGGGTGGTTGCACAAGTTTGCATTCCCACCAGCAATGGATGAGTGTACCCCTTTCTCCACAACTTCTCCAGCAAAGGCTATCATTGGTGTTTTTTATTTTCGCCATTCTGACAGGTGTAAGATGGTATCTTAAAGTTGTCTTGATTTGCATTTCCCTGATCGCTAAGGAAGTTGAGCATGACCTTAAGTGTCTTTTGGCCATTTGAACTTCTTCTGTTGAGAATTCTCTGTTCAGCTCAGTGCCCCATTTTATAATTGGGTTGATTAGCCTTTTACGGTCCAGTTTCTTGAGTTCTTAATATATTTTGGAGATCAGACCTTTGTCAGTTGCGGGGTTGGTGAAGATTTTCTCCCAGTCAGTGGGTTGCCTTTTTGTCTTAGTGACAGTGTCCTTTGCTTTACAGAAGCTTCTCAGTCTCAGGAGGTCCCATTTATTCAATGATGCCCTTAATGTCTGTGCTTCTGGGGTTATACGTAGGAAGTGGTCTCCTGTGCCCACTTGTTGTAGAGTACTTCCCACTTTCTCTTCTATATCTATGTTTTTTTTTCTTTTCATTATCAAAAATCCATGCTCGTACTTTTCTCCTTTCTGTAACTTTGATGGGGCTCCTGTAAGAGTCAGACCTTTTGTTATCCTCTGTACTTTTGTGGTCTATCATGAGAGAACCAAGACTGGAATATATTCCCCCAAATTAGGCATCCTATTAATTCTGTACCCCTTTATAATTTCTAAATGAGGGTCCTAAAAATATGGTTGTTTGTGAAGGTGACTACCTTGGGGCAGTTTGAAAGCCATATCTTGAAAACCATGCCTTATACTATAGAGTCTGTCCTTGTTGAACTAAACTTCAAAGGTTTCCTTCTTGATGTAGTTGATGATTACAAAAAGATACTAAGTATCTGATTAAATATAAAGAAGGGGGAGAAAATACAACTAGAAGCCAGGGCCCAGTCCAGGAACGACATAAGGATAATCTCCTAACAATTCCACCTGCCCATGTACAATCTCAAAATTTTGTGAGAAGCTTTAGCAAGTGACTGAGAGCCAGACAACTCTCTTGTGTCCATTACCAGCCAAAGAAGTGAAATAATGCTGGGCAGTGGTGGAGACATAACAAGGGGTTAGGGTTGGCAATGGCAGAAATGGGAGGCAAGGAGACTGCAGGCTGTAAGTGAAAAGTTATAAGGCAGTATTTGGGGAAGGAACTTTATGTTTTGGATCTGAAGATCTACTAATTAAGCTTATGTAAAGTGCTTGCTTATTAGGACTTGAGTTCAGATCCTTAACCTCCACATAAAAGCCAGGCATAATGGTACATATTGGGAAACCCAGAAATGTGGGGAAGGGAACTAGGAATGGGACTCCGTTAGCTTGATGTCTAGTCTGTCCAGCTAAACAGGTGTGCTCCAGGGCAGTAAGAGACCTTATTGTAGAAAATGAGAGAAGAAAACACCTGAAGTCAGGAAGACAGCCTTGACACCCCCCCACCCTAATCATCATGAGGCTACCTCTGCAACCATACACACAAAAAGTGAAATTTATTTATTTATTTATTTATTTATTTATTTATTTATTTATTTATTTTGGATTTTCGAGACAGGGTTTCTCCGTAGCTTTTGGTTCCTGTCCTGGAACTAGCTCTTGTAGACCAGGCTGGCCTCAAACTCACAGAGATCCGCCTGCCTCTGCCTCACAAGTGCTAGGATTAAAGGTGTGGGCCACCACCACCTGGCTGAAATTGTTTTTTAAATCCTGCTGGCAATCAAGATTAAATACCCTCAGTGTTATTCTACAGTCAGTTTACCTCAACAGGGTCCTTTTTCTTTATTTTGGCTGACTGGGGTGGTGGTGGGAATAAACTGCCTCAGGACTAAAATGGTGTAGGGTGAGGGGCTGCAGATCAGTCTCTTTAGGCAATGTCCTCTTTCACTCAAGAATGGATTTGCACCTAAGTCATACATTAAATACTGTGTAGGCAGACTTTTTTTTCCCCTGCCTGTCAGTTCCCAAAGAACCTACATGGAGACTTAATATAAATTATAAATGCTTGGTCAATAGCTTAGGCATATTACTAACTAGCTCTTATAATTTAAATTAATCTATTTTTATTAATCTATGTATTGCCACGTGGCTTGTGGCTTTACCTGTCCTCCAATATATCTTGCTCCCCCTGTATCTCCTTGTAACCTCACCATGTTTGCCTGACGATGACTCTGACTCCATCTTTCTTCCCAGTGTTCTTATTCTGGTTTTCCCATCTAACCTTATCCTGTTTCAGCTATTGGCCAATCAGTTTCTTTATGAAACCAATTACAGTGTAATTTATACAGTATACTGAAGGTTTATTCCATAGCAAAACTGGTTGGACCCCTGACCAGAAAACAAAAGAATAAGTCAGACAAACCAGAAAAGGTGGGCAGATAAGTAGTGGTAGGAGTAGAGAGTGGAAACCTCAGAACTTCCACTACTCAGATGCAGTTGCCTTGGAAATATTGCAGAAAGGGAATTGCAGGACAAGTCAGAATAAACAGTACATACTTTAGATTTAAGCATAAAATGTTAAATATGGGTTGGGTTTTCACGGGTGCTGAGATGTTACCAGGCTAGAGTAGTTTTTTTTTTCTGTTTTTCTATTTTGTGAGTATGCTGTTTTATTTTTCAATGTTGGTATGATAGCAAAGCTAGAGGTGTGTTTTGCCTTCTTTTATTTGGCCAGCCTTTGAAAGCTGATGTGTGTTTTATATTTATAGTACATCTCAAGATGGTCTACCATGTCTTTTACTTTTTTTGAAGTAAGGTCTTGCTGTGTAACCCAAGTTGGCTTCAAATTTGGTATATAGCACAGGCTGTCTTCAAACTCATCCTCTTGTCTTAGCTTTCCAAGTTCTAGGATTATGCTACCATGCCTAGCTATGTTTTTACACTGTCCTGGTACTTGCTCTGTAGATCAGGTTGGCCTCAAACTCAAAGAAATTGCCTGCCTCTACCTCCTGAGTGCTGGGATTAAATGCATGTGCCACCACTGCCTGGCTCTGTTTTTACATTTTAATGGATTGTTTGGTTTTATTTTATTTTTGTTGTTTATTTATTTATTTATTTATTTATTTATTTATTTATTTATGGAATAGAGTTTCTCTGTGTAGCCCTAGCTGTCCTAGAACTCACTTTGTAGACCAGTCAGGCTGGTCTCAAATTTATAGAGATCCACCTGCCTCTACATGCTGAGCGCTGGGATTAAAAGTGTACACCACTACTGCCTGGCTAAAGGGATTATTTTAATAAGACAGAATTAATAGACTTAATTCATATCTTATGTTGTACAACATCTACAACAAATTTCAATGTAGTCCTTTACAGAAACCATTTGTTGATCTTCTTTGAAGTCTTTTTATCTTGACAGTATTTTACTAAGGAGGGTGCTCTTATTCCTGTTTTGCAGATCAGGAAATAGATGCACAGAAGAATTAAGCAGCTTTCTCTTTGCATTTGCCAGAGCATACTGCACTCTAAAAACAAACAAACAAACAAACTTGCTAATGTTTTATTTCTTTGCAGTGTGAAAAGTGGATCAGGTGACTCATATGCTAAAGGATGGCACGGTCAAGATCCAGATCCCCCAGGTGGAAACAAAGGTGAGGAGTTCCATGTCTTACGCAGTTAACTTGAATTTGGAAATCATCATTTCTGCTCAAGCTTCCATTAAACTTCCAATAAGCTCACTGGACCTGGATGTTCACAATAGGCAATTGATCAGTATTTCTAAATCCAGGATGCTGATGAATTTTTTTTTAATTGGGGCTGGTAGCTTGAATTTATAATAAAAAGGAATTCAGTGACCACAACCAGAATGAGAAATGAGTTTGAGAGGGTTAAATTCCTTTTAGCTAATGAGGTTTACAACTCTTCAGTGTATGCTTTATTTAAGTTTTCATAATATGTTTCAAGAAATTTAGTCAGAAAATAAAGTGTTTTCTGTCTTGGCAGAATAGTGGATTTAAATAGCTCAATTATATTTCAACTTTCATTTTTTCTGGTATTTAGTATCAATACTATAGTACACATAATTAGATTGGAATAGTTCAACCAGTTTATTGTACAGCCAAGTTCTGGGACTACAAATACAAGTAGGGCCATCTTCATGGCCTCAGCAAGCTCACGGGTTGGCTGTAGGGGAGTAACGCAATAGGCAGTTCTGATCCAGTGGGGAAAGCATTCTGCACTTGTAGGGAAAGAATAATTCTGCTTTGTAGCCAGTAAGTTTTTGGACTGATGGAAAGGACTACTATTACATAACATGAAAAATGAACTATGATTTTTTATGTTAATATAGCGTGGCTATTGTTCTTGCTTCAATAATATATCAAGTCATCGGTCATTTAGTTTTATAAATGCCACAAAATCATGTTGTATTTGGTAGAAATTTCAAAAAGAAAAGCGAATATAAAGATAGAAATGACTATAACATGGATGATAGCACAGAGATCATTTTATTTTATTCTTTTAGTGAATGAGGCTCTGGTAATGGGCACAAGGATTCCGTCAAGCATAGTGCCTGATTTTCTAATTCCTTCTCCAGGGTTTTTTTTATTATTAAGAACTATGAAAGGTTTGACATTTTGGTCCTACTTGCAAGCAACATACAACTTTGCCACAAGGCACTCCCCATGTCAGAAATATTCGCTCTACCTTCTAGGATCTCCTGAGGGCCAGCTCTTCAGAGTGGCTGGTTGGTGGATGATGCAAAACAGTCACAGGTTCTGGGGTTGTGAGACAACTGAGGAACTTGAGTCACTTGTAGTTAGTATTATCTTATTATCATGGGCAACAAACAAATAAACCCTCTAACCCCGAGGGAGACCTTATCTCTGTTTCCAAGGCTGTTTCCTGGCTAACCAAAGTTGTCACTACTTGCAACATTCTAGAGACTGGACAGTTGTCTCTAACAGGCTCTTAGGGTCTGTTTTGTCCTTTTAGGAGAACTAGAAATGTTAACCATTAAAACAACTATTTCTAGAAGAAGTAAGTACTATACAATAAGACACAAAATACAGCGGTAGAGTAGATTTAAATGGAATTAAGGGATAAAGTTAAATCTTGAATAATTTCATTCAGTCTGGAAGATGTTTGCCTCTGTCAGGTTCTCTCCTTAGCAATGAAAAGAGATGAAATATCCCAGTAAATCCTCAGAGCCGCTAGTTACTTCCCATCCTGTGATGAAGTATAGTCATCTGGATGACAGTTTCTGCTTCTGTCTAGCTTGGTGTCTCTGGAAGACAGTAGTGCCAGTGAATGTCCTAATAGGTACTGAAGAAAATAGGTATTCTTCCTTTCTTTTGTAATGATCCAGATTTTTCATTGGAAAAAAAAAGGATTCATTCATGATTGCTCCAATTACTTAGGAGCTTCTTAGAGCAAGTAAATTAAAAAAAATGCCAGGGCACACCTTTCTTACTGATTTGGAGACATTAAACCTTAAAGGAGATGATGAGAAATTGGTCAGGTCACATGGCAGAAAGGTTCTCAGGTGTAAAGGTAAGCTTTATTGTGTTCTTTCTTATCTTTTTTTTGTTTGTTTGTCTTTTGTTGTTTTGACTGACTTGTTTTTTGAGACAGGGTCTCATTAGCTGACCTAGTACTTAGTATATAAGCCAGACTGGCTTCAAACTCAGAGATCTACCTGCCTGTGCTTCCCAAGTACAGGGATTAAAGGTGTGAGGCACTATGCCCAGCCACCTTCTTTATCTTTAAGGCTGAGTAAACTACAGTGTTTGTCATGAATATGGGAGTCTTTACAAGTCTACCGACTTGCAGTGTCAAGGTACCAGAAAAGATAGATGCAGAGAAGCTACAATACTGTCCCCTGTGTGTAGGGTCCTTAGGTCACTCCAAATGACCAGAAGACACCAACCAGGTATGCAATTACAGAAAGCAACTTCATTCTTGAGAGAAAAAAAAAAAAAAAAAACAGCATGCCGAGGCTTGCCCAAAATGGCTTCGACCCTGGGGGAGGGTAAGGCAGCCCCTTTTAAGCCTGTTTAGGGGAATTCCAGCTTTGGCTAAGTGTACTTTGAAGTGATTGGGTATAGACCCTTACTGATACAGGAATCATTTTATGATTGGCTCATGACCTTTGGTCAGCAGCTGTGGTTGCAGTGTCAGGGGTCTGTCTGAATGAAAATAGCCAGTTCCTGCTTGTGTCCAGGTAGGACCTCATTGACTACCAGACTGGATGTACTTCCTGAGGATCTGGTTGAAGCCAGACATGAGTCAGAATAGGATGGCGGGGTAATATGGGGCAGAGATCTTAGTAAACTGGCCCCTGGAAAAAAACAACTGTTTCTAGTCCCTTCAACAACACACTGGCTAGATTTATAAGCTGTTTAAACAACACATCTTTCAATTAATATATAAGGGTCAGAAGATTTTGGAAAGAAAAGAAGTTTATGCTAGAAATATTTATGGAGGGATAGGCATAGTAGTCCACTCTTGTATTTCCAGCATGCTAGTGGCAGAGACAGAAAGATTGCTTTAAGTATAAGGTTAGCTTTGTCAATAGAAACAATACCAGTCAGGCCTGCTTTTTTTATAGAGTGGGAGTTGATTTTTTTTCTTAGAAACAAACAAACAAACAAAAACTCTAATATATGAAGGAAAAGTAGAGATTGATATCTTATGATTATTTTCTCTTTTCTGCCCGTGCTACCTGTTAAGCTTCTTACTTTGGTATGACCATGAGGGAGAGAACAGTTGGGAAAACTATGGAAACATTTCTCGGTATGAGTTTGGATTGTAGAATGCGGTTTCAGAGGTCATGTTCAGTTTTCTAAACACTCTGATATATTTGTTCTTACTTTGCTCTTGCTTGTTTCTCACTTGGCTATTGAACCTGATGGAAGCTTTTCCTGATTGGCCTTTTGGAGTCACTACATTTTCTTTAGTTAGAACTTTTCTATCAGTAGTCTCTAAAAAAAGATTGTGCTATATAGCTGATCTGGTCCTCCAATATGATAGGTCCGTTTAACCCAGTTGGATGTGCTCATTGAATACATTAGTTTTGATGAAGAGAATATAGTTGTCAGGTGGGACAAAAGAGTTATTAGACCTCCTCACCCCAATATATAAATTCCAGGTATATATATATAACAAATTTGTAGATTTACCTCAAGTGGATTAGTAGTGGAATTCTAGGAAAGGTCAGTGTTTTAGGTAAGTCACACTATGCAAACAGTTAAATGTCTTAAAGTTAACTAAACTTCTCTATGTTTGTTCACATAGGTCATTATCACCACAATCTAGGAATTTTGAATACTATGAGGAAAGACATTTCCATGGGCATTATGACCCTGAATATAGAGATGATCCAAAAAGACCCTTTACTTGGAGACTGGACGATGAGAAACATGGACAGAATAAACTAAGGATTTCCCCTCGTGTGAATCCTTATTATCGGTCTTATGAAAATAGATCACCTTCCCCAAATGTAAAGTCTGTAGAAAAATTTGACACATATAATCCTCACCAAGAATATTTCCCTGGAAGAGGGGATGATGACAGAAGATCTCAGTATATGCCCACATACTCAGAAAGTGCAGCAAGCTATACAGAGCATGAAAGGGATTGCTATTCCCCCCAAATGCAAGGAAGGTTTATTCCTGAGGAGCACAGAGTTAGAGGAAGAGGGAGAGGAGGGAAGCCACCTCAGATGTCACTGGACGATTCCTTTGGATATGAAGAGGCATGGCATGAAGATGAATTGAGACACCAGAGGGTCCATGAAGAAAACTATCCTCAGTCACCCAGAAGAGGCTCAGAAGACTTTGATGCAAGGAGCCCTTTTCAGAAGAGGTACAGGAAATCATTAAGCCTGGGCAGTTTGGCATAAGGCCTCAAGTAAAAGAGTCTGTTACTTTTATGTTGATTGTGATCACCTTTTTTTTTAATCTCAAAAGATGAAAATATTTCTTTTTTGCCAGGCGGTGTTGGCACATGCCTTTACTCCCAGGATTTGGGAGGCAGATACAGGCAGATTTCTGTGAGTTCAAGGCCAGCCTGGTCTACAGAGCTAGTTCCAGAACCCGCTCCAAAGCAGCGCAGAGAAACCCTGTCAAAAATCAAACAAACAAAAAGATTATTTCTTTTGAAGTAATTCATACTAATAGCTAGAATATGTTTTTCTTTTCTTTTTGGTGTTTGAGACAGTGTTTCCCTATGTAGCCTTGACTGTCCTGGAACTCACTCTGTAGACCAAACTAGTCTTGAACTCAGAGATATACCTTTATCTCCAAGGTGCTGGGATTAAAGTTATGTGCCTCCATGCCCAGCTAATGCGAGAATGTTTTTGGAAGATGTTACTCTAACTTTATGTGTTTTTACAAGTTGGCCTGAGGTCTTATATCTTGTCATTGATTGCAATGCTGTGTTTTAAGGTCAGATTGTTCCATATTCTACACATTGAAATTTTTTTACTTCAGTGCATTGCGAATATAAACTTTTTTATGTCAACACAGGTATCCTGAGGATCATGATTTCAGAAACTATGACTACACACCAAAAAGATCTATAGATGCAGCAAGGTATGAAACTAGAGAGCCAGCCAGAATCTCAAAGTGGAAGCCTGAGCATTCTTTTGTACCTTTTCAAGAGAAGGATGAAGAGTGGAGCTACGGATCACAAAGCCATAGATACACTGAGAGAGAATACCCAGAGCTGATTTCAGCAACCAGAGTATCTTATGACTACCGTCACAAACATCATAAGCTTTCAGACAGTGAGCAGGACTTTCCTGATGAGAGATTTCAGAAGTACTTGAAGGAAGAAGACAGGAAATACAGTTCTCTAAAAGTTTCTGGAAATAGAGAGTCAGATTGTTTCCGTACTGCAAGAGGAAGAGAGAATGAAAATGATCAGGTCAGTGGGCCCTTTCAACTATACAAGAAAGACTGCATTTCCTATACTAATACAAATATAAAGGAAGCTGATTTGGGGCCTTGCAATGACAAATGGAAGAAAAAAATAAAGAAAGAAGATTGCAGAAAAGAGAGTGCCTCTTCTAGTAAACAACTTGATGCAAGCCCAAAGCATGAAGAGAAACGATATTCATTTGTCAACAAGAAATCACTTACTGTTCAAGTAGACGTGAACAAGAGGAACGCATTTAGGTATTAGCATTTTTAAATATTTATTAATAGATTTTTTCCACCTTAATTTTCAGTTTCCAAGATGGGATTTGTACTGTTGGTTAGATTACATTGAGTGTTCAAGAAATTACCAAGATTTTCCCCCAAAGTCCTGTAATGAGGAAAAGTTCTGTAGCTAGTAATAGGTGATTGAGTGTCTTCTGGTTCCCATAGCTTATCTCCAGATAATTCTTAGGTTTAGGGCATTTCAAGGACTTATTTCTCTTTATGAAGTTAGATATTTTTATACTGCCAGGTTTTTTTTTAATCCAGGCAGAGGAGAGTTCAGCTTCTATTCTTTTTGTTTGTGTGTTTGTTTTTTGAGACAAAGTCTTACTATGTAGCCCTGGTTCTCCTAGAACACTCTTTGTAGACCAGGCTGACCTCAGACTCAGAGAGATCAGTCTGCTTTTGTCTCCCAAGTACTGGGGATTAAAGGTGTGTGCTACCACCATGCCAGGCCAGCATCTATTCTTTATGAAGCTTCTTAGACTGTTCCTTGTTGCTTTTGACGTTCATAGAATCTTTTAGCAAGAAGGGATCTTAGCAGGTCCTTATTTTATAAAGGATAAAAGTTAGATTTTAGAAGTCAAAATGTCTTTTTGGGATCCCAGGAGACAGATAACTTGATGTGTGATTCCTACTGTGGTTTCAACATGACTGAATTTAACTGACTAGATTATTATCCAATATGAGGGAATGAGGCTATAATTTTTGTGTGCATGAGCATGTGTGTGTGTGTGTGTGCTTGCGTGTGCATACATGATGTGTGAATGTTGGCACATATGTTCCATGGCAGGTGTGGACACAACAGAGAGAGCACAGTTTTAAGGAATTGTTTCTCTCCTTCCACCATGAGTTCTAGGGATCAAACTCAGGTCATGAGGCTTGCATGGCAGATTCTTTTACTGCTGAGTCATCTTGCTATCAAACAGTTAATTTCTTAATAGATTTAGTTTCAAAACACTATTCTAAGCTTCTCATTGTTTATAGTGAGGGAGAATTTTTATTAAGTCAGGTTTTTAGATTTTTTTAAAATACTTATTTATTTATTATGTATACAATATTCTGTCTGTGTGTATGCCTGCAGGCCAGAAGAGGGCACCAGACCTCATTACAGATGGTTGTGAGCCACCATGTGGTTGCTGGGAATTGAACTCAGAACCTTTAGAAGAGCAGGCAATGCTCTTAACCTCTGAGCCATCTCTCCAGCCCCCAAGTTTTTAGTTTTAATAATAGCTTTTCATGTATAGAAAGTATAGTAGTGGTTCAGAGTGGCTGATTACAATGTTTTGACAATATTGAAGAATAAAAATAGTCTGATTATTTCTTGTATATTAGGTGACTTAATGCCTTGTATGTTTGAAGGAAAAATTCACTTAGAATTGTGATTTGAAAGAGCTCAGGACCATTTATCTATACTTATCTTGTGGTTTATTAGTTTTATAGCACGTACTTTTATGCCTAAATTATGACAGAATAAATATATTTTTAATGTTTAGCTATCTTAATTTTAGCAAATTCCATCCTTATCTAAACAGTTTCAAATTTAATTAAACATGTCAAATTATTTTAGGTCCACTTCTAGATACTCTGCAGAGAGGCAGCTATCACATGATTTGGTTGCTGTGGGCAGAAAAGCTGACAATTTTCATCCAGTATTTCACCATCTCAACTCACCTCAGAACCCTGAAGACAAACCTGCAGAAGAGTTTGCTCAGGAAATCATCACACTAATCCATGAAGTTAAAGGTTGGTAGATTTTGCCCAAACATTATGTATAGCACAAAAATAATGCACTAACTTTTCACAAGACACAAATACTTTAATAATACTCCATTTTGAGTTAGGAAATCTGTTGGAAAGAGTACCAGACATTCATTCAAGCATAGTTTTTTTTTTAGTATTTTCAATAACTTTCTGCTTCAAATGCTAGTGGACTGCAAATCATGAGTTAGTAAAAGATCAGCCTGCTCCAAACAACAGGCATATTGAGAACCTAACAAAGGAGGAAGAAGCAATAAAAACAGGTATAAATTCCAGATACTCCAGAAGTTAGGGTATTTTATGATATTATCAACCCGCCCCCAGGGCCTTCCTAGCACTTTTTACCATAAGCTGGTTCCTGTGTGATCAGTGGAAGATTTCATTTTGTGTATGTGTGTGACATCAAAGAGTTCATTAGGGCTTTAAAGATTTGCATTAAAGTTTTGTTTTTGATAAATTTCCACTAATTGGAAAAGCAGTGTTATAAAACAACTTTCCCTAGTAGTGCTGCTTAAATTATAGATATTCTAGACAAGAGACTTTTAAGTATGCCAAAATTTTATTTGCTTTCATCTTTACCTTCATGAAACATATTTTTAGAATAATTATTGGTGCTGAAGAGATAGCTCAGCAGTTAAGAGTATGAGCAGCTCTTGAAGAGGCCTTAGGTTCCCAGTGCCCGCGTGACTGAAGTATGCAGCTTGTTGGGAACAGTTTATTCTCTCAGCTCAATCTCTTTTTACCCAAAGAAAATACAGTTTTCAGGAAGTATGGTAGTATTTTACAGAAAAAAAATGGAGTGTCCCAGAACAGGACTAATGAATTAAAGAAGGTTGCTTGCATAGCATTGGGCTGATTAAGTGTATTCTTTTCTATACTATTAAGAACTTACTGCAGAGCTAATTTTAGAATGTCTTTGTGAATTAAAGTTAATGTAAAAGTGAAGTGGTGTTGGAAGGCACTCTGATATTTAAACAGAACTTCCAGTATTTGTTCAAAGATTATTTTAATTTATTGCTAATTGTTATAATTTTCACTGCTGTTGAACTATAGAGTGTCTTTCTTACGTTCTGGATAGAGTGTCATCTTACCATGGGCCAGAATGATTGTTACTTTGACAATGTCATTCTTGTAGACAAGAAAGTAATCATGGCAGATAGGAAAAAAAGCCTTCAATTTATAAGTCAAGTTTTTAAAAATTCTTTGGTTTTAGAAAACCATGAGCATTACAACTTAATAATGCAAATAAAGTTTGGGTCTTGTTTTTATTCCATGGAGAACAATTTGGATACATTTTAATGGCCCCTTCTTGATCTTAAGCTTTCTGTAATCTGTTTAAATGGCAATCAGTCTCATGTTGTCATGGAACTATTTGTCTCCTTTTGCAGCAAGTTGTTTTGCACCATCTAATGTTACTTTAAACGAGCGTTTCTCAAGAATACAAAACAGACATGATGCAGATTTCAATGAAATGAATTTGAATTCAGATCCAGAATTTCACAGGTAATGATTACTTTCTTTCCATTTACCTCATGAGAATAAACCTCAGAATAGATGTCAAGCCATTGGAATTGGTTACTTTAAGTGGTCACAAATGATTGTTCTGAGGCCTGAGGATGAAAGAATGCCTTTTGCTTACAGTTGTCCAAGCATATCATATACGCTGTGTGGAGTGCTAAGATGAATCAGTGTGAGAATGTTGTGTGTCACCGAAATACAGTTTGAGGTCACTGTTAAGTGATTAGAGAACCACCAAAACTTCCCTATAATGTGGTCCATAGGATATATATAGACTAGTACTTTGCCATATGGTGAAAACCTAGCAGGGCATGGTGGTGGTGCATGACTTTAATCCCAACACTTGGGAGACAGAGGCAGGCAGATATCTGAGTTTAAGGCAGTAAGTTTCAGAACAGCCGGGGCTATATTAGAAAGACCCTGTCTTAAACAAACAAAATAAATGAAAACCTACTTGACAGCAGGTTTCTTCTGCTTTTTCCAAGACCCACTTGTTTTATTTCAAATTCTATTCTGTAGTAAAACAATCAAGGTATCAGTGCATAACATAATTAGCATAATTATTTAACTATATCTCTTTATTATTTTAGGAGAATAGATATGTCTTTGGCCGATCTTCAGAATAAGCAGACTATGGTATATGAACCAGATGAGGTAAGTGAATACAGTTATTATTGGTATATTAGCAGGAAAAGGTTTGTGACAGATCCAGAAAGGAGTTAAAGATGTATGAAGAAAGGCTGATATCCATGAATCTAAAATTGAAAAAGTTCTCAAAGTGACTGATTGCAGTCCAGCATAGAGTAAGAATACCAAAACACATTTTCTTTGAGATTATTAAGGATAGCAACTTTGAAAAATTGATTTAAAAATTATATTTAATACTCATCCCCAGTCTCCTCAGTGTAAAGCTTACATAAAATATGATTGATAGCCATTTTTCTAAATCTGGCACATGGAATATATATTTTTAATTGTATGTGAAAGAAATACAAAGGAACTATGGCATTTGGTGCTGCCCTTCTGTTTGCTGTAGAATTTAAGAACTATTCTGTGGATTATAAACTAGCAAAATAACGAAAATAATTCTAAATTTCTATATTATCATGTATGTGGCTCCTACCCAACACCTCTCCTTCCGACCTTCTGTTATACTGATTAGAAAGACTGTTGAGACTAACCAGCTTGTCAAATTCTAAATGAATTGTTAAGCTTTCCTTTGAGAATGTTTCTGTAGTGAATAGATTTTAATGTATTTTTGGTAGACTGTTTAAGTAATTTTTCACTTACAAAGTTTTTGTTAATACAGATAGTTTAATTTATTGAATGATATTTTAAGAAAATTTCTAATTGTCTTTGTAATCAACTTATAGGAAATTTGAAGACTTAAAAAAATCCATAATTCCTGTAGTTATAATGTGATACATTTTAACAGTCTATCAGATACAATTCAATATGCTTTTTTCATAATCCATACTATCACTTTTATGTTAAAGTTCTAAATTTCCCCCATGGCCTTTTACAATCATGGTTTTTAAGTTTTAAATTTTTTTCACTAATGTTTTTCATATTGACTTTGATATATCATTTATTGATTTTAGTGACTGTATAGTTTTGTTTTATTTATTTACCATAATTTAATTCATAGTTCTTTTCTTTAAGTTATTTTTACATTTAAGTTGCTTCTTTTTTGTTATTTTAAATATTTTATAAAGAGGCAACCTTTTCTTTGGGATATAATCCCAGAGATAGGATTCCTAGTTCAAAATTAAGAACTTTTCTGACTAATGTCAATTGTGTCTCAAAGCATTTATATCAGTTTATACTACCACAAGCAGGATGAGTATAAAATAATTAAGGACTTTTAATTAAGATTCTTGTTAGAAATGTAATTGGTTTATATTCTGTCAAAATCCCTCAGACTCTGGTCAAAGTAATAGATCCAAATGACCTGCGACATGACATTGAAAGAAGGAGAAAAGAGCGGTTACAGAATGAAGACGAGGACATTTTTCATATGACTAGTCCTACAGAGAGGTAATCAGTAAATGAAAAATATCCTGCTATCAGGGAGCTTTTGGTTTCAGCAGTTTTTATATTTTTGCATGATTAATGTTAGTCTAGGGATTTAAGTTCTCAGATCTGTTTTATGCTTATTAAAATTATTCATTGGTTATCCCATGAAGTTTGATTTAAACATCAAAGACAATGGAGAGGGTGAATATTTGAGGTCTTCCTAAGTCTAAAGAAGAGAGTATAATAGTTGTTTGAATGTTACCAGGAGCCAGGACCAACTTTATATAGACTGTTCAGCTCAAGTGGATTAAAACTAATAGGCTTGAACCTTTATATTCTGACTTAGTTTGAATAACTACAAAATTTTAGGTCAGTACAGTTCTGTTTGGGAACTCTTCTTGGGTCTATGAAGTAGGCAGGTATAGTAGAACAGGGGGAAAAAGCCAGGAGTGGTGGCGCATACCTTTAGTCCTAGCACTCTGGAGGCAGAGGTGATCCATAGTGAGATCCTGTCTCCAAAACTAAACAAAACAAACAATAAAAAGAAACAGCAGAGGAAGACCTCAATTTGAATCTCATTGACTCTGCCCATTTACAAACTGTCAACAAATTTTATGAATCTTTAGGAATCTCGCCATACTATAATGATGAGACCAGCTTATTATGCAGGGAAAGCTATACTGTTAAGTCACTGGCATCTTTGAAGTTATGTCATGTACAGCAAAGAGATCATCATCATGTGTTTTCTTTGCAGGAGTCTTCTATCACACTTCTTTGCAGGAGTCTTTAGTCATTGGCCTCAGTCTGCCTCTAGTTCTGAGAACTAGTAGAACCTGTGGCAACTATGTGACCCCCATAATGATTATGAGGAATAATTGAATGAGACAATTTCTAGTTTGGTCAAGAGTCCTTAATCAGTTTGAATCTCTCAGAAACAGGGATTTGAATAGAGAGAAATAATGATAATTCTTTTTACATGATCCTTAGTGTCAACTCTTAAAACATTTAAATATTTGACCAGATTTTTAAATCAACTCTAAACCTAAGTAGCCATACTCAAAATACATGAAGTTTGTTTTAACTGGACTTGATTTTGATAGTAACTTTGAGACTGATTAAAAGATAGTGAAACTGTGTATTTTGGTATATAAAACAATTGGAATATGGAAAATTTCCTAATATGTTTGCTTAACACATGGTATTACCTTGTTTTTACTGACAAGCTGTCTGTTATGTTTTTTCTTGGCTGAGAAAGCATTAGAAACACAGTGTACCAAGAAGTGGATTTAAAAAAAAAACATTTGTGATGATAACCATATCATAAATGCTCCAAGACTTATCTTTACCCTTTGAGATGATTAGAACTTGAATCTGTTTGGGTTCAGTGCCCAGCTCTAGGAACCCTAGCTATGTGAATGACTTGGGGTAGGTTATCTAGCCTTTGTTTCCTCATCTGTGAAAATAGGAATGAGATTTGTGCTTACCTCATAATGGTGATCAGGATTAGGTAAAATGTACCTGGTTATCATTAAGCTTGTTAATGTTAGCTTTGAGCACTGTTGTAGCATGAAACATGATAATTTTTTAAAAATTCAGTATGTTTTTGCCATAAAATTCACCCTTTGTAAGTAAGCAATTTGAGTTGTTTTTACTATATTCACAGAGTTGTATAAGAACCACTTATCTGCCTTTAATCCCAGCTCTCGGGAGGCAGAGGCAGGTGGATCTCTGTGAGTTCGAGGCCAGCCTGGCCTACAAGAGCTAGTTCCAGGACTACTATGAGTAGCCAGGGTTACTCATAGAAACCCTGTCTCAAAAAACCAAAAAAAAAAAAAAAAAAAAAAAAAAGAACCACTTATCTCGTAGGGTGGTGGTGGCAGACACCTTTAATACACCTTTAATCCCAGCACTCGGGAGGCAGAGGCAGGCGGATCTCTGTGAGTTCGAGACCAGCCAGGTCTACAGAGCGAGTTCCAGGACAGGCTCCAAAGCTACAGAGAAACCCTGTCTCTAAAAACAAACAAACAAAAAAAGAACCACTTATCTCAGAAATATTTTGTCACTCCAGAAGAAAGCAGTGTACCTAACTGTGGAACACCCCTCCCCATTTTTTCATTTTCCCTTCCCTGGAAAACCACTGTTACACATTCTATGGATTGCCTATTTTTGGCATTTCATATAAATTCAGTAATATGTCTGGCATTTCGTGACTTCTTATTTTATGTAGCATGTATTAAAAGTTTATCCATACTATACCACAAAGATTTCTTTTATGGCTAAATAATGCTACATTGTACGGATGTGTCATTTGTTGTTTATCCATTTATCAGATGATGGTCTTTTGATTTGTTTTTACTTTTTGATTATTGTGAATAAATAGTGTTGTGAACATTTTGTGTGCAAGTTTCTGTGTGGTCATGTCTTCATTTTTATTAAGCATATACCTACATGTAGAATTGAGGAGTTAGATGATTATTACCAAACTGTTTTTCAAAATGACTATATCATTTTACACTCCAATAGCAATGGAGAGGTTCAAGTCGTTCATGTCTTTAGCATTACCTGTGAGGTTCTTTTTTTCTTTTTCTTTTTAAAATGATACCAGATCTGGGGAGATTGCCCAGTGGGTAAACATGCCTGCTGTTAAGCCCAACAATTTGAGTTCAATTTCTGGAACCCATGTGGAAGAAGAGAGCTGAATCCACATGTAGTTCTCTGACCTGATTGTGTAGATTATAGCAGAGGCATACACACACTTACACATGATTATACATGCCTATACAAACACGCAGTATAAATAAACATAAAATTTTAAAATTTTAAATGATGAACTGTTCATCCTTGACTCAGTTCAGTTTCCTTACTAAAGTAAAATTTATCCTTTTATCTTAGAAATAAAGTTTGCCAATTTCAGTATGTAGTTTGTAGAGAAATTCAGATAAAACCTAATGTCATAAATCATAGGATTTAGGGCTGGAGAGATGGCTCAGAGGTTAAGAGCATTGCCTGCTCTTCCAAAGGTCCTGAGTTCAATTCCCAGCAACCACATGGTGGCTCACAACCATCTGTAATGAGGTCTGGTGCCCTCTTCTGGCCTGCAGGCATACACACAGACAGAATATTGTATACATAATAAATAAATATTTTTAAAAAAATCATAGGATTTAGTGATTTCTTCCTATGGTATTTCCATTAAAATGTAAGTTATATGAAGGCTCTCTGTGTTTGTTCACCAATATATTCCATTGCTTTGAGCTCAGTCCATATTTGCTAAATGTGTAAAGACTTGACAAAGCAATAGCTGTAAGGCATTTCTATCTGGATTACTATTCCTTAATGTCTTGGGATCTTTTACCAACAAACTTAATTCTTTGACATTCCAAACAATGTATAAGACCTTGCTGTTCACTCTTGACTCCTCAATAATGAATATCTTACCTTGATGTCTCCAGGCCTTATGATGTCTCCAAGTCTTCTGGCACATGATTTCTCCTTCTAACCAGAGTTACTAAATCCTCTACAATGTAAATTGAGATGTGTTATATAGGTATGGGCCATGTGTAAACAAAAAGTTTAAAACATGTAACACTGAACTCCAAAAGGCCATGAAGCTACCAAAATCTTATTTTTCAGTAGGGAACTTATGGGGAAAGACACTTTATACTAAACTAGTATGAACTTCATCGAGGGCTTTCCATATACAGGTGATACATAATTCCTTGTTGTAAAGTTACATTTCTACGTTTTGTGGATACCATGAAAACTACACAAAACTCTTGACTTCCTGGCACTTGGAACTTGATGGTAGGAGAAAGAAAGTGTCATTGCAATGGTAGGTTAAAAACTAAGGTAGAAGTGGAAATTCACAGGAATTTTTTTTTTTTTTTGTGAGACAGGGTTTCTCTGTGGTTTTTTTTTTGGAGCCTGTCCTGGAACTAGCTCTTGTAGACCAGGCTGGTCTCGAACTCACAGAGATCCGCCTGCCTCTGCCTCCCAAGTGCTGGGATTAAAGGCGTGCGCCACCACCGCCCGGCTTCACAGGAATTTGTGTAATACAGTTTTACAATTTTAGTGGACATGTGAATTGATTGAAAGAGTCAGCCAGCTACATCATACCTGGGAGTATAGTACTTCAAAACAGGGAACCAAATGCAAAGATGTTAAGGCAAAAGCATGTTTTTTTCTTGGCTAAGGACTAGAATTATGTCTAATCGGGTTGTAGTATAGTAGAAAGAAGAGAGGGAGAGTGGGGGATGACTCAGTGGGCAAAGCACATGCTGAACAAGGCTGACCTAGATTTAGGTCTCCACAATAATCCTGTTGTAATTCTACTGGGAGATGGGAGACAGATACAAAATAAGAACTGGCGGCCTGTGGACTAGCCTGAAAGAGCAACAGTAAATAAGAGACCTGGTCTCCCAAGATGAAAGGTAAAGAAAGAATGACTCCTCAGGTCATTAGCTGACTTTCATATATGCGCTGTTACACCTGTGTGCCTGCACCTATATAAACTTAGAGATATGTAAAAGTATACAAAAGGTTAAAAGTCACTAGATGAGGCCTAGATGATTTCATAAAGGACTTTGAAGGACATAAAGACTATTTTACAGTGAGTGAAATTAAAAACATTTGGTGTTCTAACTAAAGAAAAGATATGATCTCTAAATTTTAAAAGGATTACTGTGGCTGCAGCTGTAGGAATTATAGACAAAACCATTTCATTTTATGGCTGATTTCACTTTCATAGTGCTTTTAAGTTTCATCTATGCTGTGTCATATGGCAATGTTTTTTTTTTTTCTTAAAAACTTCATTTTAAGGCTGGAATGGTCTTTGGATATTCTACGTTGTCTTTACCTGATTGTTCGTTTCTTATAGCTTTTGCCTGTTTGAAGGCATGCTGTTAGGTACACACAAGTAGCAATCTATTTATTGTAACCTTTCTGTTCTAGTGAGTGTAACATAGCATCTCACTATGTTTTTGATTGACATTTCCCTGATGACTAATGATAAACATTTTTCATATGCTTTTTGGCCATTTATATGTCTTATGTAGAGAAATTTTGTCTAAATCCTTTGCCCATTTTATAATCAAAGTCTTTATTGCTGAGGTATAATAGTTAGGAGGGTTGTTTTTGTTTGAAACAGGGTCTCACCATAAAGCCCTGGCTGGTCTAGAACTCACCATTGTAGCTCCTGCTGGCCTCAAACTCATAGAGATCTATCTGCTCTGCCTCCTAAGTGCTAGGATTAATGGCGTGATAATACACCTGGATAAAAGAGTTCTTTACTATTCTCTAGGCCAGTGAGATGGGTCAGTAGGTAAGGCACTTTTTTTTACCAAACCTGACAACCTGAGACATACATATTTTTCCCTGACCTCCACATGTGTGTTCTGACTCACATACACACAGTAATAAAATATAGTAGCATGTTATAGTTCTTTATATATTGTAGATACTACAGTCTGTTACTGAAAATGCTTGTGACTAGAAATGATTCAGATTTTAGATTATTTGGAATACTTACATATATATATATATACATATATACATATATATATATATATATATATATACACACACACACACACACTCAACTCTTGTGGGTAGGGGGCCCTTAACTAAACATGAAATTTATTTATGTTCTTTCATTCATTTTCAGAAGGAAATTCTATACAATATTTTAATGTGCCTTTGTTTTGACTATGTTTTGTCTTACATGGTCAGGTGTAGAATTGTTCTTCATGTTGGTGCTCAGAAGGCTTCAGATTTTGTAACATTTCAGATTTTTGTATTAGGGATGTTCAACCAGTATTCCTTTATTGGATATGTTTTTGCAATAAGGATTTCTATAGCATAAGGCATTTGTAATTTTGCCAAATAGAAATGAGCACTTCGAATATTTTGTCTATTTTTGACCTTTGTCTTTTTTATAGGCAAGTATGTGTGCTTTTGAAGTACTGAAATTATCCTCAATGTATAGTTTTGTAGTTACACACTGCTATTTTGACTTAGTACCACATCACATTTTATCAGGATGGTGGGTTTCTGAACATTTCCTAGATCCTGAAGTTTTATTTTGTGTCAGGTTCTGGGGTCAGCGATGAGAACACAAATAAACCAGTAGTATTCAAAACTTATCCCATTAAACACACAGGTATAAACAGTAGCTACAAACAGGAAAGATAGGTGTTAGGACCTCTAAATGCCGTATGTCACAGTAGAGTTATCTATTCCACCTCAGAGGAGTTTAGGAAAATTTTTGGGCAAGGCTATGAATGGAGCCGAACTTTGAAGTTAATCTAAATGGAAGGAAGTGATCACAGAAGTTGGGGAAGCAGGAAAGATTATGGTATGTGCTGGGAACTATCTATACACAGTAAATTATTTAAAGTTCAATATATGTGTTGGGGAGATTGGAGGAAACCAGGTAGTAAGGCCATAAAGAGTCAGGGCAAAACGGACACAGGAAAGGCGGGCGGATCTCTGTGAGTTCGAGGCCAGCCTGGTCTACAAGAGCTAGTTCCAGGACAGGAACCAAAAAGCTATGGAGAAACCCTGTCTCAACCCCCCCCCCCCAAAAATGTTATGGAGAGATGTAGGATATGACAAGGAAAGGCATTGCCAAGAGCTGTAGAAATGAGGCTTCCAGGATCTTTTTACCAAGCCGACTTGGAAAAGCCTGTTGTGACCTCAAGATCTCTCACATTGTCAGAAGGTGGGAGCCTGTCCTTTTCGGTATGAGAGCCCATAGCCTTGGCAGTAGTAGGTGACCATTTTCTAGTTTTCTACCTTACCTCTGATAAATGGGCTGGGTCATAAGCCATTGATGCGTCTGCCAAGAATCTCAGTAAGTGGGGGCAGGGGAGGCAGGGATGCTTTTTGCTGAGGGGGAGAAATTCTTCCGTGCATCAGCTATAGCCTACAGGAGTCCTGTTCTTCATTGAGAGTCAGATTGAGACTCCCAGTACAAGGAATGTTGTTTTTGCTCTATTGCTAACTTCCAGCTTAGTAAAATAATGTTTGTTGAAAACATCAGTCTTAATAACTATCATTTGTGACAGGTCATTGAAATTTTACTATTGTGCTATGTATCTGGAGTATCTTTAACTGGTTAAAGTAACAAGATTCTTTCTTTCCCTTTATTAGGAATCACCAGTGTCCCAGTTTTTCAAAGGTGAAGACAGTTCGTGCTGATGGATTTCAAAAACCTTCACATTTTATAAAATCAAATTTTAGAAAATTTATTCAGAAACCTTACATAGTAAGATTGGAGTTTCAAGTTTTTAATTTTTGTACATTATAAATATTTCCATACTTTTCAAAGTGGTTGTAACTTCATTGTGTTATAACAGTGTTGAGGCTTAAAAGATTTTATGATCAAGAAAACTTATCTCTTGTTTTAGTAGAAATGTCTTTTATTATAGTACTAATTTTCTAAAGATCTTTTGGTAACGACGTCATTAAAATATGATTTGTACACTATAAAGTTCATTTCAGGTATATAATTTGGTGCTTTTTAGTAATTCTTCAAGATGTGCTGTAGTCATCACCGTTGTCCAGTTGTTGGACTTAAGACAGGATTTCACTTTGTTGCTCAGGCTAAGCAGTGGAACTTGTTATCCACCCCAGGCTAGTCTCAAATTTACAACCCTCCTGCCTTCACCCACTAAGTGCTTGGTGTCCAGGTTGTGCCACTATGCCAGAATAGGATATTGTCATTATCCAGTAAGAGCTCTCATGCCTGTTTAATTATTCCATGTTTCTACCCCCACAAAACCACTAATCTCTCTATCTTAAAGATTCGCTTATAGAATAGATGATGAAATAATATCCAACAGCTCTTCTGTAGGTGATGACTAAATGATGGAAGTCAGTTAGTTTGTAACCTAATTTTAGAAGTAATATCCCATTCCTTTACCGTATGGTTATTACAAGAAGCAAGCTACTAGATCATGCCCACAAAGACAAGCATCATTGATGGAGATAATTAGGAGCCATGTCAACAGCTGTCTAGTACAATTCTCCTCTGGCCAGACTCCACAAAAATGGATTAAGTGGAAGGTAATAAGACTATTATACAGATTTTAGAAATTGGAAACTGGATAATGAATACCATCTTAATTGTTCCTGCTAGAGGATTCAAGTTCTCTGTAGTTAGATTGCACTGTAGTTCTTTCTCTTATTTCTGGGTCTTCCCAAGCTATTGCAGCCTTTGGTTGATTAGGCTAACTTCCCTACTGGCAGTATGGAGAGTTTGTGTTTTTCTTGGCTAATAGACAACCTTTACCAAGTCCTGCTGGCAATGGTTTTTTCCTTTCCAAGTTGCATACATAAGTAAATGCTAGATTTATAATCCACTTTCTAAAAGTTAACCATGGTGTTATACAGAGTGTTTTTTTTTTACACTTCTCACAGGCGTGAATGAAACTGGCCCCTCACAAACTAGCATGGGTCATATGAGAGAAGAAGTATGTAAGCTCCATGCTCCCTGATTTGGGGTCTTCAAACATCATATGTCTTAATTGGTGAGACTAGTTTTTAAAGTAACCTTTATGGTATTATTAACCCATATTAATATTTTTTGTTCAGAACTATACTATGCAGAGAAATGATGCCATTACTCAGAAGATATTTGGAGTTGAGGAAAATCATCAAAACAGAAGAGGCCCTAGAAGGTCTTTCAAGGTATTGGGTATTGCTTTTCATTTATGTCTGACTACGGTTTTATATATTGGAAATAAATAATGTTGCATTAGTGAATTAGAAACTATTTTGTGGCATTTTAAACAACAATTATAAACTAGTGTTTTGATTTCTATGACTATTGATAGAATTTATACTTAACAATTACCAGTTTAATAATGATGTTTAATCAGGATTTGATTTTGAATTTCATTATTACTAGTGTTACTCTTTTTTTCAAATAGAAATGTAGCTGCTTCTAGAAATTACCAAGGATATAAGACTTAGGGCAGAGTAGATTCATGTGTAAGCATGTGGGCTAGGTCACTTCTCAAACTGTTCTAGGAGGTTGCTTGGAAATGCAGCTGTCCACAAGGAGTGTATGGGAAGAGTGAGGGAGGGAGGTTTGTAGAATTGTTTGGAACGTTTGTGTATGATGGGTTTGTGTCTGACGAAACTAAAGATTCCTCCTTCCCACCTCCAGTACAAAATGATAAGATCGAAAACAAATATTTTTAGTCTTCTATGTCTACTATACTGGACAATATTTAAGACAGGATTTAGTTTCATTATTCATACAATTAATAGTTGCTATTTTTATGGCAAAGAAAAGTGATGGTACTGACAAGAATAAATTTTATGTTATTTAAGTGTCTGTGAGTGTATGCACATATGTGCAGTTACCCATAGAGGCCATGTGAAAGCACTAGATGCCAGTGTAGGTGCCGGGCACTGAACTTGGGTCTTCTGGAAGAATGGCAGTCCCATCTTCCCAGTCCCAGGAATAAAGTTTGAAATTTTTGATTCATAGGTATTTTTACTTAATATCTTTTCGCCCTCATTCATATTTGGCATAGTCATTCTAAATCAGAAAAATAAGCCTAGCTAATTAGAACTTTGGAAGATTATATTTTTCAGTATGATGAATGCCAAGAATTCATTTCAAGTTCTTTTATCTTTTCTCTTCTTGTATGTATACAAATACATGTATACATGCATTTGGAGACCAGGAGTAGACATTGGATGACTTTTTTAGGTGTTCTCCACCTTATTTTGCCTTTATTGATAGGTTTTCTTCTTTGACAACTTTATATATGTATATTAAACATTCTGGTTACTTTTGCTTCAGCTATGTCTTGCTTTGCTCCCACTCGTCTGTCCCCTACTTTCTTCTAAATGTCTTTGCCATATTCACGATGTTTTTGTCTTGTGTCCCACAGAGTTTAGGGTTGTATGATGACCTTGGGTTTGAAACTATCCATTCGACCCTGGTGGGTTCATCATTGGAAACATTGACTCTCCTTTTCCCAGAATTTGTTAGTTTCAGGAGTGTGTGTTAAGCTTCTGCATTGTGTGATAGGGCCTTATGGTCCTCTTTCCCATCTGTAGCTGCCTATTAAATGTGCTAGTTTATGATTGCCTTGGTTGTATCGTGCTTAGAAAATAGCACTCCCCACCCTTCTCATCTTATAGCTCTTGCATTCTTTCTCCCCTATCCTTTTCCATAATGTTCTGTTAGACCGAAGTGGATGGTATAAAAAGTCTTAATTAGGTTTGAGCCCTCAGCCATCCTTTATTCACAATATGTTGTGCTTGCATGAGTCTGTATTCACCTTCATTCACTGCAAAACGAAGCTTCTCTGAGTAATCTTAAGATAAGCCTATGGGAATAAGCATAGATATTTAGAAGACAGTTTGACACTATGTTAATTTAGCTAATCAATGGTAGTATGACCTAAGGCCTCATTAGTCATAGTTTTGTCTTATTTTTCTAACCCAATTTACAGTACTCGGCATGGATTTCCTCTTGTGGACTGGGCTTCAGATCCAATGAGGGAGCACTTGGTTACCCTTGTGTCAATCACGCCATTATTGTACCAATGGGCACATCTTGCCTGGCAAGTTGGTAGTGTAGTTCAGCGTTCACAGCTGGGTAAGACCACTGTTACCTTATTCTCCCAGCAGCCTGAACAGCACCATCTAGCACTGTAAAAACTATACAGCAGGAAGCATCCAGCTCAATTCAAACTTGCTTTCTCTGTATCTTGTAACCAAGATACAAGAAGTCTTCAGCAATGAGGTTTGATCAACTATTTCTATAGACAACCAAGATGAATGCTAATAGCGTGTTTTGTTTGGGGCCTCTAGAGCATCCTTAATCAACAACTTTTATGGAAGTATCCTACACCTGGCACTGTTTTTTAAATCACCCTGACCCAGCTTGCTTTTCTGTTAATTTGAAAAAGCATTGACAAAATCATCTTTGGGTAGGTTTATTTGGCTTATGAATTACAGTCATCATCAGGGGAAGCTAAGACAGGAACCTGGAGGTAGGAACTGAAGCAGAAACCATGGAGGAATATTGCCTACTACTGGCTTGCTTTCCATGGATGGCTTAGCTTACTTTTTTATACAGTCCAGAAACACCTGCCCAGGGGCAGCACTGCACAGTGAGATCCAAGCATTAATTAAGAAAAGTCCCCCACAGATGTGCCAAAGTCTCATCTAGTGGATATAGTTCTTTAACTGAGGTTCCATCCTTCCAGACAACCTCAATCTGTGTCAGGTTGGCATGAAAAAAGCCACCAGTACATCTTTGTCAACTCTACACAAACACATCAATTACTATTAAACTGTGATGTTTCCTTTCTTGCTTATCCTTAAGATCTCATATTAATAGCGTAATATGAAACACAGTCAAAGTTTAAAAGTACCTATTTGAACAGCATTGTTCCCAGTATTCCCCCCTCCATTTTCATTTTGCCTATATACGGCTGTCCCACCTCCTTAAAGCAACAGTATCCAATTTCTAGTTTCCTGGATTACATAGGTATTCCAAGTTAAACACATAAAGCGTTGAGGCACTTAATAGAGACCATGCATTGTCTTTCTGGTCTGGGTTTCCTTGAATGCATTTTTCTAGTTTCATCTATTTCCCTGCTCATTCCTTATTTTCCTTTTTCTTCATAGCTGAATACAATGTCATTGTGTGTGCATACAACAGTTTCATTATCCATTCATCGGTTAATGGATATCTAGACTGATTCTGTTTCCTCACTGTTGTGAATAGAGCTACCACGATGATGGACATGCAAATGTCCCTGTAGTAAGATACATTTTTTGAGTGGTATAGCTCATATGGTAGTCTTTTACCATATGAATACTTCTAATTTTTTTGAGGAAACTCTAGACTGATATCTAAAGTGGATATACCAGTTTACACTTCCACTAGTGTTGTATAACTGGTCTCCTTGACCCACAACCTTGCCAGTGTTTATCATCCTTTGTATACTGATGACAACCAGTCAGACTGGCGTGAGATAGAATCATAATATAGCTTTATTATTTTTTAATTTTATGTGTATGGATGCTTTTCCTCGTATATATCTGTATACCATCTGTATACAATGCTTGTGGAGGCCAGAACAGGGTGTCAAATTCCCTGGAATTAGAGTTACAGGCAGTTGGGAGTTGTTGCGTGGGTGCTGGGAATCAAACTCTGGTCCTCTGGAAGCTGTAACTGCTAAAGCCATCTTTATAAAACTTCAAATAGTTTTAAAATACATTTCCCTGATGACTAAGTATATTGAACACTTTTAAATGTGTTTTCTAGCCATTTATATTTCTTCTTTTGAGAACTCTCTGTTGAGTCTTTTAGCACATTTGGCTTGTTTGTTTTTGTGTTTAGATTTTTTTAGTTTCATGTATATTCTAATTAATAATTCTTTATCAGATATATAGCTGACATATCTTCTCTCATTCTGTGAACTGCTTCTTCATTCAGTCAATGTCTTCTCATGCTGTACAGGAATGTTTTTAGTTTCACAAGAGCCCTTTTATCAGTCATTGGCCTTATTTCCTGTGCTATTAGAGTCATATTCAGAAAATCATTACACCTATATATTAGAAAACCTTAGGGTCTATATATTGAAGTATATTCTTTGCTTTTTCATTTAGCAGATTCAGGGTACCAGATTTTATATTGAGGATTTGACTTTTGTGCTGGGTGAGACATTGAAAAAATGAACAATCTCAAATAAGGAAACATTTTAAGGCCTTGGGGAAAAAACAGAACAAACTGGACAAGGTAGTAGAAGGGAAGAAATAATTAAGAACAGAAACAAACAAAAATGCAAAGAATCAGTAAAATAAAGAATTTGTTCTTAGAGCTGGACAGTGGTGGTGCATGCTTTTAATCCCAGCACTCAGGAGGCAGAGGCAGGTGGATCTCTATGAGTTCAAGGCTAGCCGGGCCTACAGAGCTACTTCCTGGACAACTAGGGCTGTTATACAGAGAAATCCTGTCTCAAACCTCCTTTAAAAAAGAATTTGTTCCTTGAGAAAATAAAGAATATTGATAAGACTTTACCCAGATCAATTCAAAGGAAGAGAACACTCAGATTAATAAAATTAGTTATGAATAGTGAGATATAAAAATAGGTATCAATGAAATGAAAATCATAAGTACATACCTTGAAAACCTATATTCTACTAAAAGGAATGGATGAATTTCTAGATGCATATGACCTACCAAAATTAGACTAATGTGAAGTAAGTTAAAAAGACAAACCAGCCAGGTCATGGTGGCTCACACCCACCAACACTTAGGAGGCAGAGGTAGGTGGGTCCCTGAGTTCAAGGCCAGGCTGGTCAACAGAGCTAGTTCTAGGACAGCTAGCGGTAAGCAGAGAAACCTGTCTTGGAAAAAAAATACAATAATAAAAATTCTCACAACTAAAGTCCTCCAGTGCTAGATGATTTCACTGAAGAATTTTATTATGTTTCCAAAAAAATTAACACCAGTGCAATTTTTTTTTACGAAGTAGGAAAGAAAGGGATGCTTCTAAACTTTTACAAAGCCAGTATTGTCCTGATACCAAGCTGGACAAAGTGACAACAAAAATGAAAAGATAAAATAAAGCTCACTATATCTGGTATACATAAAGTAAAATATAGCAAATAGTTGCATATTTTCTGTATTAAAATATATTTATCATAGTCACATTGCTTCATTCCAGAGATACAAATGGAAATGAGTAGATGTAATTCATTACATAAATGAATGCAAAGATAGAAATCACATGATCAATGTAGGAAAGGCCTTTGGCAAAATCTGACATCTTTTTATAATAAAAGCCATGTGGGGGTTTTGTTACTGCTGAGATAGTTCATCGGAGATTACTCATTACTTTTGCCGAGGACTCAGGTTTGATATTCAGCACCTGGTTTACAGTCATTCATAACTCCACTTTCAGGGGATTCAGTGCCCTTTTCTGGCCTCTGCCAGCACTGTATTCATGTAGTGCACATATTCACATGCAGGCAAAACATAAATAAATCTAAAAAAAAAGTCATGAAGAGGTTAGAGAGAACATGCCTCAACATGATAAAGGCTTTATGTCACAAACTTAGTCACCATCATCCTAAATGGAGAAAAACACAAAGCACTAGATCAGGAACAAGGCAAGGATGTCTACTTTCCAATGCCATTTTCTCTATGGTGTCTTTGTATAATGCTTGAAATCGTCACTAGGATCAGTAAGACAAAATGACATAAAAGGGATACAAATAAGAAAAGTCAAAATAGTCCTTTTTGCAAATTATATGATTAGAGACTGTAGATACTCCATCAAATCTTTTAGAGCCAAATCTTTGGTGAGGTGACAGAATATAAAATTAATATGCAAAAGTTAGCAGTCTTCTAATATATCAATGACAAACATACTAAAGAAGAAATTAATAAAATCTCATTCAGAGTACCACACAGAGAGAATAAGTCTGAGAATAAACTTAACTAAGGAAACAAGACTTCTACAATGAATATTTTAAGATAATGATGAAAACATTTGAGGAAGACACTAGAAGATGGGAAGAGTTCACATGCTTGTGGCTCAGAAGATTCAATATTGTAAAAATCGCTGTTCTTGCTGGGCAGTGGTGGCACACACCTTTAATCCCAGCACTCAGGAAGCAAGGCAGGTGGATCTCTGTGAGTTCGAGACCAGCCTGGTCTACAGAGTGAGTTCCAGGACAGCCAGAGCTGCTACATAGGAAAACCTTGTCTTGAAAAACAAAACAATTGCTGTCCTTCCAAAGGTAATATATAGATTCTAGGGACATTCTTCATAAATGTAGGAAAAACCCTTAAAATTTATTTAGAAGTACAAAAGACAGTGATAGGGAAAACAATTCTGAACAAAAAGAATAGTGTAGGAGGTATCAGCATGTGTAATTTCAGGCTAACTACAGAGCCATAGTAATGAAAAACAGCATAATACTTGTGAAAAATAAACACAGATCAGTGTAATAGAGTACCTGAATATAAGTTCATGCTAAAAGATAACAAAAATAGACACTGAAGGAAAACAATTATCTTTCAATAAATGCTGTTGGGAAGCGTGAGTTTCACCATGTAGAAGAATGAAACTAGATCTACCATTTTCTGAGATAGTGTCTCATTGAACCAGGAGCTCAACAGTTCAGATAGGCTGGCTTGCCTATAAACTCCAAAGATCTGCCTATCACTACCTCCCTACCCCACCCCCTATCACTGGCATTTATAGTCAGGTACTGGAGATCTGAACTCAAGTCCCCATGCTTGCTTAACAGGTACTTTACTGACTGAGACATCTTCCTAGGCTCATTACTAACCATTTCTAAAATCTATTTTCTATAGAGCAAAGTTTTTTTAAATAATACAAAAAATAAGCTAGTATCTAGTTTGAAGAAATACTTTAAAGCCAGTATTAACACCTTAAAAATATTGTTGGTGCCTAGAATTAAGGCCTGTTGTAATTATTATTCTCCTGTCTGTTATACTAATAGAATAGATCGGGGAACTGTATTTTTAACATTTAATTCTCTTTGGATCCTTTACAGAACTTTTTGGGTGGCAGATTCCAGCCCCATTTTAAGTCACATCTGGTACGGAAGAGCTTGTATATTCAGGCTAAATACCAGCGTTTACGGTTTGCTGGACCAAGGGGATTTATTACCAATAAATTCAGAAACAGATTTCTGAGGAGAAAAAAGGTTAGTTTGATGATAACCTTTAAAAAATACTGAGTAACTTTAAATGTTTGTTAGATAATTGGGTTTTTCATCTAGTTTAAGAAACAACCTAGATTTTTTTTTAAATATAATTTTTTATTGAAAAAAAAATTTCCGCCTCCTCCCCGCCTCCCATTTCCCTCCCCGTCCCCCTTTTCCCCCCTCCTCCCTCTCCTCTCCCCCTCCCCCTACTCCTCTCCCCCTCCCTCTCCAGTCTGAGGGGCAGTCAGGGTTCCCTGCCCTGTG
>NW_026068029.1:1333509-1457751 GCF_014885135.2 Alexandromys fortis | reverse complement strand
ACTTGGGAAACGGGATGTTTGGGATAAAGGAAGGTCGGATAGGGGAGCAGGGAAGCACACATCTTAATTAAGGGAGCCATCTTAGGTTTGGCAAGAGATTTGGTGCTCCCAGGTGCCCAGGGCGATGTCCCCAGTTAGTTCCTGGGGCAGCTGAGGACAGAGAACCTGAAATGACCCTATCCTATAGCCATACTGATGAATATCTTGCATACAACCTAGATTTTTTAAATGCTCTCATTGTATGGTAGTTAAATGAAAACTTCAAGATTAATGCTTATGGAACTGTGAAACTATTTCAACTTAAAATACTTTTAGCCATTCTACCTGAAACAATTTGCATATGCCAGTTTATTGTATGACAAAATTTTTCCTGGGAAGATGTAACATATGTGTCTACCACCCTAGATAGAGAACCTATGACAGACTAAAGTACAGATATCACTAAGGTCCCATGAGGTGAACCAGTGAGTTTTACTGGGGTTACTTGTAGAATCAAAAATGACTCAAGGACAGCTGCATCACAAAGCCCACTCCAGCATTGGTGGCAGTTTACAAAGCTGGGCACCTAGAGCACACTGCACAGCTTGCAGGCAGCTCAACAGGTTGGAGAGTGCCTTTTTAGGGGCCTCAGTTGGTCTCAAACCTCCAGGTAGCTCTGCTGGTTTCTGCCTCTTCTGGCAGTGTGTCTGATCTCAATCTTCTTTGCAGCTTTTTTCCTTTGAGAACTCTTCTCAGTATTCTTGGTAGCTTGATTCCCATTTGAGAATCTTTTCAGCTCAGCTTTCTTCCATCTGAGAAGGACTCTTAGCTTTTATCAATCTTGGAGGGAATCATTATACAACACAGCTCTCGGAACGTTGTATTTTAGCATTTCTGTCATTTAGTTAACCTTTAAAATGAACATTTAAGTAAAGACTGGATGACCTATAATATAGCAGTTTACAGTTAGAGGCTAGACCACTATGGGTCAGAGGACAATTTCTCTGTTGCCTTTCACTGCTATTCTGATGCTTTAGATGTCATTCAAGCACACATTAGATTTTTCAAAATTATTATCAAAACTGGGCCTGATATGTAATTTCAGCACTTAGAGTGCAGAGGTGGGAGGATTACCACAAGTTTAAGGCCAAAAGTTTGGTATTTACTACTTTTCCATTGTCTAATAATACTCTTTCACTTAGGCATATTCTTCTATATTCTTTCTTTCCTTTTAAAATTATATATATATTTCAAGATAAGGTTTCTCTGTGTAGCCCTGGTTGTGCTGGAACTTGCTTTGTAAACCAGGCTGGCCTTGAACTCACAGAGATCTACCTGCCTCTGCCTCCCACGTGCTGGAATTAAAGGCATGTCCCACCATGCCTGGCTAAATAAAACACGTTAAATAGATGAATTTTTTTGTTTGACAATATTATACATGTATGTAATATATTCTGTTTACTTTGATTCCTCATTTTCTCATTATCTCCCTCCTATGCCTGCCATTTTCCCTCCCTTTTCCCACAGGTCCCTTTCTCACATTCATGCCTTTTGTTTGTTTTTTTGCTTTTGCTTTTTTTTGTGATCATTAATTTAACCAAGATTATCTCTGTGGCCACATCTTTGCAACTGTCCATTAGAACCTCTAGGGCTCACCATTTATCCCACAACTGAAGGCAATGATTATCTCTTCCCAGGAATTCATCAGTTACCAAATGTTAAACTGGGAGGGTGTCTTAGTTACTTTTATGATGCTGTGACAGAGCATCATGACCAAGGCGACTGGCAGAAGAAATAGTTATTTTGGGACTTATAGTTTCAGAGGGTTAGAGTCCATAGCCATCATGGCAGGGAACATGGCAATGGGCAGGTAAGCATGGCACTGGAGCAATAGCTAAAGTCTCCTTAATTCATAAGCACAGGGCAGAGAAAGCTAACTTGGAATGACCTGGGTTCCAACCTCAAAGCCTGTACTTAGTGACATACCTCTTTCAACAAAGCTACACCTCCTAATGCTTCCTTTACAGTTCTACCAACTTACAGAGGTAACTTACATGAGCTTTTAGAGGCCGTTCTCATTCAAACCACCACAGAGGGTAGGGGCCTGTCAGTCCTTCTCTGATCCATGATTGGCTATTGACATTCCTGTTCTTGTGCATGCTAAGTGCAAGCAAGCTGCTGTGAGATCATTTTTTTGACATGGCTTTATCATGTCTTGAAGATAGTGTTTGTAGTCCTCCTCCCTATTATCTTGCTCTTATGTTCTTTCCATACTCTAGTTTGTGGTGTTCCCTGTGCCTTAGAGAGGTTGGCATAAATGAAGATCCTGTTTCTGAGTACTCAACCATCGCTTATTTGAAGCATCTTTATTGGTATTCATTACAAAGAAAAGCTTCTCTGACCGAAGCTGGGAGTATCATTTGTCTATAAGTTTAAGCATAAATATTTAGACTTCAGTTTGGTACCATGTTAAATTTAGCTAAACAATAGTAAGCCCTACTCCTGGATCCATTACCTTCCCAGCCATAGGTTTTTTTTTGTTTTGTTTTGTTTTGTTTTGTTTTCTGACAGGATTTATAGTATTAGACTTGTATTCCCTCCTGTGGAGTTGGCTTTAAATCCAGTCCAAGAACACTTTATCCTATAATAGTTGGGCCACTATTGTATCAGTGGGCATATATTGTCTATGGTTGTCATTGTGGTATACCGAGTCCACCTCTGGTAAGACCTTTGATGCCTTTACTCCCCTAGCAGCCTGCATAGCAGCATCCAGCAGTGTGAAATCTAGCCAGCAGGGAGGAAGCATTCATCTCAATTACAGCTTGCTTTCTCCTATATCTTGTAACCAAGGTGTGCAGAGTCTTTAGCAATAAGATCTTATCGTCTAGTTTTGGTAGGCAACCAAGAGGAATGGCAATAGGTTGTATTGTTGTGGGAGTCTCTGGGACGTCTCTGGCCAACAATTAGTAAGGAAGTATCCCATACCTGGGATCTTCGTTTTATAAGCAGTGACTTCTAGCAGTATTATACAGCTATGCAGAATATCTCCTTTTTAAAAACATATTTTGACTTACAAAATAATAGATTTTTGTATTATTTTTCATAAGCTAGATTCCTATATCGTAGTATTATATGTGTGTTGATTTGGCCTATTCCAATTTGGCCAATGTCTGTACTTGCAAGCAATCTTCAGATAGGCTTATATAGAGTTTTATTTAAACAAAGCCCTCTGAATATAGCATGAAATTAGGTACCCTGCTGTTAGTATGCTATATAACAGGTGATCTTCATTTTCCTAATCTTTGGAGAAAGGAATGAAACATGGAAGCTATTCTATCTGCCAGGTCTGAACTAAGGAACTTATGACTGACTAGAACTTTAGGCTTTCCCTCTAGCAGGTACTACTGTAAAACTACATCACATGTGAGAAAATTGTTGACTGGTCCCATCAGTCCATTTTACCTCAGTCCTTATGCCCTAAAAAGAATCAAGTCTTGAATTATTGGTTTCTGCTAATGTTGATTCTCATTTTCTTTAAATTAAGAACACTTTTACACAAATGGGTTTACTGAGTGTGAGGTACCTTTTGCATCATTTTGTCTGGGTGTGTGAGTGTGGGTGTGTGTGGTGTTGGAGATAAAACCGTATGACTTACATATGCTAAGCAAGTATGCTACCTTTGAGTCATACCTGCAGCCTGTAGTTAAATCATTTAATACCCCAAGTTTTGGCATCAGAGGGAACTTTAAAAATTCTACCCTAGAAAGATACCTTAATCTGTGTAGCATCTTGTGGTGGTTTGAATGAGAATGGCCCCATAGGCTTGTATGTTTGAATGCTTGATCCCCAATTAGTGGAACTGTTTAGGAAGGACTCGGAGGTGTGACTTTGCTGAAGGAGATGTGTGTCACTGCCAGTGGGCTTTGAGGTTTCAAAAACCCCCACACCAAGCCCAGTGTCTCTCTTTCTGCCTGCTGCCTGTTAATCAGGATATAAAGCTCTCAGTTACCGCTCTAGCACTGTGTCTGTCTGCTTCCCTGAATGATGATCATGAACCAACCTTTGAAAATTGTAAGCAGGCTCCCAACTAAAAGCCCCCAAGGCAATTCTTTTATAAGACTCTTCACAGAAAAAGAGCAGTAGCTAATATGCATTTCATCACATTTTAGGTTTTTGTGGTGTTGGAGAAGCCATTCTTTTAGTAGTTGGACTCTACCTGGATTAATTAATTGAGGCATGATTAATTAAGTAGTCTAGATACCATGAAATTAGATCTGGACCTACTTATTCCCATATACCTGGTCTATCAGAAGTATTTTTAATAAACTTTATTATTTTAAAACTTGCAAATAAGTAAAAAAAACCATAGCAGTATTAATCATACCCAAAGTCTATATAAATTAGTGAATTTATATAAAGTTAGAATTGACATTAAAAACAGAAGCTCTGAAGCTTCACATTAAATTTTACATTTTCAGTATTGGATATATTTTGTTCACTAATCTACCACCAAAACAAAAAATTCTAAGACAGAGTCAGAACTAGGGAAACAAATAGCTTTATATTCTTTTTCATAACTCTTTCATAACTTGTGTCTATTACCTACATTTACTCCATCCTCATTCCCTTATTCCTAGTTTTTCTTGTTCTCTTTTTCATGTTGCACTGTTCTCACATGTCCATGTGTTACTTATGTACATCTATTATTGGCTACATTCTGCATATGAGAGAGAGCTATGGTTTTATTTATTTCTGAGATTGTGTAACCTTGTATTTCTGACAAGGGGCTAGTGTCCAGAATTCACAAAGAATTGCAGAAAAAAATGCCAAGGAGATAAAACTGTGCCAGTCAACAAATGAAATGCAAATGGTCAATAACGTTTATAAAGTGTATAAAGTCTCTAGCCATCAGGAAAACTCCAAACTAAAACTACTTTGAGATAATTTCCTCACCCTAATCAGAATGGTTGTTATCAACAAATCCAAGAGTAGAATTTGGAGAGGGTATAGAAATAAGGAAATCCATATTTACGATTGGTAGGAGTAGAGTAATACAGTCATTGTGTAAATGCAAGAATGGCCAAGATCAAAAACACTGATGACAACTTATGCTGGAGAGGTTGTGCGGTAAAGGGAACACTTCTGCATTCTTAGTGGAAATGCAAGCTGGTATAGCCCCTTTGGATGTCAGGGTGGCGATTTCTCAGAAAATTAGGAAACAACCTTCCTCAAGATCCAGCAATACCACTTTTGGATATATACCCAAAGGATGCTAAATAATACTGTAACAAGGACATGTGCTCAATTATGCTCATAGCAACATTGTTTGTTATAGACAAAACCTGGAAACAACCTAAATGCCCCTCAACCGTAGAATGGATAAGGAAAATGTGGTATATTTACACAATGGAGTACTACACAGCAGAAAAAATAATGACAGTTTGAATTTTGCAGGCAAATGGATGGAGCTAGAAAACATCATTTTGGGTGAGGTAACCCAGACCCAGAAAGACAATTATCATATGTACTCACTCATAAGTGGTTTTTAAACATAAAGCAAAGAAAACCAGCCTACAAATCACAATCCCAGAGAACCTAGACAACAATGAGGACCCTAAGAGAGACATACATAGATCTAATCTACATGGGAAGTAGAAAAAGACAAGATCTCCTGAGTAAATTGGGAGCATGGGGACCTTGAGAGAGGGTTGAAGGGAAGGGGAGACGCAGAGAGGGGAGAAGAGAAAAATGTAGAGCTCAATAAAAATCAATAAAAAATAATAACTACTATATTACTCAGCTTTTTCACTCCTAGGTATATATACCCAGAGAACTTCACACTCTATCATAAAGATATTTGCACACATACCTATTTTTAATTACTGATTTATTCACTGTAGCAAAGAATTGGAATCAACCTACTCATCAGTCAACAGAGGAGTGGATAATGAAAATTTGGTACATATAAAAATGGATTACTACTTATCTCTAAAGAAAAAGGAAGTTAAAAATTTGCAGAATAAGGGGGATGGAAATGGGAGGTGGTGGCGGGTAGGAGACAGAAATCTTTAATAAATAAATAAATTTTAAAAAATTTGCAGAATAATGGGTGGACTTAGGATTTTTGCAGTTTGTGAATTCTGGATATTAGCCCCTTGTCTCCCATTCTGTGGGCTCTCTTAGCTCTGCTTGCCATTTCCCTTTCTGTGCAGAAACTTTTTATTTTCATGTAGTTACACTTGATATTAGTATTAGTTCTGTGCTGTTGGTGTTCTATTAAGTTCTTGTCTACCCCAATATTGTGAAGGGTCACCCCTGTGTTTTTTTCTAAAACTTTCAGTGTTTCAGGCTTTATAGGTCTTTGATGCATTCTTAATTGATTTTTATACAAGGTAAAAGACCAATCTAATTTCATTTTTCTCTGGCTAGAAATTCAGCTTTGCTGCCACTATTTATTGAGTAGGCTCTTTTTGCATAGTATATTTTTCCACCTTTTCAAAAAATTAAGTGGAAATGGCTTTGCCATTTTATTTCCCGATCCTCTATTCTATTCCATTGGTCTTTCTGTCTATTTTTATACAAGTATCAAGCTGTGTTTATTATTATAGCTCTATCATATAATTTCCTCCAGCATTTTCCTTACTTTTTAGGATTGCTTTGCTATCTGTGGTCTTTTGTGGTTCCATATGACTTCTTTTATTGTTTTTTTTTTCTAAGCCTGCTAAACATGATGGGAATTTTGTGTTTCCCATCTTCAGTGCAGTCTGCTTTCTGTGCTATCAGATACATACTTCCTGTTCTATTTCTACTATAAAATAGTCTTGGAAAAGTGGTAAGGGTTGATTCTAGACATGTGCTTAGTGCATCCCTCCAATTGCCTAGCATCATAACAATGGCTTTAATAAAACTGCATTTGATTCTCAACTACCCACAAAATAAGATCCCAAGCAGAAATAGAAAAGTAGAAAAGACAAAAATCTCACATATTCATGACAAACCTGTGTTAATTCTATTCTGGCACCCCAGACTCCTTACATCCATTAGCTGTTTACAGCCCTTCAAGTGTATACACACACAAACACACACACATACACACACATGCACACATACACACGCGCACACATACACACACACAGAGAGAGAGAGAGAGAGAGAGAGAGAGAGAGAGAGAGAGAGAGAGAAAACCTTCTGTAAGGAGAAGAAGGGTCCAGAATTGGAGCACCTTTTGCCCCCAGGGAGTCTGGGTTTTTGTATATATACTTACACACACACGCGCGCGCATACACACACAATTGAGCAAGGATTGGCCATCTGCTTCCTTCTTGAATTGGACTGAGCAAGATGCACTTTAAATGACAGCAGGGGCCTGTTTGGATGCGGTAAGGGTAGGGACTTTAGAAATTTCCACAAAGAAACAAACAAACAAAAAGCCTACCAATGGAAATAATCCTGACAAAAGAGGATTTCTTTTGGTCAAGATCCTGGAAAAGGGCCATCTTGAACCAAAGAGAATATAATCTAAGAACAGTCTGATCTAATCCAGGACCCTGTTCCTTAGTTGGGGAATTAACTGTCTCCTGTCTTTATTTATAATGTCTGTCTTCTTTCTTCCTTCCTTTTTTTGTTTTGTTTTTGTTTTTCTTTTCAAGACAGAATTTTACTGTGTAGCTCTGGATTTCCTGGAACTCACAGAGATCCACCTGCCTCTGTCTCCTAAGTGCTGGGATTAAAAGCGTGTACTGCCATTGCCTGGCCATAATGGGTCTCTTTATTCTTGAATTTTGATTTTGAACTGGACGATGAGGGATGTATATCCATTACTTCCTGGAACAGGGCTTGTTTTTAATCTACTATCACCAAGAAGTATCTCATGTAACAAACCCCATTCCAGGAGGAAGTTTTTGGAAAACTTGAGGGACAGTTGGGCATGGTGGCCCAGGCATGTAATCTCAGGCTAATATAGGAGCGTCACCATGGGTTCAAGGCAAGCTTGGGATATATAGTGAGTTCTAAGAGAATTAGGGATACAGCCTAAGACCCTGTCTCAGAAAACCAAATACTTTTGATGGTCTATTTATATATCAAAATAGAACCAAAACCTAGTTTAAAAAAAAAAAAACGGTTGAAAGGAGGAAAGGGAAGGGGGAATATTGTAGTTATATTTTAGTTTCAAGAAATTAAAAAAAATAAAATGTAAGAGGTAAGAAGATAGACATTAAAAAAACATCAGCACTTGTACATCTGGTCAGGAAGGCACAAAGTTCCTTAGAACTATCCATACTTCAGTATTCCTTCAGTTCCTATACATTAGGTACCATTTAGAAATCCCCATGGCTAGGAAAGGCATAAAAGATACATGGAAAGGAAGTCTGAGACTGGGATTTATGACCTTGGGGATTGAAAGAAAGCTTGAAAGTCATACAGCACAAAGACAAAGAACTGAGATCAGATGAATCAGCAAGAATTTACTGAGTTGCAACATGTCAACATATAGAGAAAATGTTACCAGAAGCATCATCACCTTTGAAACTTTGTGATCTGGGAAGTGTCTTCTCTAATTCATTTCTCTTTTATATGGTTTTTTAAAAACATTTTTGATGCAATATTTTACCATATAGCCCAGGTTGGTCTTGATCTCTTGACCCTCCAACCTCAGCTACACAAGTACTGGGATTATGAACAAGTATACCTAGTTTCTTTTTTCTTTTTTTTTTCTTTTCTTTTTTTTTTTTTTTGAGACAGGGTTTCTCTGTGTACTGTGTAGCCCTAGCTGTCCTGGTACTTGCTCTGTAGACCAAACTGGCCTCAAACTAACTGAGATCTTCCTGCCCCTGCCTTCTAAGTGCAGGGCTTAAGGGCATGCACCACCACCCAACTTCTTTTAGACATTCTTAAAGATAAGCATTTCTACAGTATATGATGGATGGTAGACACCTGTAATTCCAGCACTTGAGAGGAGTGACCAGCAGTGAAACAGAAAGTTTGTGAGATTGAGGTCAGTCTTGGCTACATAGTAAATTCCAGCCTATCCTGGGCTACATAGTGTCTGTATTAATTAAATCACTGCTTGGCCTATTAGCTCTAACTTCTTACAATACTGTTTGGCCAATAGCTTAAGTGTATTTCTGGCTAACTCCTATATCCTAAACTAACCCATCTCCATTAATCTGAGTATTGCCACGTGGACGTACCAGCAAAGTTTCGGCATATCTGTCTGGCAGTGGCTCCATGGCTTCTCTCTGACTCTGCCTCCTTTCTCCCAGCATTCAGTTTAGTTTTCCCTGCCTAGTTCTACTCTGCCCTATCAACAGGGCAAGGCAGTTTCTTTATTCACCAGTGGTATTTACAGCATACAGAGGAGAATCCCACATCCTTATCTGCTTTTGTTTGGTTATTAATAGCGTATCTTATTTATATATCTGCTTCCCTAGAGGGTTTTTTTTTCTTCTTTACTTTCTTATTTTAGACAGGTTCTCTTTTTGTACCCCTGGCTGTCCTGAAGTCACTCTATAGATCAGGCTGGCTTTTCTGTGGGTTCTTGACTCACTGAAGCTTTACCCTACCATATATTTTGCTAGTATTTACTTTATGTTTGGCAACTGTTTAGGTTGGCTTCATACATCATTGAACTTTTTCAAGACTGACGTGAATCTGTCATATTTCTCCAGTATGACTTTGAGGTTTTATATCAAAATTATGCTTAGGAAAATTCTTTACTGTGTCAAGTGGTTTTATAGTTAACATACTTAATCCATTAGATTTTTTATGATATAATATGAAACCAAGATCTGTTTCCTACTAGTAGTTTTATAATATCATTTATTGAATACTTTGTCCTCTCCTTGCCCATTGAAAATGTCCCTCTTCAAGCCAGACATAGTGGCGAACACCTTTAATAGCAGCACTTGGTAGGTAGAGGCAGGTAGATCTCTTGAGTTTGAGAGCAACATAGTCTACAGAATGAGTTCCAGGACAGCCAGGACTGTTGAGAAACCCTGTCTCAAAAAGAAAAAAGGAAGAAAGAAAGAAACAAAGGAAGAAAATGCTCCCTTCATTATAAGCTAGATTCTTAGATATCATTGGCCTATATTTAGGAGCATTCCAACCATTGTGTTTTCCTGATCCTGTAATTTGCTTATCTCTTGGTTCCTAGCATAGTTAGTGTTCTATTATAACTTATATACACAAACACTTTCCAAGTATCTGTTGTTCACACAAAGAAACCAAACCTGTTACCCAGGTCTAGCCTTAAGATCTCTTTCCAGGCACTTTTCACCATAGTCATCTGCATTTTTAAGTGTGTTTTCATTATTCACACTATTCTCTTAGCTAGAAATAGCCTTAGTACCGCCACCTACCCTTCTGGAAGCAGGGTCTTGCTATGTAGTTCCGGTTGGCCTCAGACTAATCCTGCTTTACCTCTCAAGTGCTGGAATTTCAGGCATATGCCAGCAAACTTGACTTCCATTCTTTACTGTAAAATCCTCCTTTTCTTTGTAGAGCTACTGAAAAACTTTGCCAAGCCTCCCGCCTCACTTCTTTAACTCTTGTTTCATTTAGTCTCTGAGTTATTTCTGTTTGTTTTACTCATTTGTCAAATAAACAATCTACTTCTTAAGACTAGACCATGCCTCATCAGTCTGTCCTTCTGTTTTACTTTTTGTCATTCTCAGACTTAAAAATGTGGTTTTTTTTTAATGGAATTGAATTTGGATCATGAATACACACATACATACATGCTCCAAAAGGTTAGTGAGCAAAAACTGCCAGATGAGCAAAAATTGTGTTTGATAATCTACAGAGACAACTAAGTATTTAACTATATTAGTATGTGACTGGTTTGTTACAATGAAAGGATACACAGCAAAATTGAGGGGAAACTTCCTACAAATTTGTGAGGGTTATTTCCCAATGGAACTCAGGGCATGAATAATTCCTTTACCAGTTGGCTATGATAATGTATATGCAGTGTTGCCAGCTGGAGCTCACTAGAGACTCAGTTGGCCCAGTGTTGTTACAAAGAGCTTACCATGTGGGTACCCCTTAGTGGACACACATCCACATTCTAGGTTCTCAAAAGGAAATAGCACAAACCATGTAATTTACACTTTGAGTACTCTCCAGTTAATGGTCAGACCCCCCTGAAATGTCAGCCATAGGCCAGCCTTGAAAGCAGACACTTCCAAGGATAACAGTAACTCTTGTTATGTTAACTCTTTTCTGAGAAGTCATATGTTTGAAGAGCTTAATTTCTCTAAAGGGAAAGATGTCTGTGGCAAGAGTGGTGAGGAGATGTGCACTAAGTATTTTCCCTGACACTGTCTTCCCAGAGGTTATAAGCTGAGGCTTGAAAAATACCTAGACACAGAAAGAGCTGAAGCCTCTCTGGTCCATGTTTGTCAGTAGTATGTAGTATTAAGGAGAAAGAAATACACAATATACTGAGGGCCTCAAACTGTGTGTAATTTATTTCTTATTTGAAATGGTAGCAGGAGGATACTTTTGTGTGGAGTAAGAAGGGAAGGTAGTGCTTTAGGACAGCTGCTTGGATAGTAATGGGTAGCAAGGTCCCAGGAAATTAAGATGAGACACAGTAAGACTAATACAGAAGGAGGAGGCCACTTGTTCGTCCCAGCCACCCAGAACCAAAATAACCACACAGAAACTGTATTATTTAAGTCACTGCTTGGCCCATTAGCTCTAGCTAACTCTTAGTTATTGGCTAACTCTTACATATTAATTTAACTCATCTCCATTAATCTGTGTATCTCCACATGGCAGTGGCCTGCTGGCAAAGTTTCCACAAGTCTGACTCTGACCATGGCTCCATGGCGTCCCTCTGACTCCGCCTTTCTTTTTCCCAGCATTCAGCCTAACTTTCCCTGCCTACCTAAGTTCTGCCTTGCTATAAGTCCAAAGCAGTTTTTTTATTCATTAATGGTAATCACAACACACAGAGGGGACTCCCATATAAGACTAGCATGGTAGCATTTGCAGTGATCCTGTGTTGTTAAGAAAGCTTAGCTAGGAAGTGGTGGCTCACATCTTTAATCCTGTACTGGGGAGGCAGAGACAGGTGGATTTTTGAGTTGAAGTTTAGCCTGTTCTACAGTGAATTCCCTGACGACCAGAACTGTTACACAGAGAAACCCTGTCTTGGAGAAGAAAAGAAAACAAAACCAAACCTAGACAAGGTAGTGGTGATGTACTTCTTCAATCCCAGCACTGGAGAGGCAGAAGCAGGTGGATCTCTGATTTAGAGGCCAGCCTGGCCTCAGAGTGAATTCTAGAACAGCTACAGCTACACAGAAAAACCCTGTCTCAGAAAACCAAAAAAGAGGAAAAGCTAGACAAAATCTAGTCCAGTATTACATTTAAAAATAACTTTCAAATCATTGGAGGAGTGGGAGATCAGTTTGAGAGATGATAAGAAACTATGTCAAGATGAAAGTAGTTCAAAATTGCATGCTTTTAAAAATAAGATTTTTCAGTTGAAGTTTTCTTTAGAATTATTGTACTTAGAATTTGTTTTCAAAGTTGTTAGTTGGTGACATTTTCTTTGAAGATATATGGTTTTATATTGTATACTTAATAAAGAATAAAATACAATGCCACTACAACTTTTAGATAAATGACGTTGAAAAATGTATATGCATGTGTTAACATTTCATTAAGCAAGATAGAAGGAATAATAAGATTTTTTCTATCAGCATTGTTTTTATTTGGAATTAAACATTTCCATTCTAAAATGAATGCTAAAAATAAACACACTTTTGCATTTTTTTCAGTTTTAATGTAAGAGCCTAGTTGAAAGGTAAGGATATATTTGAATAAATTTTTATTTTCAGTGTCTTTGAAATACATACCATTCTGCCATTTTTAGTTTTATTATTTGCTTAGTTTGTATCAAGTTTGTACTTGGTAATTTAATGTTTTTGCATCATACCACACTATAAAACCCACACTTACTACTTTTCTCATAATCGTTCTGTTCTTGTGAGTTTTTTTCTCATATTTATTGAAACCTTATATCTTTATGTTGACAACCATCTGAAAATTTTCTAAAAGCTTTCTTTGCGATTATCAAATCATTACAAGAGCCTATGTAGTTTTGGAATAAGAAGTACTATGCAATGGAAAGGATAACATGCTAGTTAGACACATCTCTGCCTCTGTTATATCAGGCTGGGGACTGGAAAGGCAACATTTGAATCTTGAGTTTAGGCCAGAGTGCTTTCCCAGAAAAACTCCCAAGGAGCACTGTATTTTCTCCACTTGCAAAGACCAGTGCCATCTAATGGGGTTTTTGTCTGATCCATTTTTGCCTGTTTTGGTTTGTTCCGTGTTTGGATGGCATCTTCTGGGTTCCACATTACTTTGTGTGAATTGTGAGGTGCAAGTTAGCACTATACAGATGAAAGCATTTTGACAACTGCACTGTGGGTCAAACTCTAGCTCAAATGTTATAACTGACTCTTCTATTGAAGCTCATATTTCTCTTGTTTTCTCTTGATAGGAATACACAATGTTGCCACAGAAAACCAACTGGGAATTGTTGCAATGGAACTGGCCCTACATGAGGACTTAACTGAGGATATAACTGAGCATCTTGTTTGGTCAGGAGTTGGAATTGACACTAAGACACTAATACTGTAACTTTCTTGATAAAATATCTTTATTTTTCAGTAGTGGAATGCTGCAACTTTTTTACACTTAACAATCATTGTTAATTCAGTTTCAAAGTTGTATTTAACTACAACTCTTTTGCGAAAACTCTCAGCAGGATCATTTGGGGGCATTATTTGTTGATACATCCTTTTCTGAGTATGGTTTCACCAAGAGAATTTAATCAAATTATATCTAAACATTTATATGTTGAAAGCTTTGTTTATGTTATAAAAACAAGCATCAGAATTATATAGTGTCTGTACATGAAATAACTTTAAACAGTGGCCTTACAGTAGCAAATTTTATACTGGCTTTTCTTTTTCTGATGACATTTTGACTTCTAACTTGAAGTTTTCTGAAGTTTCTGGAGATCAAGGCCTATGTACATCATCCATTTCATAATCAAATATAAAAAGCCTAGAGAAAAGGTGCACCTTCTCCATCGGGTCATGGCAAGTGCACTGAATTGTTAGTAAATGTGTGTCTTGGGTATTCCCATGACTATTTGCTCTTTTCTAATTTCAAATGCTATTGTGGAAAATATGTAAGGATTTTGTAATCTCTATTCCATCTTCTTTTCCCTCAGGGCAAGCTTGTGCATATTATATTTTTAAATGCTTTTAAAATCTGACAGACAAAATTACATATTTGAACATTGTACTTTACTACTGTGGTATTACACATTTTGCGGACACATCTTACAGAGGGCATATCTTTAGTTCAGTTGATAGGTGTTATATGCCTACTATATGTAAGATAGGGTCCATGAGATAGTCAATACAGTCTGTAGGTCCTGAAACTTACTTCTTTGTTTTCTTTCCTTCTGTTTAAAAGTACATACACATTCCCAGTTAAATTTTTGTGAAATGTTTATTTGTAAGAAAATAAAATATTGTTGCTCTTTCTGCTTGAAGCTATTACCTGGCAGTTGGTGAGAACATGCTTTTAATTCTTTATGAGACTGACAACCCTGGGTAATCTTTGTTGATGTTGAATACTGGGAAACACATAATGATGTATATTTTCCTTATTTTCTTTTTTAAATTTTTATTTAAATTCTTTTTCATACAAGGACCACTCTTCTTTAAATGGGTCAGTGATAAGGGACGTTGGAGCTTTGATTCAGTGGTAACTGGATGATGAATAAACGACCTGATTTTTGTACTGTGTGCCATTCCTAGAAATCAGGTTCTCCAACCCTCCTATACATGAAACTGGGGCTAAGGAGAAAATCATGTATGCAGTAATATGGCAAGTTTGCATTGACTCAGTACATAAAAAAAACTACCTTAATTTTTTTGAGTCCGGGTCTAATGTAGCCCAGGCTAATGCAGAACTCAGTATATAGCTGAGGACGAATGACACTGATGATCTCTAGAGTGTTGGGATTACAGGCATGTTGCCACCATTTGTGGTTTTTATAAGGTGTTTCATGCATGTTATGCAAGAACTCTGCCAGCTGAACTACATCCTCAGTCCATCAAACTCAATTTTTTATTTTATTATTTTATGTGTATAGATGGTTTTACTGCATGTGTATCATGCCATGCCCACAGAGACCAAAAGACGACGTTGTAGCACCTGGACCTGGAGTTACAGGTGGTTATGAGATGCTGGTACCATTACCATTAGATGCTGGTAATTACAGTGAGGCCTCCTGATGCAGCAGCTGGTACTCTTAACTGCTGAGCCATCTGTCCAGAACCTACTTTTAAAATAGTTGATTTTATTTGTTCCTATATTTTAGTAGATGGTTCTGAAGCTATAGTAATCAATCATTTGATTGACTGATCTGTGTGCATGAGTGCATGCGTGCATGTATGCATGTGTGTGTTTCATGTAACAGTGAACAAGAAAAAGAATGAGGCACATGGGCCCTGTATGCCTTAGTGGTTTCTGTAGTCTCGTAAGGAAAATGGCCATGTACATAGAAGTAAAGCCTGATAAACAGCTTGACTATAGATGTTTTATTTATTGTAGCTCCTAAAGATAAGATTATTAATTTAGTATTTCATTTCACAACTGATTCCCAATTTAGGCCTGTTTGGATAACCTCTTGGCATTGTCTCAGAATTCAAAGTTTTATATCTGGCAAAATAGTATTCAGAAATTATTGTTGGTATAAGAAATATTTGCTTTATAAAGTACACACCAGGTATGGTGGTTTACACTTGTAATCCCAGCACTTGGGAGTCTGAGACAGTAGAATTGTCCCAAGTTTGAAATCTGCCTGACTTACATAGTGAGTTCAGGCCAGCCTGAGCTACTGTGTGAGATGCTGTCTTAAAAATTCATAAAATATAAAAATAATCCTGGACACATTTAAAATTAAAATAATTTAGAGCATATGGTAGAAACAGGGACCATGTCAGTCTAGTTAGCCACAATCCTCAGCATCCAGCATCCTAGTTAACAATAGAAACTCAATAAATGTTAACTGAATGAGAAATCAGTAAGAAGTGAGTAGGATTTACATATCTAATTTTTATATGGAAATTGAACAAGACCACTTTTACTGGCCTGAAAAAGAATCTGAATTCTTAAATGCTTAACTACCTAAGACTTGAGGAGTTTCTTTTTATCTTTGTATGTGTGAGTGCAAGTGTTCATATGTCATTAAACACATGGAGGTTAGAGGAGAATCTCAGGTGTTGGACTTTGCCTTCCACCTTGTTTGAATAGGGTTTCTTGTTTGCTGTGTCATATGTCAGACTAGCTGGCCTGCAAGCTTCCAGGTACTCTCTTGTCTCCACCTCCCATCTTGCTGAAGGAATGTTCAGATTACAGGCATGTGCTATCTTACATAGCTGTGTGTGGGTGCTGGATATCGGAATCCAGATCCTCATGTTTGTGTGGCAAGTGCTTTTACTCACTAAGCCATTGCCACATCCCAGAAAGGTTTTGGCTGAGTCCCCATATTATTGCCTCCTCTCATTTCTCCCATTTGCTAGACTTTTCACTGGTAGTTAAATAAATCTTTTTTAAAAAGAAAAAAAATGAGTAAAATGTACCCGGGTTCTGCTGTATTATTTCTTTTGTTTTGTTTTGGTTTTTGAGGCAGAATCTCATTATATAAGTACTAAAATCACAGATATGTGCCACTGTACCTGGATTTTTCTGTTATTTTTATAACTAAATGTGAATTTATAATTATCTCAGTATAAATATAGACTTAAAAAAAACTACCCATTGGGGACGGAAAAGATGGCTCAGACGTTAAGAGCACTGGCTGCTCTTCCAGAGGACCTGCCTGAGTTCAATTCTCAGCAGCCACATGGTTGCTCACAACCATCCAAAGTGAGATCTGGCGCCCTTGCGGTAGTAGCACATGCTTTAACCCCAGCACTCAGGAGGCAGAGTCAGGTGGATCTGAGTTCGAGGCCAGCCTTTTCTACAGAGTGAGTTTCAGGCCAGTCTACAAAACTACACAGAGAAACCCTGTCTTGAAAAACCAAAGGGGGAAAAAAAAAGAAAAAAGATCTGGTACCCTCTCCTGGCATGTAGGCAGAACACTGTATGCATAAGTAAATCTTTAAAAAAAATAAAAACCTGTCCATTTCCATATCACAGAGAACTCGTATTTTGGAATATACACTTATTTTTTCTATTGAAAAATATATTTACATTAAAATATTTTATTATTATTTTTTTCAATACAGGGTTTCTCTGTGTAGCTCTGGCTATCCTCGAACTAGCTGTAGACCAGGCTGGCTTCCAACTCATAGAGATCTGCCTGCCTCTGCCTCCCAAGTGTTGAGATTAAAGGTTTTTGCCACCACCACCCAGCTCATTTAAATATTTTAAATAGATCCATACCAATTTACCATATTTTAGTTAATGTCTTAGGGCTACTGTTTCTGTGATAAAATGACATGACCCAGTGCAATGTGGGGGGAAGGAAAGGGTTAATTTCACTCACAGTTCTGTGTAACAGTTCATCATCAAAAGCAGTGAGGATAGGAACTCAAACTGAAGGCAGGAGCTGATGCAGAGGCCATGGAGGGATGTTACTTATTAATGGCCTGCTTTTTTCCCAGTTTTTTGTTGTTGTTGTTGTTTTTTAATTTATTTATTTTATGTACAATTTTCTGCCTGCATATATCCCTGTGGGCCAGAAGAGGGCACCAGATCTCATTACAGATGGTTATGAGCCACCATGTGGTTTCTGGGAACAGAACTCAGGACCTCTGGATGAGCAACCAGTGCTCTTATCCTCTGAGCCATTCGCCAGCCCCCTTTTTCCCAGTTTTTGAGATAGGGTTTCTCTGTGTATCTTTGGCTGTCCTGGAATTTGCTCTGTAGACTAAACTCACAGAGATCTGCCTGCCTCTGCCTCCTGAGTGCTGGTGTTAAAGGTGTGTGCCACCACCGCCTGTCATCAGCCTGCTTTCTTATAGAACCCAGGGCCACCTGACCAGTAATGTTCCCACATGCCCTATAGGTCTAATCTTCTGGAGGCATTTTCTCAATTGGGGCTCTCTCTCTCTGATGACTAGCTTGTGTTAGCTTGACATAAAACTAGCCAGGACTGTGAATGAACTCCCCTTTTCTGTGTTGTTGTTTGCTTGAGGATGCCTGGGCTCAAACCCAAGGAGTCATATTTGCTAGGCAAATGCTTAATCATTGAGCTATATCCCCAGTCCTTGGACATCTTTTTAGAGAAAGATGGGAATGCTTTGAGGCAGGAACAGGAAAAGTAAAGCTAAGTCAGAAAGTCTCTCTGTATTCGCTAGCAACAGCCAAATATATAATGTCTAGCAGCCACCAGACGAGGAAGGGAGATGTGAATACAGCTAGGTGTTACATGTCAAGATGCATGACTTCAAACCCTTCCACACAAGTGTCAGCAAATAAAGAAACAGGTGGCAAGTCTTGGTAACAGAGAGCTTCCAACATGACCAAAAGGCTGGCAGGATGAGCGGGCCATGTGGAGGAAAGTGAAGGTAAGCCTCCTGTGCTGCCCTTGGCACTCCACCACAGAGCATTCCTGAGGTACTAGAGCTGCCTGGAGAAGTCAACATCCCAGAAAGAAGGGGCACCTTTGCCTGGTCCAGCGAGCCTCAATTTAGACATTCAGTAAGGGCTCAGAGGAAAGGGAACACCAGGTTCCCCCACAGAGTTCAGCACAGCAGATGATTGCAACTTCAAACCCATGAAGATAGAACCAAGACACTGAAATTGAATCATGCTTGTAGAATAGGAAGTAAATGTAATGTGATAAATTTAAACAAAAAATGTTGACAAATTGTAGCTTGTGGAGGGAAATGGGATGCATTCTAAAACCATCGTCCATGGTCAGCTGTCATGTTAAGTATAATATCCTAAGAATTCTAAAACCATCGTCCGTGGTCAGCTGTCATGTTAAGTCATAATATCCTAAGAATTCTAAAACCATCATCCATGGTCAGCTGTCATGTTAAGTCATAATTCCTAAGGTTGCAATCTAGAAGGCATGAATATACAGCCCAGTCATGGTGGGACCACTTGGGTAGCACTGTGGTGGCTTGAATAAGAACAGTCCCCATAGGCTCATATATTTGAATGCTTAGTCACCAGGAGTGGCATTATTTGAGAAGGATTAGAAGGTATAGTCTTGTCAGAGGAAGTATATTAATGGGGCTGGTTCTTTGAAAAAACTCATGCCAATCCTGTATCCCCTGTCCCATCCCTACTGTGGATCAGGATGTAGCTCTCAGCTACTGCTCCAGCACCATGCCTGCTGTCATGCGTCCTGCCGTGATGAGCATGGACTAAATCTCTGAAACTGTAAACACGCCCTCATTAAATGATGCCTTTTAGTCATGGCGTCTCTTCACAGCAATAGAACAATGACTAAGACAGGCCCTAATAACCAATGTTAAGTTTTTCACAGCTTCTTGACTTTCACATAGTGGTTCTTAGTATAACTCCAATGTCTGGCAGCATTCTATATCAGCAGCTTCTTCAATTTTGCTTCTGATTTTTTTCTATTGGATTTCATTAAAATTCTAATAAATATAGTGAGTGATTTTTGCGATTATTCCTGGGCATAGATATGAATGCATAGAGGTCGGAAGCATACTTACCCATTGTTAACACTTGGTTACATAACTGGTGGGATTTGGAGGGGCTGTGGTTTTCTATAGTTGTCACATAACAGAACACCTAGCATTGTTATGAAAGTCATTCTCTTCAAAGTGGTAAGAACATTTCATACTACCCATCACTGAATGTCAGTCACTAAAAACACGTGAACAAACATTACCTTCATTAGGATGTCTGCTTCACTGCAGCCCAGTGAGGTTTCATTCCCTGCTGTTCCTCCTCCCACATTATAAGAGGTGATGGTCTTATTTCTGTGTGGTGTTGACATTTTAGTATAAATTATTGACATGTAAAATGTAGCATAGATACATAAAAGTTAAATTGTTGTCACTTTTCTTAAAATGAAAGACAGACTAGTTGTGGTTAGCCTCACAGTCAGATTCAAGGTCAAGGACAGCCTGGGCTACACATTTTCTTTTAAAGAGTTAAAACTTTGGGCTGGAGAGATGGCTCAGAGGTTAAGAGCATTGCCTGCTCTTCCAAAGGTCCTGAGTTCAATTCCCAGCAACCACATGGTGGCTCACAACCATCTGTAATGAGACCTTATGCCCTCTTCTGGCCTGCAGACATACACACAGACAGAATATTGTATACATAATAAATAAATATTAAAAAGAGTTAAAACTTTTCTCTTTCCCTATTAATAAAATAATCATTAAAGCCTGTATGTAGACCCAGAATTGAGTTAAGGTTTACATGTCATTACAAATAAACCTATGTAGTGGTATTTCATTTGTATTTTAATAAATAAAGCTTGCCTGAAGATCAGAGAGTATAACAATCCCACTGGCCTTACGGACCAAGCAATGGTAGCACACACCTTTCATCCCAGTAGCCACACTAGTTTGCCATAGAAACTGGGTTGATAGTGGTGCACGCCTTTAATCCGAGCCTTAGAGAGGAGTACAAGACTGGAGGAGACAGCTCTCAGTCAGTTTCATTCTGAGGATTCCTTGAGACAGGATCACCATTTTTGGACTGAGGTCGAGATAAGAGCCAGTGGCAGGCTGTTTTGCTTTTCTGATTTTCAGGATGAACCCCAGTATCTGTCTTTGGGTTTTTGTTAATCATGCTACAAACCTATGCTATCTATTTGTAACACCTAACTTTCAGAGATATCAGGAGAGATGGCAGCCAGATTCCATTAAGCCAACATAGATTCACTTAGATTCTTAAGTGACCCTGACTTGTTCCCTTGTTTCCTGACTTGTACCTGCTCATTTTGTTGTTGGAGCACCTTTCTGGTTTTGGCTGTTGAGGTTTAGAGTCACTCCCTCTCTTCTTCCGTCCCTCCATCTCCCTCTCTTTTCCTCTCCCTCCCTCTTTAGTTTTTGAGGCAGGACTTCACATGTTCCACACTAACCTGGAACTTGCTGTATGACCAAGGCTGATCTTGAACTTTGATGTATCTGCCTCGACTTCCCAGGTGCTGGAATCACAGGCATGCCTTGGTTCATAATTGCTTATGAGAGTGTTCTTTAGATCTTCGGAATTCAGTTTTTTGAAATGGTATGAAAATGGAAGAAAAATTATAGACCTACTGTTCAAATATTTGGTTTTCTCCTTAATCTGTTGGCTTTTTTGGTAGTTGAGATTATAATTTAATGTATATTTGGTTTTTACAGATTATCCTAAACGTGTATAAAACATGTTTAAGTTGGTATGACATTCATTTGCATCCATTATATAGAACGAGGGATAAAATCCCATTCCCAGAAAACTAAACATGTCTTTTGAAATCCTGAATTATAATGTTAAAATTTAGGAAGCTATTTTTGCTGTACACATTGCTTAAGATATTAAGAAATAAGTTAAACTTTGCAGGTAATTTTCTTTCCTCTTTTGTGAACTTGCTGTATAGCCTAAACTAGCCATGAACTTCCAGCAATCCATCCGCCTCTGTCCCCTAAAGGCTGGGATTTACTGGCATGAGCAGTGATAAATTTCTAAAGGAAAGTCTTGCCTTGGTTTCTAATCCTTTGTAATAATACTTAATATTTAGTAAAGAAGAAAGTGACTTTAATGTTGAGAAGTGATTGCTGGTGACAGTTGGTGCAAGATACTGCAGGAAATACAATGCTTTTCACTTAATGGGTTCTTAACAATTGTGGAGGACAAATAGTTACCAAGATGTTCCCCAGATAATCATGCTATAATCCCCAGATCCAAGGAGACTAAGTAAGCAAGAGGGCTCTAGGCGGGGAAACATGGATCTCCTTGAGAAGGGGAATAGAAGAAATTTTACAGGTGGATTGGGGGTGGGTGGGGATGAGAATGGAGGAAACAGGTTGGGGTGGAGGAAGAAAGTACTAGGCAGAGAGGCCTAGCATTGGGGGGCAGGGGAGTTTATATGGAAACCTAGTGTAGTTTCCACTCCCTGGAATCTACAAGGGTGACCCTAGTGAAGAATCTTAGTAATGACAGATACAGAGCCTGAATTGTCCATCTTCTGATGTGGGCGTAACCAGACAAGCTTCTAGCCTTGGGACTGGGACACAAAACCTTTGACCTACAATTTTTCCTACTTGCAAGATGTGCTGGGCTAAAGGTGACAACAGAACTGTGGGAGTAGCCAACCAGTGACTGGTCTGACTTGAGGCCCACACCACAAATGGGAGCCCGTGACACTGCCTAGAGGGCCAGGAATCGGAAGCTGGATGTCCCAGAGACCTAGGGTAGAACCTGGCAAAAAAAAAAAAAGTCAATGAAATAATTCCTAATGATATTCTGCTAGAGTCATATATCAGTGCCTTGTTCAGTTATCTTCAGACTTTCTCCAGCAGCACATTGGAGTGGGTGCAGAAACCCACAGCCAAACAGTAGGTGAAGCCAGGACAACCCTGCAGAAGAGGGGAGGAAGAATTATAGAAGCAAGGGAGTTGTGTGTAGGTGTCTCTTGACTCTTGCTCTTAGGGTCCTTTTCCTCCTATTAAGTTACCCATCCAGTATCGATATGAGAGCATGTGTCTAGTCTTATTGTAACTTGTTACGTAGTGTTCAGTTGATGCCCTTGGAAGACCTGCTCTTTTCTGAAGGGAAACAGAGGAAGAGTGCATCTGGGGGAGAGGGGTGACTGGAAGGAGTGGAAGGAGAGGTAGAATAAAGAAAAAATGTTCCCTTGAAAAACATAGAGTTAGCATATGACCAGGCAACTTCTGGCTATGTATCCAAAAAGAAAACATTAACTGAGACACCTTTGTGACAGTGTTCTTTGGAACATTAATCAGAAGAGCTGAAAGGTATAAATCAAGTGCCATTGACAGAGAAAAGCTAAAGTAGTATGTATGAATAGTGGAACCTCAGCTATAAGATAGAGTGGATACACAAAACTAACAGAGACTGCGACAGAACGCACAAAACCTGCACAGATTGAAACAAGACAAAAATTCCAGGACTAAGAAAGGGAAATGGACCCAAAGTCCCATCATTAGCCAAGAATCTATTAGCAGCTGATACCTGTTCCGAAAGGGAAAATCGGTTTTCGCCAATGGATTACACTTCATGCTCCAGGGCTGGCCCCGTGCCTGTGTGTCATTTACCAACATAGAATGGGCTTCGTGGGTTTTCTGTATGTACACTTTTGTTTGAGTGACTGTTTTTGGCTTTTTTTGTTTGTTTGCCTTACTGATTTTAGTTTTCCTGTGTTGATTTTCATTTTTTATTATTTTGCTCTTTGAGAGATTGAGAAAGAACATGAGGGTGGGTGGGTGGAGAGAATCTGGAAGGAGTTGGGGAATGGGAAAGAATATGATGAAAATAGATGAAAAATTAAAGCATTTTTAAAAGAATACATTCTGTTGGGTAGTGGTAGCACATGCCTTTAATCCCAACACTCAGGAAGCAGAGGCAGGTGGATCTCTGAGCTATGGTCTACAGAGCAAGTTCCAGGACAGTCAGGGATATGCACAGAAACCTTGTCTCAAAAAAAAAAGAGAATAAGTAAGTTTTATCTCTGAACTACACACTCCATTTTTAAGTAAAAAGTTTTATCTAGGGGGTGGAGAGAGAGTTCAGTGGTTAAGGGCACTTGCTGCTCTTCCAGAGGACCAGGGTTCATGCTCCAACACCTCCATCATTGCTGTAACTCCAGCTCCATGGGATCTGACATCCTCTTCTGGTCTCTTCAGGCACCTACAGACATACATAAAAAATGACTATTTAAGTCAGGTGGTGGTGCATGCCTTTAATTCCAGAACACAGGAGGCAGAGGCAGATGGATCTCTGTGAGTTTGAGGCCAGCCTGGTCTACAAAGTGAGTTCCAGGATAGGCTCCAAAGCTTCAGAGAGAAACTGTCTTGAAAAACAAACAAACAAACAAAAAGAAAGAAAGCTTTTTTAAAGTTTTCCATCTGAATGTAATGTCCTACCACTATTCTCATTTTGATACAGCTTCGAAGGTGTTCTTCCTGTAGTCATAATCTCAATTTTAGCTGCCTAATTCACAAAGGAACTCAGAATCTAGGCAATCTTATCAGATTCTGTGGGCTTTTTTGTATTTTTTTTTAATGTAAATATATTTCTGGGGACTTCCTGGCCAGCTAGCCTAGCCTGTTTCATGAGTTCCATGACAGTGAGGGAGTCTCAGAAGACAAGATGGATGAGTGATTATCCCCAAGTTTCACCTCTGGCCTACCTACACACATACACATGGTGGGGTATGGAGGGAGAGGGCAACACCACACAAACACACAATTACAGTGTATGTGCTTTAAGTACTCTACTGGGCGATGGTCTGAACACTTCTCAGATACTGATTTGTTTCCTCTTGACAAAACTCTACACATTAAGTAGTCTTGTAGTCATTTAATAGCTGATGAAGCTAAGGCACAGAGGGGAGTGAGTAACTTGTCTAGTTTCACCAGCTATAAGCTAGTATTTAGAACCAGTCTGATTGTTTTACTTTGTTTGGGGAGGAAAGGCCATTTTGTAGCCCAGGCTGCCGCTGAGTGTGTTATCCTATCTACCTCCCAAAATGCTAGGATAGAGGCATATACCACCATGTCTGACTGAAGCAATAGATTTTTTTTTTTTTTTGCCATACTGGAGACTTAACCTAGGACCTCATACATGATAGGTAAGTATTATACCACTGAGCTATATATAGTCCCAGTCCCTGGAATTAATATTTTAAATTCTGGGGGTTTGGAGAGATGGCTCAGTGGTTGAAAGCACTTGTTACTCTTCCTGAGGACCTGGGCTCAATTTCTAGCACCCAGATTGTGACTTATAACTGTAACTTCAGTCTCAGGGGATCCAACACCCTCTTCTGGCTTCTTTGGTCACTGGGAACACAGATGATGCCACAGACATTGATGATAAAAGCAAATCACGCACAAAAGAAATTTTATAAAATTTAAAAGTCAAATTTATTGTGGCAAATGATATTCACTTTTTACAATATGTACTGAGTTTGATCAATATAGACCCGTATGTAACCACTAATACAACCTAAATAAATCATCTGCAAAAATTTCTTTGTGCTTCTTAGGGGGTTCTACACTCTTTCCACCTTCAGCCCCCATCAGATAACACTTGAGTCACATATATTAATTGTGTATATGAATGGGATCCACTGTGATCTTTCCATCCATATATATGATATGTACTGGTCAAACCCAACCTTCTTTCCCCCTCTACATAGACACTCTTTTCAACCTCTGTTAAATAATTCTACATTTAGGTTGACTTTTTAAGTTTTAACATATAAGAAACACACATACACAGTACTCGACTTTCCACGTCGGTCTTGTGTCGTGTAACACGATGTCCTCCAGTTTAGTTTTTGCAAAAATACTATTCTGACTAAACAATGCCCCATTGTGCGTGCATATATATGCTGTATTTTTATGTGTGTGGTGGGGGTATGTGTACATATTCATGTAGATGTTTGTACACATATGTATGTCTATGAAGGCAAGAGGTTGACATCAGGGGTCTTCCTTTATTACTCTTCATATTGTTGAGACAGGGTTTCTCACTGAAACTGGAGCTCACTGGTTGGATGGACTGGCCAGTCATTGAACTTCAGAGATATGACTGTCTCCATCTCCTGCGTGTAGGCACAAGTCACCACAACTGGCTTTTATGTGGGTGCTGGGATTCAAACGCAGGTTTTCATGCATGTGTAGCAGACACTTTATTGACTGAGCTGTGCTTTATTTATCTGCTCACCCTCTTTTCTGTAATTTTAAATTTGTGTGTGTGTGTGCATGCCTGTGTGTGTAGAGCTTAGACGATAACTTTGAGAAGTCCATTCTCCTTCAGAGACTCCAGTGATTCAGGTCTCCAGGCTCGGTAGGCAAGCACTTTGATCTGCCAAGCCACCTCACTGGCACTCTTTAACAACTCTCAAAAGGCATTTAGACAGACTCCATACCATAAAACTGTCAGCACTGCCTCAGAAAATGCTGCTGTGCAGATATCTCTTTGGCTTGCTGACTTCATTTCCTTTGCATCTATACCTAGAAGCAGTAGGTTTAATTTTGTGAGGATACTCAATACTGGCTGGACTGATGCCCATTCCCATCAACAGCGTCTAAGAGTTTCTTGTCGGCACACCCTTGCCAGTATTATCTCTGTAATAGCCACTGTGGCTGGAATCACATGCTACTCGTTGTAGCTTAAATCTTCACAGTTCCCAGAAAGCTAATGTTATTGAGCACTTTTCATATTCATTGTGTGAAATATGTCTTTTCTTTGGTTTGTCCAGTTTGGGGGTGGCTACTGTGACTGAACTCAGACTCCTCCATGCTAAGCAAGTGATCTACCATTGAATTACATCTCTAACTTAGGCTCATGTGGTGTCTCATACCTTTGTTACTTAACAATGTGCTTTCTCCCCTGCCCCTTTTCTGTTTTTGTTTATTGAGACAGGGTCACTATATAGCCCCGGCTGTCCCGGAAGTCGTAGAGATCTCCCTGCCTCTGCTTCCCAAGTGCTAGGATGAAAGGTGTGTGTACCACACCTGGATAATAGTATGTTTTCTACAGCCATGGTTCTGTATTTTCTAGAATGTTATATAAATAGCTTATACAGTACATGGGCAGTGTATTTGGCATCCTAAGATTGGCTTTTAAAGATTCATTTTTGTACCTCAAATTTTATTCTTTGTTTATGAAAACTCTTGTTTATGCTTGTGAAGACTTACTAGACACACTAAAACATGCCAGGTGACAGTGGCATATACCATCACTTGGGAGGCAGAGGCAGGTGGATCTCTGGGATTTGGAGGCCAGCCTGGTCTACGGAGCTAGTTCCAGGACATTCCCGCTTAACACAGAGAAAGCCTGTCTGGGGAGGGGGGGGCACAAATGAATCTCATAGCTTTGCATTATTAAAGAGTCCCTCCCCCACTGCTCCACATTCATTCCTTGTTATAGCTAAGTCATATTTTATTATCTGGATATACCAGCATTTAATTGTCTCCTCAATACTTGATAAGCATTTGTTGCTTCCATGTTTTGGCAATCGCGAACAAACTAAATCTTTACTTGAGCCTAAATTTATTTCATGCAAGTAAATTTCCAGGGGTAGGTTTTGTCAGGTTATGTGATCATACGGACAGCTCTGTAATAAAATACCAAGCTCTTTTCCTGAGTAGTTTCAGCATCTTATACTCTCACCAAGAGTGCATGAGAGTTCTGGTTGGTCCACTTCGTCATCAGCTTCACATCTGTTTCATAACCAATCCGTCAGGAGTGTTTTCCTAGGGGGATGATGCTGCGCATTTTCCGTGTGCTTATTTTCCTGTTCAGACACCGTCCCAGCAGAAGAGATCAAGTGTACCCCGGTCTAGCTTTTGCCAGTGTGTGTGTGTGTGTGTGTGTGTGTGTGTGTATGTGTGATGTAGGGAGTCTTGGAGTCAGTACAGAACACACTCAGACACCAAGGTCTCAGCACAAAGGAGATTTTATTACCCTGGAGGGACAAGTGAGGTAAGAGGCTGCCTCTGGATTGTGCAATGATAGTATCAGTCGTCTCTGCCGGAGTGGCTTTTAAGGAGAAAAGGGCAAGTCTCTGCTAGGGTGAGTTGATCAGTCCTGATTTGGACATGTTAGTCAGTGTTGCCGAATAAGGAATTTTGATAGGTGAACCTTGGAATTTTAGTCAGGCATAAAAGAGAGTGGGCAAATAAGGGAATAGACCTGGGGGCTAGCTTTAGGAATGTAATCTTATAGTTTAGCAAGGGAGAGGGAGGGAAGGGGGTGGCAAGATCTGCTGGTGCCATGTTTGCAATGCTGGGCCTGTTAGAAAGCCCTTCATGTTGCACAAGTGAGTACAGAGTTTTTGTCTAAGTGTGGCTGCATATGTGTGCATGCTTGTGAAGGCTGGAGGTTGGTGTTGGGAACCATCTTTGCTCACCCACTGTATTCACTGTGGCAGTTTTTAAAAATTTTTTTCTTTTCTTCGTAGATTTATGTGTTGGAGTGAGTGTTTTGCCTGAATGAATGCATGTGCACCTCATGCCTGACTGGTGCCCACAGAGGACAGAAGAGGACATTTGATCCCCTGGAATTGGAGTTACAGATAGCTGTGCCTCCGAGTAGGTGCTGGGAATCGAACTCAGGTCCTCAGTAAGAGCAGTTCATGATGACTCTCCAGTTTTCAAGGTGAATTTTTTTCAATCAAACCCGGAGTTTGGTAATATGGCTAGTCTTGCTAGCCAGCTTACTTTGGGGGTCCCCCATCTCCACCTTCTGAGGTAGAACAGAGGTTGACAGCCATGACTAACCAGCATTTATATGGGTTTCTGGAGATCTGAACTGGGGTCTTCGTGCTTACACGACAAGCATTTTAACCACTGAACCATCATCCCCGTGTTCTTGCTTTCATACCCTTGCACATGTTTGCCCAGCTTCCATCATCTCAAATACCTTCCATGTGCATTTGCCTTTTCAGTGCCTAATCCCTACCCTCTGGCCTCACTGGACCAGTTGTCTGAGTACACCTAAGCATTCCTCTGTTGAAGACCCCACTCGCTAACCAGGGAGCGCTGTCGATTTGTTTCATCCTCCTCCTAGTTCTGTCTCTGATGTTTACGATTCATAAAAGTAGCAAATTATAGTTATTAAGTAGCAACAAAAATAATTTTTTTGGTTGTGGGTCACCATAATGTGAAACTGTAGTAAATGGTCCAGCATTGGGAAGGCTGAGAACAACAGTCTCAGATGATCTACTTTTAAATAGAAAAACCAGAGGATGTTTTACAAGATGAATGACTCACATATGTAATCTCAGTACTTGGGGTGCTGAGGCAAGCTCAAGGATAGCCTTGGCTAACAGCAAAACCTGGTATCGAAATTTAAAAAAAAAAAGTGGGGAGAGAACAGTGTTTTTTCTCACCTCTTAGTTTTGAAGGTTCCAATATAGTCCATTCTAATATATTCCTGTCCTTTTTGGTCCAGGTTTGCTTCATTGGGACCTATAGTGAGGCATCTGGTCATGGCAGAAGCATATGAGGTCCTAAAACTGCTTACACCAAAAGACAAGGAGCATGGCCTGGCTGTGGTGGTGCATGCCTTTAATGCTAGCACGTGGAAGGCAGAGGCAGGTTGACGAAGGCCAGCCTGGCCTACAAAGTGAGTTCCAGGACAGCCAGGACAATACAGAGAAACCTTGTCTCAAAAAACTGAAAGGGTGGAGGGAAGCAGAGAGGAAAGGAAGTGGCCAGGGTCCTATTAGCCCTTTCTAGGTCACATTCCCAAACATCTTAAAGATCTTCCTGTAGACCCCAGTTAGAGTGTCCACCGCTTCCCTGAGGATCATGCCTCATACACATGAACGTTTGGGGACATTAAAGTGAAAACCCCAACATCGGAAGAATCGGGAGTCTGTGGCAGACCAAAGAATTTATACTGACCCACACCCAGCTTTTTACATGGGCTCTGGTGGTCTGAACTGAGGTCACCATGTTTGCAGAGCAAGCCTTTTCAGTTGAACCATCTCCCCAGCCCTCAACTGCAGAACTGTTAAACTTAAAGAATGTCCTGGTTTCAGGTATTGTCAGGTATTGAAACATTTTGTGTTTCAACTTTAGTTTTTACTATAAAACTCTCAGAAAACAGCTTTTTTTGTTTGCTTTTTGGTTTTGTTTCTTTTCTTTCTCTCTTTCTTCCTTTTTTTGGTTTTTGAGACAAGGCTTCTATGTGAAAACAGTTTTTGCCCTAGAAAAAAAGTATTAGCATGCATCTCACCAAGTGGACTGGGATGGCTCCTGGGTCTTCCAACTGCATCAACAGTTTGCTCTCCGGCTTGTGTTTTGGCTGGTAGGGTCTTCTAGAGCTTTCTTCTCCCACCTAATGGACAAAAGAGGGAACTGATTGCCCTTTTTGATTTGCCTCCTAGGAACCAGAGGCTAGGCATCATACATCACAGTAGAAGGACCTCATAGACTTTCGGATAAAATAAGAATGGAAGCGAACAAGACTGGGGGGCTTGTGGGAATGACTTCAACACACTACTGAAGCACGTTTCCTGGCATGTGAATTACTAATGGGAGTTGACAGATTTTCTTAGCAATGTCACTGCCACATGTCTTTGACATCAGCTGCTGCAGTTAGTCTATAGGGTTTTCACACACGCACGTTTGCATGTGATGTTATACAAGCTGGAAATAAGCTCTTCTCACTATATACGTTATGTATTCTGGATGGGAAAAGTTCTGAAAGAAGAACTTTAATTTCCCTTTGATTCTTACTACTGAGTACTCAGTGGTAACAACATTTAGCAATTTGGTCTCAATCCTTGTCAACTTTGGGTATGTATGTACCCACTTTGTATGCACACACATTTTTCATTTCTTAACACATATAACTTGTATAAATTAATTGTATACTTTTCATACATGCATGCATACCTTGATTATAGATCACATTTATCTTTCTACTCTTACTACCCTGGAACTACCCTCCCTGCTTCTCTACTTTCAGGCTGTAGTGGTTTGGATAAGAATGGTTCCATAGGCTCATATATTTGAATGTTTGGTCACCAGGAAGTGTCACTGTTTGAAAGGAGTAGAAGGCATAGCCTTGTGGAAAGAAGTGTGTCACCAGATATGCCAGGCCTAGAGTCTCTTCACTCTCTCTGCCTACTGCCCGTGGATCTGCAAGAATATTTGTGCACAGTATGTATACAGTACCCATGGAGGCTAGAAGAGGGTGTTTGATCCCTGGAACTGGAGCTACAAATAGTTGTGAGTCACCCTGTGGGGCTTGGGAATTAAACCCAGGTCCTCTGGAAGATCAGTAAGCCCTCTTAACTACTACTGTCTTAGGGTTTCTATTGCTGCAATGAAACGCCATGTCCAAAAAGCAAGTTGGAGGAACGTGATGTGGGAGTCTCCTGTTTTGTGTTGATTTCATTGGTTAAATAAAGAGACTGCCTTAGCCCTTTAATAGAACAGAAAATTAGGTAGGCGGAGTAAACAGAACAGAATGCTGGGAGAAAGAAGCTGAGTCAAGGAGTTGCCATGATTCTCCCACTCCAGGCAGACACAGGTTAAGATCATTCCTGGTAAGCCAGCTCGTGGGCTACACAGATTATTAGAAATGGGTTAGGTAAATATGTAAGAGCTAGCCAATAAGAGGCTGGAACTAATGGGCCAGGCAGTGTTTAAAAGAATACAGTTTCTGTTTAATTATTTCGGATATAAAGCTAGCCGGGTGGAGGAACATAGCCCGCAGCTCCCTGTCTCATCAGGAATGGGTATATTTGGCTTATGGTTTTATATTGCTCTTCATCATTGAAGGAAGTCAGAACAGGACTCAATCAGGGCAGGATCCTAGAGGCAGAAGCTGATGCAGAGGCCATGGAGGGGTGCTGCTTACTGACTTGCTTCCCACGACTTACTCATCTGTTTTCTTATAGAACCCAGGGCCATCATCCCACGGATGGTACCATGCACCATGGACTGGGCCCTCCCCGACTGATCACTGAGAAAATGCTCTACAGCTGGATCTCATGAAGGCATTTCTTCAACTGAGGCTCCTTCCTTTCTGGTGACTCTAGTTTGTGTCAAGTAGACACACAAAACCAGCCAGTACAACAGCTGAGTCATCTCTCTAGTCCTAGTATTTCTTTTGAAAAATATCTGTTCAGATCATTTGCCCATTTTTATTGGATTATTTAGTTGCCTGGATTTTTGTATATCTGGATATTAAATCCTCTGAATAGCTGTCAAAGCTTTTCTCTCATTTTGTAGACTTCTTACTGCCCTGTTCATTGTTTCGTTGGGCATGCAAGGCCTTTTAATTTCACACAATCCTATATGTTCAATCTTTTTATTTCCTGTGCTTTTTGAGTTCTGCCAAAGAAATCACCTACATCAAAAATTTTAAAATGTTTCCCCCGATAGTTTTGGAGTTTCTGGTTTTACATAAGGTGATTAATTCATTTTTATGTCTGTCCAAGGTGGGAGATAGGGAAAGTTTCAGGCATCTTTTGTGGCCACTTTTCTTTAATGTATATTTTTCATAGCTTTGTTGAGAATCAGTTGACACTAAATGCATGAATTTATTTTTATGTCCCCTATTCTATACCCAGATCTCTGTGTCTGATTGTTGTTTCTCTTTCTTTCTTTTCTTTCTTTCTTTCTTTTTTTTTTTTTGACACAGTGTCTCACATTGTAGTTCTGACTGCCCTGGAACTCACTATGTAGAGACCAGAGACCAGGCTAGCCTCAAACTTAGAGATCTGCCTGCCCCTTCCTTCCAAGTGCTCGGACAATAGGTATATACCACCAAGCCTGGCTCTTGTGTTTTTCATTATAGAAGTCTTTTACTTCCTTGGTTATATTTATTCCTATGTGTTTTATTTTCTTTTGTGGCTATTATGAATAGGATTTCATTTGTGATTTCATGTGGGGGGGTGTGGGGGGGTGTGCTTTATATGTTTGTACACGTTCATATGTGGGAATGCAATGCATACATCTAAGTTGGTTGTCTTTAGTCTATGCATATTATTTTTTAATTTAATTTATTTATTATTATTATTGTATTGTATGATGTGTGGCGACACTCCTGTGCTAGTGTGCCTCTTTGTGGAGTCAGTTCTCTCTCCTTTCACCTTTACATACATTCTGGGGATCAAAGTCAAATCATCAGGGTTGTGGTACAAGTGCCTTTACCTGCTGAGCCATTCCAGTGGTCTGCCTTCATGACTTCTTTATTTTAAAATTCATTGTTGGTGTACAGAAAAGGTACTAATATGTATGTTGATTTTGTACCCTGCTACTTTACTGAATTTATTTATCGGTTCTAATTTGTGTGTGTGTGTGTGTGTGTGGAGTCTGGGTTTTTCAATCTATGCTATCAAGTCATCAGCAAAGTGTTAATTTGACATCACCTTAAAAAGTTATGTTTTCTGTGTTTGTCTGTGTGCTGCATGTATGCAATGATGATGGAGGCCAGAAGAAGGCACTGGAACCCCTGGAACTGGGGTTACTAACCATGCTGAACTGCCATATGAGTTCTGGGACTTGAACCTAGGTCCTCTGGAAGAATGGTCAGTGCTCTTAACTACTAAGCCATCTCTCCATCCCACTTTTCCATTTCTTATTTATATGCATTTTATTTCTTTTTCTTGCCTAACTGCTCTGGCTAAAATTTCTAAGACCATATGGCATGATCACAGTGTGCCTGGCCAGCTTTATTTTGTTCCTGATCTCAAAGGAAATACTTTCAGTTTCTTTCCATCCAATATGATGTTGGCTATTGGTTTTTCAATGGTTAGTTTACTATTCTTATCCTTCAAGGGATGTTGAATTTTGTTGAATGTTTTCTCCACATGTTTTTGTTCGTTTTTTTGAAACAGGGTTTCTTTGTGTGGCCCTGGCTGTCCTGGAACTTGCTCTGTAGACCAGGCTGGCCTCAAACTCACAGAAATCCTCTTGCCTCTACCTCCCAAGTGCTAGGATTAGAGGTGTTTGCCACTACCATCCAGCAGTTTTTTCTGTATTTTTTGAGATGATTGTATGTTTTTTTATCCTTCATTCTATTTATGTGATGCATCATATTTGTTGATTTCTATATAGGCTTTGATTTTTCAAGACAGCGTTTCATATAACCCAGGCTGCTTTCTAACACCTATCTAGCCTGGTATAATTTTTGAACTCTTGCTCTTTCCACTTCTCCTTCTCAAACACAAGAATTATAGGCATTGTATTACCAAGATGAGTCAAATAAATAATATTCTTTTTCTCTCTTTCTGTTTTGGTCCCAAGGATTAGACGTAGAGCCTGTCAAAAGCTGTACTTGCAGTTTCTATATGCCTAACCATCCTTGCATCCATGGAACACATGCAGACACACACACACACTTTTTCTATTATTTCTGTTTTGTTTAACATACACACATGAAAGAACACATATGTACACACATGCTCTCTGCATATAGTACTCTACACAGAACTTATATGCACACACATATACATACATAAAAGCATTTTCTACAGAGTGAGTTCCAAGACAGCCAGGGCTACACAGAGAAATCCTGTCTCTAAAAAGCAAACAAACAGACCCCCAAATAATAACAACCACCCCCTCCACACAAAAGAAAAAAAGGAAAAGCAAACTGAGCAAGTCGTGTAGAGCAAGGCAGTAAGCTCCTCTGTGGTTTATGCTTCAGTTTCTGCCGAGTTCCCTTCATTGTGGATTATAATCTTGATGTGTAAGCCAAATAACCCCTTTTACCCCAAACTGCTTTTAAAGAAGATTTATATATCTTTATTTTGATATATGCGAGTGTTTTTACCTGTGCACCACAAGCATGCCTGGTACTCATGGAGGTAAGAAGACAGTGCTGAAACCCTTGGAACTGGAGTTGCAACTGGTTGTGAGCTGTTATGTGATTTCTAGGAATCAACCCAAGTCCTCTGCAAGAGCAAGTGCACTTAAGCCATCTCAACACTGAACCATCTCACCAGCCCCTGGTCATGGTGTTTTTATCACAACAGAAAACAAACTAGAACAGCCCACTTTTCCTGAATGACTCGGAATTGCTGGGTGACATGAAACCCTATTATAAAAGAAAAAAGGAACCATTTCAATTTCATGTGTATCACTCTCCAATTGCTTCTAAAATAAATTTGCACAAACAATGGCTAAAATAGCAGCAATTTATATCTGTGCAGTCCCAGAGGTCAGAATGAAATAGACATGTAAAAGCTGCTTTTGCTAAAAGCATTGACTCCATGCCTGGAACCATAGGGTAACTACAACAGGACAAAAGCTGACACCTCTCCCTTCATTTTGTGTCCATCTGACTGACTCCTTGACTTTGGCCAAAGGCACAGACTTAAATCATTGCCTTTAAGCTGTCTTCTGGAGTCACCTTGGACTCCCAGAATACCAGATCCATATTTTTGAGATTTCATAAGTGCAGCTTTCCTGTTATATATCAAGGACACAGTCTCACAGCAGATTTCCTGGTCCTCTGACTCTTTCATTTTTTTTTTTCTGCTTCCTCGTCTACAATGTTCCCTGAACCTTAGCTGTAGGGAGTGTGTTGTTAGATGTATCAGCTGGGGCTAGAAACCCTATGGTCAGTTGTTCTCCGCATCTTAATCAGCTGTGAGTCTCTGTGATGGTCTCCATCTGCTGCAAAAGGAAGCTTCATTGATGAGGAAGTGAGAGCCACATTTATTTGTGGGCATAAGGATAAATATTTAGAATACAATGAGAAATTATATTCGCCTCCTTAGTATGTAAAAGCATATAGCCTCGGGCACCATTTTTGGGATAGGCATAGCTAAGATTCTAGAAGGCACTGCTGAAATGTCCAGGTTCTTGTGTTTCAGTGTCTCAGAGCACAGAACTGGAGTAAGGATGCAAGCATAGTAGTAGAAATAAAGAACATTTAGTGAGATTACTTCTGAAGGTGGACGTGGGCCTAGGATCTGGGAAAAGTTAGAAGCGCAAAGGCAGGCTTGTGGCCATGAGAGTCATGCCCTTTTTTGTGTCAATACCATACTCCCTGCCTTCTGCACTTGTGGATTGTGGCTTTTCCTGCGTATGCTCTGCCCTTTACATGTAAACTTGGCTTAGGAGTTTTCAGTTTTTTACTTCTGTCATTGGTTTCTTTCATATATTAGTGATCTTTAAAATTAATTTTGTGGTACTAGAGAGCTGTTGGGTGGCTCGCAACCTCCTGTTGTTCCAACTTCAGGAGATCTGACATCCTCTTCTCCCGTCAACAGGCACCTCAACTGCACAACCACCCACCCTCATACATGCAACTAAATCTAAAATTAGCTCTGGAGGTGGGGAGGGAGCGCAGATGCAGATGTGACATGTCATACCATGCATAGGAAGGTCGTAGGACAACCGTTGGGAGATGGTTCTCCCCTTCCATCTTGTTGAGGCAGGCTTTCTCTGCTGCTGTGCTGTGTAGCTGACTGGTGAACTGCTGGGCAATTCTCGTGTCTGCTTCCCTATAGATGCGCATGTCACCACATCCAGCTTTTTCTGTGGGTTCCTGGGGTGGGATCCAGGTCATCAGGCTTGCGCAGCTAGTGCCCATTAAACCATCTTCATGGGCCTTTACTTTGTCTTGAATAAACCGTTCTCACACTTAGTGTACTTCAACTTGCCCTTTAGGTTTACTCTAACATCAAAAAGTTTCTTGGAGCCTGGCAGTGGTGGCGCACGCCTTTAATCCCAGCACACGGGAGGCAGAGGCAGGCGGATCTCTGTGAGTTTGTGGCCAGCCTGGTCTACAAGAGTGAGTTCCAGGACAGACTGCAAAGATACAGAAAGACCCTGTCCCAAAAAAAAAAAAAAGGAAAAGAAAAAAAGCTTCATGGATTAGGTGGGCACCTTTGGCGCATACTTTCTTTTTCAAATGTGCTTAAACTTGTTAATACCAGGTTGCAAATACACAATTAAAGCAATCCTCCCTCCTAGAGCTTTCCATTTTGTTCAGAGTCCAACAAATTGCCCTCCGGATCAGGCATACAGAGTGTCATCCGGGAATTCTTTTTTCTCTCCCTGTTGCCTTATATGAGATCCATTGTTTCCTGGGTCTAATATTTTTTGCTTTCTTATTATGCTCCTTTCTTTTACTGCATGTCCTTCTGATGTTTATAAGACGAGTGCATGAGATGTTACGTATTTAGGATCCTGAAAATGTCACCGAGGGTGTAGCCGAATATAGGTTTCTAAGTTGAAGATCATTTACTTTCAGAATTTCCAAGGTATCTATTAACTTCAAGAGGAATAATGGATAAGACCAATGCCATTCTGATTTCCAGTCCTTTCTTATGAAGCTTACTTTTTTGCCTTGAAGTTTCTCAGTATCTGTCACTGGTGTTCTGAATGTTATTATACTACATTTTGACTATGATATATATATTTGAACATTTGTTGTAAGCTTCACTGACGATGGCCCATATTGTTCACCCATAGTCCTGGACTCTTGGCTGGTTCTTTCCACGTGGAGATACTCGCCCTTCCATTTATGGACTGTTATCTCCAGTTCTTTACATTTTGGAGGCTGCCTATAATATGGATATTGAATCATCTGAAATGGTCTTGATATTTTCTATCCTTCCCATTCTATTTTCCATTTCATTGTCTTTTTATCCTATCTCCTGGGGATTTTTTTGCTTTGATATGAGCATATTTATATATAATAGTTTATTAATTCTTTGCGAATTTCATACACACAAGTCTTCATTAGTCTCCCATGTGTTTCTTTTCCTTAGTCCTTTTATTCTGTTTATCTTTTCACTTGACACTAGAAGTATTCTTCAATCACCTAGTCATTTTTGTTGATACTGAATACTAAGGCATCTCAAACCCTTTGGGTAGATCCTGTAAGCCTGGGCAGAGACTCTTATGGGGAGTAATGGAGCCATGTATCAGCCAGGATCTGACAGCAAATAGCTGTCACAGTTCCATTGAATTAGGTTCATTTGAGAAAGGTTCAATAAAGGACATTTTTGAAGGCGTGGCAGGGTTTAGGGGAGAGACAAAGACTAGGTCAGTATCCCAAAGGAAGCAGTCATAGAGAGCTACCTCACTACCTGAGGGTTGAAGGGCAGGGCGTGGGCAATTTTCTTTGGAACTCTGTGTGGGTCTCCATGTGGAAAGAGGCAGGTGACAGGGAAAATGATTTAATGGACCTGTGACTCAGCAGGGAGGGAACACAGGGCTCAGATATTCTGACTTGGCGCTTCACTATTCATCTCTGCAGGAGTGTGACACAGGTCAATACTCATGGCACCCAGGGAAAACTGGATCGGACCTGAGAATGGGAGCAGAGGCTGTATCTGGCAAGACAGAGTTGGGAAAACAGAAGCCGTTCTAGGCGTTTGACTTTAAAGGTTGGAAATAGACTTTTACATCAGGGGTCAGCAGAGCCAGGCGTAGTAAATGTCAGGGACACTAGCAAAAGGTCAGAGGAGCTGACTGTGCAGTTCTGCAGTTCCCCAGAAAGTTCTTACCAGTGAGTCCAGTTTTCAAAGGCAATGGGAAGCCACTACTGATCTCACATGTCCACATGTTGGGTTCTGGTCCACGAGGGAACCAGTGTTGGGTTGGCGTTTCCCCATGCCCACATCTGGGAATCTTTTCTCTAGGTCTCCTTGGGTGTTTCTGAAGAATGTGCCTCTCATCTCATTGTGTCAAAGAAGAGAGGAGAGATGAACAAGCCTTGGTCGTTAGCATACTGGGAACTTCATGGTCCTGGGTTAAATGCCTTCCTAACAAGGCATCTCCTACCTGCAGCATCCAGCTTGTTGGAGAGTGTCAGGGGAGGACCTGAGTGTCCAGGCACTCAGTATACCAAAGAAGACACCATATCCTTGATCTGAGCCTTGAACTTTGCAGAACTTTGGTTGGTTGAGGGGTCCCTTTCAGAGCCTGCTGCAAGTTCCAGTTTTATGGAAGTAGCTCAGTGAGTAATAGCACTCACCCCCAAAGCCTGATGACCTGGGATCAGATCCCTAATAGGCCACGTAAGCCTTTTCATTGATTTATTTGGGAGGCTAAAAAAGGGCTATGGTTTATGGCTATGAAAGACTGAGACACATATACAACTCTTAAAAGTTTAATTCAGCTTTTAAAAGACAGATGTAGTAGTACAAACATCTGCAGTTCCAACACTGTCTCAAAGGGAGTTGGGAGATGAAGGCAGGAACATCTCATGATGCTCATGGGACAGCTAGCCTGGCTAGCACAGTTGTGAGGACTCCTTGTCTCAAGCAAGGCGGAAAGGAAAGGGCTGATCTTCTGAGCTCCATATGCATGTTTGTGCCTGCACTCACAAGAACAGGCACACACACATACTTATACACTGGAAAGAGAGACAGAGACAGAGACAGAGGAAGAAAATTGTTTCTGGGACAACTTGGCTGCAAATATGGCCTGGTAACCTTTGGTAGTGGTTGTCTTCGCTAAGTTAAAAGACAATGTGAGTGCCGGAGATAGGTGAGTGTGCAAGCAGTGTCTTATCACCAAGTGTTATGCCATGAGCATTTGATGTACATCCAGTTCACCAAAGCATTCAGATCTCATGCCAAGCAAAATACCTGTGAGGATGCACCAATATCCTGTGTGAAGACCATTAAATAGGAACTCTCAACGATGACAGAACAAATAGGCTGTTTAGATTTCAGACAATTCCATCATTTCTAATCCAATCAGACACAGTTGACTTTCTGTCCCCTGAACTGCTCTCTTCTGGGAAAGGACACTGATGGAGCATGACATTTCGCTTCTTTGAACTCAGTTGCTAAAATGGGAATAATAACACTTGACTTACACTGACGTCAGAGGCTAGCAGAAGAGGACCCTTCTTGTCCATCAGTGACGGTGATTATCAAACTCATCTTTGCTGCCTAGAGACAGAGGAACAAGTGCCTCTAACGCCATGCCTCTGTTCCAGAGGTGTAGCACTGTAAGTTGTTGCTGTGTAAAACCTTGCTCTTCTATATTTGGGGGCAGAAGAGGTCTAATACTTATATGACAGGTTATCTGTGTTGCTTATGGGGATGAAATACTGAGGCACATATAAAACTGCTACATTTTAAAATTATTTTTAAAAATCTATTGAGTCAGCTATAGTGGCGCATTTCTTTAATCCCAGCACTCAGGAGGCAGAGGCAGGTGGATCGCTGTGAGTTTGGGGCCAGCCTGGTCTACAGAGTGAGTTCCAGAACAACTAGAGCTACACAGAGAAACCCTGTCTCAAACAAACAAACAAACAAACAAAAATAACTACCTCTTCTTTGTGTGTATATGTGTTTGTGTGTGTGCATGTATGTGCATGTGTGGAGGTTATCCACATAGATGTCTTATTTCATTACTTACCCTTTTAAAACATTATTTTATTATTTTTAAATTTTTTATTTCAGAACTTTTGAGACAGGGTCTCTCACTGACACTGGAGCTCACCCATTTGACTAGACTGACTGGCCAATGAACTCCAAAAATCTGCTCATCTCTCTCCCATACCACCCACCCCGTAGCACTGGGGCTACAAACATTCGTTGCTGCTGTGCACTTTTATGGGTGTGGGAGAGCCTAAACTCAAGTCTTCCTTTTTACACTTTATCAAATGGGGCCATCCTTCCAGCTCCTGACACTTAAATCTGAATAAGCCAAATTTTCATTTCATTTGTCGTAGCCCAGAGTGGTGGTGTATTGTTGGGGACTGCACACCCTCACTGTGAATTTCCTGAAACCCTTTGCCTGCCAGAGTGAACAGCTTGTTTTCCTGTGCTTGCAGCTGTTCTGAGCACGAGCCCCTCAGCAGTTCCTGATGGCAGGGGAGTGGTTTCTGGTGTGTTTAGAGCTGAAAATCCCAGGAGCTGGGGCGTGGCTATCAGTTAAGGAACTCTATACGAAGCTGCCCTGAACACAGTAAAGGCGGCATTTTTGGCATTCTTGTTTCAAGGATGACCTGTGTCTCTGTCTGTGTCTGTCTCTGTGTGTTTCAATCTCCAGCCCCTTGCCCGACTAGCAAACCTTCCCGTAGCCTAGTACAGGCGCTACAGTGCGTGCCTATAATCCCAACACTGGGGAGGGTGAGGCAGGAGGATCAGGAGTTCAAGTACATACTCAGTTTATAGAAAGTTGGAGGGTCAGCCTCAAAAATGAACAAACAAAACAAAACAAGGACATCTTGCTCATGATATTTTCTGGGTAGCAGATGACTAGATGATCGTAGTCAAGCTAGGCACAAGGAAAAAGAACCTTTGATTAAGCATCATTAACAAGGAGTGGTGTAATCTCAGCACATGGGTGGCTGAGGCAGGAGAATTGTGAGTTTGAGGCCAGTTTCAGCTCCTTAGTGGGGCCCCGTTGCAAAAAGCTTTCCTACTACAATGGCAATGGGTTTTTGATCCTACTGCACTGCACGTACTGGTTTTGTGGGAGCCTAGGCAGTTTGGATGCTCACCTAACTTGACCTGGATGGAGGTGGGTGGTCCTTGGACTTCCCACAGGGCAGGGAACCCTGATTGCTCTTTGGGCTGATGAGGGAGAGGGACTTGATCGGGGGAGGGGGAGGGAAATGGGAGGCAGTGGAGGGGAGGAGGCAGAAATCTTTAATAAATAAATAAATTTAAAAAAGAAAAAAAAAGAAAATTAAAAAAAAAAAGCTCTCCTACTTAGGTCAGCTCAGAGTGGATATGTCCAAGGGCAGACTACTCGGAAAGGGCCTCATATCTCATTTAAGAGTATCAGATAATAGCATAAGTATCTAAAAGTCAGAAATTTGAATTACTTCTTAGGGTAAGGTTATGAAATACATTCTCAAAAAAAAATCTATTCCCAAGCTAATTCATATGAAAAGAAAAGGTTAAATCTTCCCTGTCAGTTTGACTGGATTTAGACAGCTCTGGGCAAGTCTGTGAGTAGGATTCGGAGATGAAACCTCGGGGTGAAGGTAATTCCATCCATAGGCTGGGATTCCAGAAGGAATAAAAAGCAAGACTCCTGCGCAGGAGCATTCCCCCACCCTGCCTCCTGACTGTGGACGCAGCTGCCCCCTGCGCCTGCTGCCATGTCCTCATCAGGACGACTTTCCCTCAAACTGAATCGAAGTCGATCATTTTTCCTCTCTTAGATTGTTTTCTGTTCAGTATTTGGGCACAACAAGGACACGCTGATGTGAAGTGTTTGGGTAAAACGACGAATATAGGTAATTTGAGACTCTTTCAAGGAAAAGAGTGCCCCATTCCCCAAGGATCTCATTTTCATCACCAGAGCAGTGAGAAGGAGTTACAGATGAAAAAATATAATGGTAACAGGTAAGGCAATTTCTGGAGGAATATTTTATGGACTCAATGAATGAAAAACAAGGACATGATTGCTCCTAGGTATGGTTGAGGAGAGGGGTTTTGTTGTAGATAACGGGGGAGGGGGATGACAGCTAGAGGCATCTGGAAGGGTCCAGACTGAATAGGGCCCCGGCAGCGAGGTGGGGGCAGGGAGAGGAGCTGTGGACTCTTGTGGAGTATTCACCAGCAAGGACTCCTCGGACATGGCTTTAAGCCAATAGACCATCTCTGTTAGCTGTGTGTTCAGGAGCCCAGAATAGCACCAAGATTTCTCAGGGTGAGCTTTTAAGCACAAAAACCATGTCCTGGGTTGACATACTTTAGTCAACAGGAACTGATAGCCAGAAGCAGAGTCACAAAAGCCCCCCCCCCAAAAAAAAAAAAAAAAACACAAAACGAAACAACAACAGAACATTTTGAGACTTTCCCAGAACTTTATGGACTTCGGTGGATTAGGTCTTTGTTTTAATTTTGGCATGTGCTGCTGTGTCTATGTGCTGAATTTTACAGCCTGAATGGCACTTCTTTCATGGAGTCAGTTTTGCTAAGGTCGGGGGCCGACTAAGGTCTGGAGCCTGTTACCAGTCTGGATGCCAAGAGAGGAACCAGGAACCAAGAGGCCAAGAGAGCACATGGGATACTAAGAGAGGTGGAGTAGCCAAAATGGCTGAGTTATATAGGGATCAGGCGGGGGGGGGGGGGGGGGGGGGGGGGGGGGGGGGGGGGGGGGGGAGAGAAGCAGAAGCCCACCCTGGGAGGGAGAGGTTTAGGGTAGGGTAAGGTGGGAGTGAGGAGTGCTGGGAGGAGCCACAGGTACTGAATGAGACTTGTCCTGGCTTTCTTTGGGACCTGACAGTAACAGTGATAATCAATTATTTCTGCAAAAATTGGTGATAGTAAGATTATAGAAGATTTGATTAAAATTTCTAAATATTTTATATGTATGAATGTCTTGCCTGCACTTATGAAAGAGCATCGTGTGTGTGTGTGTGTGTGTGTGTGTGTGTGTGTGTGTAGTGCCTAGAGAGGCGAAAAGGTGGCTCTGGATCCCCTAGAACTAGAATTACACAGGCCATCCTGTAGGCTCTGGAAAAGGAAGCCAGGTCTGCAAGCGTTCTTATATACCAAACTATTTCTTCAGTTTCATATTTCTGATCTTATACAATATGTCTCTAATATATTAGTTTTAAAGGCCTTACTAAGTATTACTTCTGTTATGATGATGATATAAATATCTTGCATAAGACATCATATCAGTTTTGGTAGGTCAGGGTGTGTGTTACTTTTCTTTAAAAAAAAAAATTTGCTGGGCAGTGGTGGCGCAAGCCTTTAATCCCAGCACTCAGGAGGCAGACATAGGTGGATCTCTGAGTTTGAGGCTAGCCTGGTCTACAGAGTGAGTTCCAGGACAGCCTTCAAAGCTTCAGAGAAACCCTGTCTCAAACCCCCCCCAAAAAAAATCAATTATTTATATGTGTGCATGTTTGCATGTGTGTGTGCTCCACAGCACACATGTAGAGGCCATAGTCCAAGTGAGAGAGTCAGCTCCCCCCTTCCATCATGTGGGTCTCAGGATTGAACTCCAGCCGTCAGCCTTAGTGGCAAGCACCTTTACCCACTAATCCATCTCGCTGACCCCTAAACGCTCATTTTCATTGCTTAGCACCAAGCAGATTACCAGATGACCCAGTTGTTCATCTTGGGTCTGAGGAGTGGAAGGACAGCAATAGTTTTTCTATGATAGCTGCATCAGGATCCCCCAGACAGTTGGCTAAAACATGGGCCAGTGTGTTTCCAATTGGCAGAACTGGAATAGGATCTACAGCTACAGTGCACAGGCTAGTCAGTTCCCACGTGTTGCTGCTGGACACCACGCCTGGTGTTCCCCTGTGGCACAAACAAAACAAACAACAACAACAACCCCCAAACCCAGACCAGACAAACGAAAAAAAAAAAAAAACCATTAGTAGGGAAATAGAAGTCCAAGCTCAGGGCTGGCAAACAAAGCAAGAGGACAGACTTCACGGATTCCACTTTTGCCTGTGGCCAGTCTGTAGTTATTTTTGATGAGGTGAACTTGATTTAACCGACTCTATTTAATAAGAACTTGTGCTACATAAGGGCTGTGCCACCATATCTTATTAGGTAAGTACCTGCTTCCGGGAGTTTTCAATTAACTCCCGTGGCCTCTGGGGCTGGAGGACGAATCTTGAGTTGGCTCCCTGTACTGGGAGCTTCAGAACCTGGAAGATGGCTGTGACCACTGGGCTTGGATTCTCAGCACCCTAAGGTGGTGGCACTGAGGGCAGTGGGGTAGCAGTTATTGCAGTAGTGACTTCCTGCTGGGAAGCAGCATGAGGGTGTTACTAGAGGAAACAAAGCCCTGGGCAAACCGCCCTGCCTGGCCTCATGATTCATCAATCACAATTTTTTTTCTGGTGATAAAAGACACATACCATTTATCCTTTTAGCTTTTTTGTTTGGGTTGTTGTTGTTTTGGAGGGTTTTTTTTTTTTTTTTTTTTTTGGAGACAGGGTTTTTCTGTGTAGCTCTTACTGTCCTGGGACTCACTATGTAGACCAGGCTGGCCTGGAATTCACAGAGATCTGCCTGTCTCTGTGAATCCACTTCTGAATGCTGGGATTAAAGGTGTGCGGTACTAACACCTGGCCCTTTTAACCATTGAATTTGAAACGTATAGGTGTTTTGTCTGAATGTATGTATATGTACCACATGTTTAATTTCTGGAGGAATATTTCATGTAATTAACAGTGACAATCAATGATCTCTGCAAATATTGGTAATAGTGAGATTATAGAACGTTTAATTAAAATTTCTAAAGTTTTATTTTATGTGTATGAATGCTTTGCATGCCTACAGAAGCCAGAAGGGGGTGCTAGATTCCCCTGGAACAGGCTGTTAACTTCTGAGTCATCCGTCCACCCTCTTGCCACCTCCCTTAACCATTTTAAGTGTAGTTTACAGGTCAGTGGCATTAAGAGCACTGTAGTCATGACTACAATCCAACGCTAGAACTTTTCCACGATTCCCACACTGACATGTATAATGGCTATTGCATATATTCCTGCTTCTGAGCTAGAATTCACACGTTGCACAAATCGTCTATTTAAAGTGTACAGTTCACCCACTTTAGTATTTTTGCAGTTGTGCAGCCATCTACACAGTTAACTTTAGAAAATTTTGTCACTCTGAAACAAAACCCTGTGCCCACTGGCCCACTCTCTCTCACTCCAGCAGCCAGTAGGGATTACTAACCTACTTTCTGTCTCTCCGCATCTGCCTGTTGTGGTCTTTTTAGAGACGGAGTCACATAATGTAGCCTTTTTGAGACCGGCTTCTGCTGGCTACCATCCTATTTTTCAGGATCACCTGTGTTATAGTGTGAACCAACATTTAATTCTCTTTTAACAAGATTCAAAGATGAATTAATTATACCTCCCCCACACCCCCGCCTAATACTTCATTGAGCAACCCATCCACCCAGATTCCAAGCTAGAGAACAAGATGTTTTCCAAATCCTCTATCTTGGGGCTGGAGAGTTGGCTCAGTGGTTAAGAACAGTTGCTACTCTTCCAGTGGACCCAGGTTTCATTCCCAGCACCCAAATGGTAGCTCACAATAGCCTTTTACTTCAATTTTGGGGGGTCCAGAGCCTTCTTCTGGCTTCCACAGACAATAAGCATCGTGTATGTAGTGCACATGCATACACATAGGCAAACTATTCATACACATAAAATAAAAATAAATAAGTCTTGAAAAAGAATCCTCCACCTTGGCTCCTTGAATTAACAGAATATGCACAAGATGTGTCAGATGTAACTCAAAAATGGAAGTGGTGGTGCTCTCCTTCAATCCCAGCACTCAAGTGGCAGAGACAGGTAGATTTCTGTGAGTTGGAGGACAGCCTGGTCTGCACAGTGAGTTCCAAGCCAGCCTGGGCTTCATGTGATTCTGAGATCCTGTCTCAAAAGAAAAGCCTTCAAACGATCACCTCTCTTGCTCAGTGAAACGCCATCACAATGCTGGCCTTTAATTTCTTTGGCCTCTTGCTGCCTTGTCACTTTCCCAAAGCTCCCCTCCTCTGGTCCTGTACCTGCTCCACAGAACACAGTCCACAGGTGCCAAATAGGTGCTTGGAGACCTCTGCTGCTGCCAACTTCCTTCAGAGTCTTGTTCACACTCCGCTGCCACAGAGATCACTTAGGCCTGACATCTGACTGCACTCTTCCCCGTTCTGCACAAGACAATCAGTTCGCCAGGCTATGGGCATTCTTTCTTGTTTTTTCTTCCCTCTGTCTGGCATGGTGAAACAGTGCACAGCCTAGAGACCCAGCTCCAATGTAACCTGGCCTGTGATGGGATCCCCAAACTTAACTGCTAAAGTTCGGGGGGGGGGGGAAGAAACCATTCGTGCAGGTCAATTCCTATCCATCAATCTTCATTACTGATTGTTAAGATCCAAAGCTCCTTCTTGTCAGCTTAGCAGTGGCAGCCTAAAGTAACTGGCCTGCTACCTGGGTTTTGTGGCACACACCTTTAATCCAGTGGTTCTCACCCTGTGAGTTGAGACCCTTTCACAGAGGCTTCCTATAAGCCCATTGAAAACCACAGATATTTACATCAGAATTGGTAACAGTAGCAAAATCACCATTATGAAGTAGCCATGAAATAATTTTATGGTTGGGGGTCACCACACCATGAGGAACTATGCTAAAAGGTCAGAGCATTAGGGAGGTTGAGAACCACTACATAGGGAAGCAGAGGCACATGGAGCTCTGTGAGATCAAGGCTGGCTTGATCTACATAATGAGTTCTACGTGTTCCGGGCCTACAGAGTGAGGCCCTGTTGAAAAAGAAATCCCATCTGTAAGTTTCCTCCCATGTTCCCACGTTGAACATCTCCTTTTCTCATAGAGGACCATAATGTGTGGTGATTCGGGAATTGATGGTTGTGCTTTGATTTGCCTCTTAATTGTGAGTTACTATTCTTCCTTATAATGTCTTCGCATGGGCAGGAGCATAACTAGAGAGCTATGGAAGCCACACTCCTTGTTAGTCTCTTAGGACTGCCCTCGCATTGTGCGTAAACAAAGCAGTGCTGAAGAAAAAGGATGTTTGACAAAATGTTCTTAACAAGTTATCCTCTATCCTTGGCCTCTTTTTGCGTTTCACTTTTTGTTTGTGTGCATGTGTATGTTGCAGGGTGCTCATGCGCAAGTATGAGCCTCCATGTGGAGGCCGAAGGGACAAATCTTGGCTTTTGATCCTCAGAACACGTCCACGCTGTTTCTTGAGACAGGATTTCTCACTCAGCTGCAGTGCTTACTGACTAAGCTAGACATGCTGGCCAGTGAGCCCCAGCGATGTGCTTATCTCTGCTCGGCCAGCACTGGGGTCACAAGTAAGCATCACTGTGCACGGCTTTTGATGTGGGCTCGGGGAACCGAACGCAGGTCTTCATGCTTGCCTAACAAGCACACTACTGTCTGAGCTGTCTCCCCAGCCCTTTCTTTTGTCCATTCTCGAGAAAATTTGCTATGACTACTTGCCTTGGGAGTGGATTACTCAGCTAGCCATACACACGTGTGTGACAACATGCAGGACAGAGGAAAACTTTGGGGAGCTGGGTTCTCTCCTTCCACCATGTGGGTCCTGGGAGTCAAACACAGGCCATTAGGCTTGCTGGCTCTTACCTAGTAAAGTATCGCACTGGCCTCCATTCTTTAGATTTAAAACAGAAACACTTGCTGTGGTTTTCTAGGTGTGTGAAAGAGCACATGTCACCTTTTCGCTGCTTCCTTTCTGTTTCCTTTGCTAGGGAAACTTCTGGAAGGAAATCGTGATTTAGCCATGCCTTGAAAGATCTGCTCTCATTTGATAGTTTCTGCCTCGCTGCAGATCAGATAAACCCTGTTCTCTGGAATTTGTTGGAAAGGATTCAGTCAATGAGAAAGCAAAAGTGGCTTCTTCCAAGACTGGTCTCAAGCCTGCTCAACACAATACAGTAAAATGTTCGTTCATTCTATGGCTTTTGACCTTTGACATGCATTACCTTTAGCCCAGCACGCACACAACGTGAAGGAAGAATGGAAAAGACAGTCTTAAATTCATGGCCACCAGACCTTGCTCACTAACGGGCTATTTTCTGGCACTCCTCACCTGAAGTTACTGGTTTCCCATGTAGTGAGCATGAAGACATTTATGAAGGGGCAACTACTTTGAGGCTATGCAAATGCCCTTCTTCTACTTAAACTTTCACCAAGTAATTGGGGGATGTTAGTCAGCTTGTGCTTACACTATTACTGTAGCCTTCTTTGGTTGTGTCTTTTATTGATGTACATGCCTGTGAACCTGGGCACTGCTCGCATGCGGGAACCAGAGTTAGCCAGAAGATGGCACTGGAGCCTCTGGAGCTGGAATTAGTTACAGGTGACTGGGACTCACTATGTGGATCCTAGGAAGTGAACTGGATCCTTGGAGAGAGGAGAAAGAGCTCTTAATTGTCGAACCACTCCTCTCCAGTCCTATCTTGTTTTGGAAACAGGATCTCACTTGATAGCTGAGGCTGGCAAGGCTTCTGCCTAAGTCTCTCTAGAGTGCTGGGATTGCAGCTCTGAACGGTCATGACCAGCCTATCCTGGTACTGTAATGCCCCTCATCAGTTCTTTTTCATTTACTAATTGGAATCTCTCTGTTAAGGACGACTTATTCTCCTCTTGTTGATTTTAAAGGATTTTATTCTTTTTATTATCTATATCTGTGTGTACCCAAGTGTATGTGTGTGCCACGTGCATGCGGGTGCATGCGGGAGGCCAGTGGGCATCAGATTCCCTGGAACTGGAGTTACAGGTGATCGTGAGTCACATGTCCTGGGACCCCGAGTGTGTGTGTGTGTGTGTGTGTGCCATGTACATGCGGGTGCCCATGGAGGCCAGTGGGCATCAGATTCCCTGGAACTGGGAGTTACAGGTGATTGTGAGTCACATAGCCTGGGTGCTAGGAGCTGAACTCAGGTCCTCTGGAAAAGTGGCCGGCACTCTTAACTGCAGCTGTCTCTCCAGAGCCTCAATATATTTTTTTGTGTAGTTTGAGCTGTTCCAGCTTTGGCCTTTAGGACACTTTTTTTTTTTCCTTAAGCATGTCTTTACTTTCTAGCACTGAGATTTGCTCTCCATAAAGCTTAGCAAAAGTACTATATAATGACCGTCTTTTGTAACGCACTCAGCATGCAATTTATAATAATGTAAAGATGATATTAAAGGTTATCAAAGCAAAGTATCATTCATTACGTGTAAATTACAGATGTCAAGCCCGAGTACAGGGAAAGAACCAGTATGACAGGTTGTAAGTGCTGGAGAAGCAAAGGCTCAAGTACCTTCAATTTTTATCCCAAACATTGCTACCACTGAGCCACACAGTGGTGCCTTTTTAATCATATGATGCCATTTTAATGTGACAAGTCAGATACTTGGCGTTTTCCAAACCCATTATGTATTCTGGCAGAAATGGGAGTTCAGTGGGACAAAGATGTGGCATGAAATACAATTGCCTTTCTCTAGAAATATTCATGAAATGAATTAACATAATTTGGAGTATGTTTGCAATCCTGCATTATTAGCTATTCTGTTTAAAGGAACCACTTGTAGGAAGGAGGCAGGATGCGGAATTACACTAGTATTCATGGCAGCAGCTGGACTGGAGTCTTGACGTTTGCTTCTTTTGTGCTGGTCAGCAAAAGCTTCTCAGGGGAAAATGAAAGGACAATAGGAATGATTCAGAGGAACGGAACAATAACTGGGAAAAAGGAATGTTCACTTGTAATTTAGAGGAAACTCAAGATGAAAAATTCTCAAGTTTTGAATAGAAGTGACAGTTGGTTTAGTTAAGGCAGTAAAGCCAGGGCACTCCTCAAGAACTTTTTTTAAAAAAATTAAGTCTTGCTACCAGTCTTTCTTTTGTGATAAAATGCCAAGTCTGTCATTGCAGGAAGTACACTCAGACTGGGGACTAAGGATGCAGGTCTTCAGATCAAGAGAGAAAAGTTAGGCTGGCCCACAGTTCAGTTGTTCAGCATGTGCCTACTTGCTAAGTTCAAGTCCCAGCACCACAATTAGAAAGCGTTTTGAGACAGACTGCAGTGGACATTCTATCGGCAAAATGGGCCTGTGCTATTTGCTATTTGAGCTCACTGAGAAGCTAGCTCTGAAATTGGGGTTGCCCCCACCCCCATTTCAGACCCAAGCATGTTTGTCTCAAAGTGTCCTCCAAAGCCTCCTTTCTGGGGATGGGCTTGCTCTCCTCTTTATCAGGAAGTAGACTATAGAACAACCCAAGAGTAAAACCATTGTGTCCTTGAGAAGACCTAGAAAGTTAACCGTTTCCAACAGATGTCACTATTGTTTATCCATGATATAAAAGTGCCCCCTACAGGCCAGAGAAGTCAGAAACTCCAGCCCACTCCTTCACTTCCCCAGTCAGTTTCTGCTAGATGCTGTGTGCACCTGATTTGATATTTTGCTATCCATCTCTTGCTATTAATTTTTTTACTTTGCCTTGCTATATACTTAATAAACTCACCTAATAAACTGAAGGTATGGCTATCCCAGATTATTCTCTGGGCTATACAAAACACAGACCAAGACTCTCCCCTTGTGTGAGATTGGCAAAGCAATTCAATTAGAAGGCTAGGATTAAGACTAAGATTAAGCAGTAGATAAAAGAAGCCCTTTCTCCCCGAAGAGTCTTGTGCTGGTTGTTGCTTTAGTTGCACTGGATGCTGCGATGTCCAGGTAAGTCTGGTAGGCTTCAACAGTGTTCAATGATGGTTTTTTTTAAAAGATTCATTTATTGATTATGTAGTGTTCTGCTGGCATGTATGCCCACAGGCCAGAAGAGGGCACCAGATCTTATTCTAGATGGTGAGACTTACACCATGTGGTTACTGGGAATTGAACTCAGGACCTCTGGAATAGTAGCCAGTGCTCTTAACTGCTGAGCTATCTCTCCAGTAACAACTTTGTTTTAAAAATTTTATTTGTATGGGTGCAAATGCCCACATGTGTGCAGTGCCCACGGAGGCCAAAAGAGGACAGATATCACATTACCTGGAACTGGAGTGACAAATGGTTGTGAGCCACCGTGGGCATAATGGGAATTGAACCCTGGTTCTCTGGAAGAGTAAGCAGAGCTCTTACTGATTTTTGGAACATCATTCTGAGAATGCACGGGTCAGCAACCACAAATCTTTGGCACCCCAGGTGCCAAGCCACCACAAGTCTAGCTCAGCTATTTCCATATTGAACACATGCCCAGTCATTTTCCAGGGTCTGAATGTCTTTGAGAGAGAATTAGGATGGTCTAATGATCTGGGTCTTGGCCAAGAGAGCCACTTTTGGAATTGGGACAGATCTCAGAGAAGTTCCTGTTATGTTTAGGGAGAGTGTTTTAGAAATAGTGAGGTAAATCAGGCTCTAAGTCTCACTCTGTCAACTATAAGATCATAAGGTTTCATTGCCTTGATTGGATCATGGATTTGTCTAGGCATGTATGAACAGGACAGCTATGTGGATGCGTCTTCTGTGTTTTGATTAGTCTAGGTTGCTGTGACACACATGGACAGTATCTAGAGAAGGATGCTGCTGCTACTCTTCCCTTCCTCTTCCTCATCTCCAGGGTCATGTTTATGTGTCCCAGGCTAGCCCTTAAGTCATTCATCAAACTCATGATCTTCTTAGCCTCAGCCTTGTGGATGGGTTTTTTTTTTTCCTTTCAGAACACATGTCTATAGAAATCTTAGGCTACAACTATGGACATATGATGCCACATTCATTGCGTATGCAAGACAGCTCTCCTTTGGGCACAGGGTCAGCCTTTATTTCTAACTTTTGGGTTTACTAGTCCCCAGCCTCCGTCTGCAGGGGCCAGTCTAATTTTTCTTCACTTTCTCTGTCATCTATTTTGTCTTTAGTTCGCCATCTCTTCCTACCACCAGATGGTGGAAAGTGGAAAGGAAAGAACAGGCTGCTAAATTAATGTGGTTGCAGACAAGTCTTTATGACTGAAAGGTGTGGTGGGGAAGGAACCCTGAAAAGGGAGCTTGTGATTGTCCAGGAATTCCGGTGAATGTCTATTTCCATTTTAGAGTCCACTAAATTGTTGGCCATCCAGGTTTGAGGTCAATAGGACACAACATGCCTTATGGAAAAGGAGCCAAGCTTTGTCTCCGGACCTAGAAAAATTCCCAAGGAGTAGAAGCCCACACCTGGTCCAGGCAACACTGGGTCAGGTGTAAGGAGGGGACCTTACACCTGTGAGAGGCGGTGCCCAGTGGCGCACCTGCCCAGCAGCCTCGCTTTGGGCTCTTCATCAAGCCCACCACCTCCCACGCTCCAAACTCGCACCTGGGCTGCTCGCGTTCCCAAGCTGCAGCTAAAGACCCCTTTCTCCAAGAGCCCCCTGCTACCCGCCTTGTTCCCAATGCTGTCACCTGTTAATAACCCAGCAAGTGTCTGGCTCTTCACCTGCCGACGGCTACCCCTCCCCCAGCCCTCCTTCGCCGGGGTTCCGCCTTCCGACCCACCTTTTTCACGTGCCCCTCAACTCCGAGACCCCCACCCCCAAAGACCCCCTAAATCTCCTCCGGTCTCGAGGAGTCTCGCGGCATTTCCCCGGGAGTGAGCAGAGTGTCGGTGGATAGGGGGCGACCGCGGCGGAACTCGGACGGGGCAGAGCGGACAGGGAGGGGGGGCCACAGAGCCCCGCCGCCAGCGGACGCGCCCCGGAGTCAGGCCAGACGCTGCCTGGGCCCCGCCCCTCGGCCCCGCCCCCGCCTGGCGGCCGCGCCTCTCCAACGGGCGGAGCTGCGGAGCCTCGCAGCCCCGAGGAGGAGGGGAGAGCAGGCTCTGAGCCGGCCGCCTTGCACAGGGCAGGGCGGTGATTTTTTTTTTTTTTCTTTTTCGCAATTTCCACTCTCGGAGAGCAGGAAACCCGGAGGCAGCCGGGCGCAGCGGGGCCGCGATGCAGCAGCAGCAGCAGGAGTCGCCCCAGGGCAGCAGCGGCAGCGGCAGCAGAGGCAGCAGCGGGCGGCGCTGAGCCTCTACCACCGTTACTGAGGAAGAAGCCGACCCCCAGCTGCAGCCGCGTCCCAACGCCCGTGTCCCCGATCCCCGCGCCGCGACCTCGGCGCTCCGAACCCCACGCCCGGTTCCGCCAACTTTAACGCTGCTTCGGCGGCTCGGCCGGGCTTGGCGCCAATGGGTGAGTGCCGGGGCTGCTCAACCCTGTGTGTAGGGTCGGCGCGCCCATCCCAGGACCGCGGACCCGGGGAGGGCGCCCCGGAGCCGGGTCCGGAGAGTGACACCGTGCTGGGCGCCCTCCCTCGCCTTGCGCACCCCGATTCACTCTCACTTGCTTTAGTGTCCCTGCGGAGCCCGCGCGCGCGGCAGGGACAGGAACCCGAGGGGGCCTGGGCAGAGAATTCGCGGGGGCTGGCTCCGGGGCGGCTTGGGTTGAGGGATGCAGGGGGTGTGGTTGGCTTTTTCGGGTGGGCGGGGAGAGTTTTGTCTTTGCCATTTTTCTTACCCAAGCGCACCCTCCCTTGCGCTGCGGACGCGGGTACCTGGATTTAGTGCAGGGTTCTTGGGGTTCTTGGTGCCTGTCTGGCCCGGGCTGAGAAGAACCTAGAATCTCGGGGTCTTTGGGGGAGGGTTAGATTGCCCTTATTGCCGGCTGATGGGGTGATGGGAGGTTAGGAAACGCCCCAGTACCGGGCCTGGTGGGCTGGCTGTCCCAGGGTCCTGAGCTCTTCCTGCAACCCCCGCTTGTGCTTCCAGCTCTCACTCTCTCTGTCTTCTCCCAGTCTGGCCCTCTCTCCACTCTGAGGTCCTCAAAGGCTACTTCCCATGTCCTCCTCTAAGTCTGCAGGGCCGGGAACTGGAAATGGTGATCCAGTTTTTGATTTACCTAGAAAACATAATTTCCATGTAGGCAGCTAGCATTAGGTCTTCTGGGTCCCATTTAATATAGACCTGACGGTGTGGGACCCACCTTACTGCCCAGAGGAACCAACACTTTATTGAGCAAAGGACTTGTGATTGTCTGGTCTCTATTAAACGTTTGGTTTACCTAAGTCCTGCTGATAGCCAGCCAGCTTTTTGTGCCTCTGGCAGCTTATTTTTGGGTGTTTCTAGGCCAAGCATAGCAGGCTGCACATTATAATAAATCGTCATAAAGTGAGACTTTTCTGTATTCAGGTAATAGGATATTGGTACACCAGCCAGATAGGGTAGGCAGGAGTCGCAGGATGCTCATACATACACAAGCACTGAAGGAGACGTCCAACCCAGTAAGTTGTTGGTCAGTGAAGTTCAAATCCCATTTGTGATTGTTTTCTAAAATGCTTTTCCCTTTTCCAAAGTGGTAGTGATCTGGTGGCCTCTCAACTTACGTGTCACTTTTTTCCCAGAGCCCTTTTCTGATGTGATGTCATACCACTCCAGGTCTAAATGAATTCCTTTCTCCTACGACACTTTTTCCCACCGCAGTATTACCTGTTTATCTCCTCTACCTGGGCTCAGACACCATTGGGACGGCATTGTGTTGTGTGGTGCTGCTCACAATGGGTTTCTTTGATGTTTGGTGCAGATTAGGCTCTAAATCAACATTGAGTGGATGGACCCAACCCTCCTCCTCCATGGAAGATACGACATTTAATTCATACTCTTGTTTTGCTTTGCCTTAAGATGCTTGAGTCCAATGGCCAAAGTAAATGCCTTTAAACCCTTATAGGTCACTTTGGAATGCCCTGTTTTCTCCCAACACGATAAGAAATGTTGTTGGGATGACCTTTCATTTGGGCTGGGTTACTGAAAGAGTTCTATACAAAAGGAAGTTGTCAGTTTGCCTGGGCAGGCTTTGCTGTGTAGGTCTCAATGGAAAGAGGATGGCGTCTCCTTTAAGAAGCAGCAGACCTGTTTATCACTGAGATCTAAACTGTTTGCATTCTTTAGACTCTCTTAAGAAAATGAGAGAGTGCTTCTGCAATTTATAGCCCTTTCCAGTATCATTTTAAAATTGTAGCCATTATGCAGCAATCAATTATTATTTATTTCAGGAGTTCATACACAGAGCAAAATGAATGCCATTTAATTCATTACAATGTGCCTAAGTGGAATTTAAGGTATTTGTAGTCATTTGTGAGGAAAAATCACCTGCTGTTTTCTAAAGAGTCCTTAGTGGTATATTTGCAATGAAGTACAGATATTTAATAGTTGATTCTATTTGTTTTCTAATAGAAAGACCTAGTGGTGCTAGGATTCTGTGCAAGGTGGCACAAGAAAACACACACACACACTCACACACTCCCTTTCTCCAAATCTCTCTGGTTTTCAGAAGATTTAGCTTATTTACCACTTTGATAATCTTGCTTGGCCTGATGATTTTTCTGTTGATGAGTAACATAATTAAATCATATCATGTAGTCCATGATCTGAACACTAACTGAAAGTCACGAAATCCCGAACCCTGAAATGAAGTTGGCTAGTTATGCAGTGGTCTCTTACAAAACACTATGAACTTCCTGGGAGGGGCCTATGGTGCCAGACACAGGGAAAGCCTCTTCTAATTAGAGCAGTGCAAGTACTGTGACCCAAATCTGGGAGTAGTGAAGGGTTTGCAAGCCAAGCAAGTGACTTATGTTGAAGGATTTCCAGAGTAACAACAAAGTTTGGGCAGCTTGGGGCAATGCTGTGTCAGTGGTTGACCATGCTGAATGAAAGCTAAAATCAACACAACGCAATGCCTTCTACAAACACGTCTTGAGTTAAATATGGAAGGAAGGGCTCTCCCCTTTGTTTTGCAGAGTCCATTGCTGTTGCAGAGACCTGGTTGTTTCCTGTTCTATGCCTCCAGTTACCTTTGCATTACTCATATCTATTGAAAATGCTCATGCTTGTAATTTCTTAAAGTATGCTACCCGCAGTGATAAGTATTTGTCCTCCTTGTGTCCATCTCATTATGTATCTATCCCCTGCTTTGTGCCAGGAAACAGGTGTGCGGTACATTTAGACTGACCCACTTAAACTTCTCAATTTAGTGGAGGATGTGTGTGCAAGGAATGTGGCAGTGTGTAAATAAAAGCTATAGTGAGCATCCTGAAAGATGAGAAGAGGAATCTTGTGTAGGTTGGAGAGCAGGTGAGGATGATGTCTTTGAGGAGAGTGTGAGTCACCCACCCTCCCTGGGAACACACCCGGGATTTAACAAGCTGAGTTTTCTTCTTGCACACCTTGAGGACCATGGGGCCTCTGAGCAGCGGGGTGTAAGAGAGGCGGACTTAGGGGCTTTGTGTCTGTGTCAGGTGGTTCGGGGAGCATTTGAAGGAGCCAGACATTGTTCTGGCTTGGAGGCTGCCAGAGCTACTTCTGGGATTGACTATTTTAACAAATGTTCTCTAGAAGAGGGAAAAATTGGAGCCAGGCAAAATCTGGGGTTGGTATAAAAGCAGCAGATACTCACATTAGCAAGACTAGGGGATGGCTGCTCGCATTTATGGTTTGGACAAAGTTCATGTTTTGTCTGTGTTCACACATGATTACGGGGTGGCTTTGTTTGTGTCTTGTCCTGTTCTGATCATAGACTGGCCGTGCCTGATGCTGCTGCTCTGAGGGATGTCGCGCCCAGCCAGATTCCCAGCAGTAGGATCCCCTTTTCAGCTCCTCAAAGTTGACTGGAGGTGGTGGGTGGGGAGCAAGGCTTCTGTTTTTTATTTTATTTTTTATTTTAAGGACATGTTCCACGACTACTACTTTAATATCAGCTAGCTTTAGTCTTGGGCTTTTGTTCAATATTGAGAGAAATGAGCAACTGGAAAGCTATACCAGGGAAATACATGGAGTAATCCAGTGCAGGCTGCTGAGAACAAAGAGATCAGGTGCTGTGTGAGAAAGAAAGAGCCCCGGCGAATGCCAGAACCCTTTCTGTAGAGGAGAGCTACTGACAGTGGTTTGCAGAGGGCCGTACCTTGGGGTCACTTGAGAGACAAATTCTTCAGTCGTATCTCAACAGACCTACAAAATCAGGAACCTTGGACAGTGGGGTTCAGCAATCAGCACTTGAATAAGTCCTCTAGGAGGTTCTTTTTTAATTTTTAACTTTTCAAGCACACAGGCACATGTGCCATGGTGATGTGCTCATGGTGGTTAGAGGACAGCTCGTGGGAACCGGTTCTCTCATTCCATCTTGTGGGTACCAAGGATGGAGTTCAGGTGGTTGTAGTTTTCAGCAAGTTCCTTTACCTGCTGAACCATGTGGTTCTGATGCATGGTCAAGTACACAAGCTTCTTGCCTTTTCAGTGATGCTCCTGGCTCGTTGGAGTGCTTGAGGTACCCTGTTCCTAACAAGATGGTTCTGGGCATTAGGCTGTGCACATCTGGGCTTCTGAGAAACAGCAATATTCTTCCTCCCATACTTGTATTAAGTACACCTTTTCCTTGTTTCTCCTGGATCATTCATTGGGCATTCATAACTAATCCCTTTCTTCCTCCTTGAAAGTTCTATCTTCGTTTTTAAAATTTAGAGTTTTAAAAACCATATGTCCCCCTATATTTGCGCATTGAAAACTTAATCCCCCAATTAATATTAATGATATTTGGAGTTGAAGCTTTTGGGAGGCAAGTAGCGTTGGATGAGGTAATGAGAGTGAGCCTCCATGATAGAATTAGTGGCTTTATAGGAACAGTAAGAAACCTGTTTTGATATCCTCCACCATGGTATGGAACAACAAAGCAGCCCTTAATTGCACCAGGCAAACGCCAATGCCCTGCGCTTGGACTTACCGACCTCCCAGGGTATTTGGTTAGAGCAACGGAGAGCAGACTCAGACACCTCCTTTATAGTTCCGCTTTGCATTTGTTGGTCTTATCTTTGTTCTTCCCTGCTGGTTCTTGAGACATAGAGCCCGCACCTTTGAGGATGACCGTCTCTGGCACTGCCCGATGGCCACTGTAACTCATGAACAGTCTGCCTCCTGTTCACAAAACACACAGACACAGTCCTCAGAATCTTTGAATTGATTTGAATTAACTTTTGAGTCTGCGAAGACTGGAACCCCATTTCTTGGCTTCTTAGACACCTTATTTACTTACTCCCAGTTTCCCCTACTACTCTTGCCGTCTCTAGTTGAGCCCTAAGTATTTCTGGAATGGGCCCCCTGTGCCTGCCCTCTGGGAAATGCCTTAGAGCAGTGATTCTCAACCTGTGGGTCACTGACTACTTGGGGTCACATATAAGCTGTCCTGAATATCTGCATTACGATTTTGTTTACACATTCTGATTACAATTCATAACAGTAGCAAAATTACAGTTATAAATAGTAATGAAATAGTTTTATGGCCAGTTGAGAACCGCTGCCATAGAGAATCTCCTGAAGCTTGGTAGCCACTCCAGACCTTCTCTTTCCACATGTGTTCAGTCTTCTGAGTCTAGGCCCATACATACTCCTTCCCTGGGGAGTGCATGCAACTCTTTTTTTTTTAAATGTTTATTTTCTTTTTTTTCATATTTGTTTATTTTTATTATGTATACAATATTCTGTCTGTGTGTATGCCTTCAGGCCAGAAGAGGGCACCAGACCCCATTACAGATGGTTGTGAGCCACCATGTGGTTGCTGGGAATTGAAGTCAGGACCTTTGGAAGAGCAGGCAATGCTCTTAACCTCTGAGCCATCTCTCCAGCCCTGCATGCAACTCTTGTATGCTTTGTAGTTGTCCTGTATGAGTTTCCTGTTGCTGCTGTAACAGATAAATGCAAAGCTTGTGGTTAAATACAGCAGGTCCAAAGTTCAAAGTGAGTTTTATAGGGTCACTATCAAAGTGTGGGAAGGGCTGCCTTCTTTCTGGAGGATTTTGCTCATCTTGTCCAGCTTCTATGGGCTCTTGCATTGCCTTGGTTCCTAACTGCATCTTTCCTGCCTCTGCTTTCCTATTCTCACATCTGTCTTAATCTCTCCTCCTATCTATTACAAAGACTTATTTATTGACCCACTTGAGAATCAGGAAACCCTCTACTTAAGAGCTTTAACTTTACGAGTCCCACATTCTGAAGATTAGGACATGGAGGTTCTTGGGGAGCCCATTATGTAGCCTCTATACCCTTCATTCATCTCGTGAAGACCGCTCCAAAGATAACTGGACAATATTTCATCTTGTATGAAGTCTGTCATCTCCAACTGGGTATCCCCCACCTCCACTGCCCTGGCTCACTGCCTGGCATACAGCAAGTGCCATATGCTAATGACTGAGTAACCCTCTCACCCAAGTGTAGTTACTACTTGTAATGCCTGAGACCGTGGACTGCCAGCAGTGTGTGCGCGTGTTTGTGCAGTTCTCTGCATACCCCCACCCCGCCTGGGGGCAAATTAGGTTGGCAAGGTCTGTTCGTGACAGCTCCTGGTTGCTTAAAGAGTAACACTTTACGTGTCACGTGGCTTGGGTGAAGAACTACAAGTTTCAAGACAGACACTTCTTCCTCGCTCTGGTCATCATTTCTCAGTCTCTGGAATCGAAATGCTAGACTATTCTGTCTTGTCAGGCCTATTCCACTTGCTGATGAGGCTGAGGCTGAGGCTGAGGCTCATGGAGTTATAGTGTGTGGCCCCTAGCAGCAACCGATGACTCCAAAATTGAGGAGACAGCAACGCCCAACTTCTAGGTTCTCTTTCAATGTCAAGATCCCACTTCTCTAGTGGTTCTTGTTGTAGCCTCTTCAGCAGGAAAGGTGTGTGTGTTTATTGTACTTGGGATTAAACCCAGAGCTTCAGGCTTGCTAGACAAGGGCTCTACCACCGCACTACACCTCTAGCTTTGAGACAGTTTCACCATATAGTCCAGGCTGTCCTGGAACTTGTTATTTCTTCAAGATTTGGTTTGAGTTCTCCACTTTCCTAGCGCTGGGATTACAGGCCTGGACTACAACACCTGGTTCCCAGTATGTTTTTAAAAGACAGCTTTATTGAGCTATACCATGGGGTTTCCTGGTGTTTGATATAATACATCACTACGTTTTAAATCTGTGTAAATATATGTAAGAAACTTTACTATTTTATGTTCACAATTTGGTAATATGAAATCCTATTCATGGCGCTCTGCAGCCATCACCACTCCCCAGCATTAGAACTGTTTAAGTCACTCCTCTATAGTACTTTTCTAATGTGAAGCTCACAGTCCCGGGCTCCCGGGCCTGTTAGGTACTTTAGAGAAAACTTGAAAGCCCAGCGCACCCAGTTGAGATTTCCTAAGGAATACCGGAAAAAGGAAGCATGGTTTTGTTTTGAAAATGCCCTGGCCCTTGTTTCCTCTGGAAGACACTTCATCTTGCTTATCCTCTAGGTATCTTCCCTAGTTACATCCCTGTCATCTCAGGACAGACATTTGGGTATATTTTGACATCCGGAAGCAGTTGGCATGACTTGCTTGGGTAGTCGCTTCCTTAGGAATCGCTGGAATTTCTTGAGAATGCCTGGATTCTGAAGAAAACACTGCAGTGCCAAACTGATGCCTAGATTTTACACAGGGTTGATGAAAGTCAATAGTTTTGTCCCTGAAATTCCTTCCCGTAGCAAAAGGTCACTGGTTGATGGTGAGCACTTGTTTTCCAACTTGATCCTTGTGCTGTGTAGATACTTATCTTTTGGGCAGCTCTGTCTTTTTCATCAGGGGATACTTAAACTAAACAGACTGTAGCCAGTGGCTTTTACCTCAGTGATAAACCATGCTTATATTTAGTCTTAAGAGGAAAAGCAGTAATAATAAAACTCATGCGCTGTTTGTTGAGTGTTGAGTTGGCAAGCAAAGGTCTTTGCTTACTTTTTCCTTCTAGTGGCCAGGAAAGTGGTGGAGCCACCCTAGGAGGCCAGTCTGTCCCCAGGTGCAGGGACAGAGAGGCAAGGAGAGGCACTTCTTACTACTCACCCCACCATCTTGGAGTATATACTATAAATATTTTGATGCTCATTCATTACCCATTTTGCATAGCAAATTCATCTCTTTGAGTGCTCTAGAACAGTATGTATAGACAATTGAAATCACCATCTCCTTGAACTTGAGCTCCTTGTACAGGGTGAATTTCAGGACAGCCAGGGCTACACAGAGAAATTCAGTCTCAAAAAACCACCCCCCAAAAAGCAAACCCCCAAATCCTAAAACCAACTAACAAACTAACAACAACAACAACAACAACAACAACAAAACCCTTCAGTTCCTTACAAGTTATGGCATGTAAACACCAACTCTTGTGTTTTTGCTGGCTTTCTTTTATGGATTGTTCTAGACTTTGAAGACTCAAAGCCCTGTTCTTGTTCTGGTCTTCTGGGGCTACAGGAGTTTTATCCATCACCTGCCACCTCCGTGTGCACTTGTAATTAGCCTGGTGTCCCGTCTAATTATCCCAGTTAGTTCTTTGATTATGTGTTTTGACATCCCGAAGCAGTTGGCATGAGGCGCTTGAGTAGTAGCTTCCTTGGGAATCAGTGGGATTTTGACAAGGTCTGGAAAGAGTTTCCTTGCTTTGATGTTCCTCTCCTTGGCCAGCTTCTTTATGGATCTCTCTCTCTCTCTCTCTCTCTCTCTCTCTCTCTCTCTCTCTCTCTCTCTCTCTCTCTAAACCAGATAGTTTTGGGAGCTGCCTCGGCCTGAGCATTTTACAGACCGGCTGCTGAGTTAAATTCATTTGACTTGTAAGGATTTATAAATGAAGTTTGCCTTTCTCCTACTTTGGTCATAAAAACAAAACATAATCACCTATTAAAACTTGATCAAAATGGGATAGTCAAACCGCTCAACTCTACCCTTTGTTCTCAATGAACTACTGTGTTTTGAGAGGTCTCGCTCTACTGCTCAGGCTGGTCTTGGAGCTTTAGGCCTCAAGGGATAACCTTGCCCAAGCCTTTTGAGTGATTTGGCTCACAGATACTATGCCAACTTCGGTAAATTATTTCATGGAGAACGGGTGGGAGCAGAGCTACAGCCCATCAGTGAATTCATATGGATACCCAGGGCAGGTTGTGCTGTGTTTGCTAATTGATGGCGAGTTGGAGCTACTTTTGACCACCAGAAAACAACTGGAGGAAAGTGATATGGTTTTGGACAATCCTGGGAAGTGGGCTTGGGAGGGCGGGAATTGTCACCAACTGAGAAACTGAGAGGGAAGAGCAGCTCACACACTGCTGATCTGCTTGTTTGGTCTGGTGCTTGCTTGAGAACTTTCGAAATTATTATTATTATTTTGTCTTGAGATAATCTCTCATGTAGCTCAGGCTGGCTTCAAACTCACCCTGCAGTTGAAGATGACCTTAAATTCCTGAGCCTTTTGCTTCTACATTCCAAGTGTTGAAATTGCAGGTGTGCGCCACTACACTTGGCTTTTACTTTTATTTTATGTGTATGAATGTTTTGCATGTGTATATATTTGTGGGCCACTTGTATGTCTGGTGCCTACAGTGACCAGAGGACAGCATCTGATCCCTTGGAACTAGAGTTACAGATGGTTGTGAACTGCTGTGTGGCTGCTGGGAACTGAACTTGGATCCTCTGAAAGAGCAACCTCTTAGCTGCTGAGCCGTCTCTCCAGCCCAACTTAATATTATTTTTAAAGCTAGATTTTAGAATAGATTACTTGTTCACAATATTCAGAATACTAAAGGAAAAAATAATAAAGTAGCTAAAGACTTTTTTGGTTGTGGTGGTATAAACGTAATTTGAGGAGAACCTTAGTACATGAGACACTCAAGAAAACAAAAATGAAAGTCTCTCTTTCCCATTCGTGACCTTCAGATAGGCTGTGACCCTTCTCGTCGGCTCTTGGTGGTTTGTTTTTGGAGTTTTCTTTCGCAGGAGGTTTCATGCGATGGATAGGTAGTTATCTCCTTTTCCCCCTCATTTTTTAACGTCGTAGTTGATGGATGATGAGTACATTTCTATTGCATTTGTGGTTTTTGCTCACTGGGGCTGTGCTGTGCAATTCTGTGACTGAGTCCTCTTGTTCATTCATCTGTCTTTGCTGTGGTAGGGATGGAACCAGGATGTCGCATATGCTACCCAAGTCAGCTGCACCCCAGCTTCCCCACCCTCTTTGACAGGACATGTGACTTTGGAAAAATTTCTCTGAGAGACTGTTATAATCTGAAATCTTAACTGGCCAGTGCTCTTAACTGATAGAAACGCCATCCTGATTCTCAGCTGGTCTAGGGCTGAGTTAAGAGCTGTCTTTCCTCTTTCACTGGGCATGAGTGAGTGTGTGTGTGTGTGGTGTGTGTGTATACATCCGGAGCCCGCTCATCTGAAAAACACAACATTTACCCTCAGTTACAGGGTACTTTCATGCAAGCCAAGGATATCTGCTGAAGGAGAGCCGGGAACCGAGGTTGGTCCAGCCAGCAGGACGATGGCTGTCTCTCCTTGTCCGCATTCTCCCTATGCATCGTGTTCACAGAGCATACTGCAGTTTCCATGTGCACATTTGCTTTGTTCTCAGTTCCAGATTCCTCTTGTGAACTCCAAGCCCACTGGAGTCAGAATCCATCCCTCCACAGAGGTGGCTGCTCCCCAGCCACAAGTAGACAGCGAGGCCAGTACCTAGTTCTAATCGTCTTGTAAAATTTAAGGAGGCCTACTTGGTGGCAGACGCATGACAGACACTGGGGGTGGCAGGGTACATTGATGGCCCCGAAGTCCTGCCTTGAAGAACAGTATCCAGTGTGATGATGGGCTTGTGGGGCTGCCCTTGGGACAGACACCCGGAGAATGCTTCCAGTCATCAGCTGGAATATCAGGGCGTGCCGTGGTCTTAACACAGGGGCTAATGATGAGAGGCAGTGTGGCCTCTCCTGTGTAGAGGGTCATACTCTTGAATCGTGTGTGTGTGTGTGTGTGTGTGTGTGTGTGTGTGTGTGTGTGTGTTCCCCCTTTGAGAGCCTGTATTGTTTAATGGAGTTCAGTTTTCTGGTTTTGAGTTGGTGGCCTGTAAAAAGCATTTGGAGGCACTTGCCTGGGTTGGTGATAACACTTCATGGGGGAAGGGTACAGTTGTGACATCGTCTGGTTTGTTTTAGGGAACCTGTGGGTTTTTAAATGGAGGAAGAGATGAAGCAGTTGTGAAAAACAGCCATAGCCTCCTGGGTTAACCCCTGGGGCTGCTATGAGTTGAGGGAAGGGAACAAGGGACTCTCCCATCTTGCTTCCCTCTGGCTGTCTGCTTCTCCCTCTCTCCTGCCTTCTTCCCTACACCTCCCCACGTTCTCTGTTTCTTCACCTCCTCTCATCCCCCATATCTTTCTCCTTCCTCACTTCCTGGCCTCTTCCAGCACCCTCACATTCTGTCTTCCTCCATTATTTTTAAATAAAAATCTAGATCCTTTTTTCCTCATCTCCCCTCCTTCTTTCTCTCTGTCCCCTAGCCCCCATCTGTCCCCTAGCCCCCATCTGTCCCCTAGCCACCCCCGCTCTGTCCCTAGCCCCCTGCTCTGTCCCTAGCCCCCGCGCTCTGTCCTAGCCCCCCCTTCCTCTCTGTCCCCTATCCCCCTCACTGTCCATCTGACTTCCCACCCCATCCACCCTGACCCCTTCCTCTATCCTGGGCATTCTCTCACCCTTCTCTCTCTTTGTGTTCAGCTTCCCCACCCTTCTCCTTCACTCTGGCCCCCTTCCCCTCTGGTCTATAGCCCTATCTCCTATATCCCTTTTGCTCCATGTCTCCCCTTCCCTCATTCTTGAGACAGGTTCTTACTTTTTGTCCCAGGTTGGCCTGGACCTCACAGTACTTCTGCCTCAGTTTCCCAAGTGCTAGCATTACAGGATCCCAGCTGTCTACCCCGGATTCTTTCTCTAACCCAGCTCTCTTCCTTGAAACCCTTCTCTCTTCCCCATCCCCCCAACCCATTTGTCTCCTACACCCCCACCTCTCTGACATCCTGTTTTTTCCTTTAAACCATCTCCCATAGAGGATTCAGATGTGCCTCAGATTTTCAAAGGTACTATTATCTCTTTTTTTTTGTTCAGTCTTGGAGCCAATAAAAATATTGTTTATCTCTGTGGTCTAAAGTTAAGCTGGCCATGTGCGGGGGGGAAAAGGTTGGGGGGGGGATGTGTGCTCTCCCTAGGGAAGAGGAAGCTTGGGGAGCGTCCACCCTTTGCCTCTACAGACAGGCCTCCTCAAAGGGCAGGAAGAGTTAGGGAGGGGGGACTAGGATGAGGAGGCTTTTCCCAGGGGACAGTCAGCCAGCTGGGAGTCTAGGGGAACAGGGAGGTGCTGGCTGTCAGGGCTTTCTCAGCGGGGTGTAGAGGGCTTCATCTTTTGAGGGCCTGGGAGAGTCTAGGGCAGTGGTTTTATTCTGGCTCCAGTGTTAGCTAGCTTTAAAGAATTTTTATTTATAAGCACATAATGTTTATATGCAGAAATTAGAAAATAACAGGAGAACTTCAATTAACCACCCATACAGTTCTTAATGCAACTCCTATCATTTTATTTTGATATTTTTATTTAAAATATTTATTTATTTTTGTCAACAGGGGAGGTGTCCATGTGTGTCTGTGTATGCCAGATGACAAACTTGGGTGCCAGTTCTCACTTTGCACCTTGCTTTTGAGGCAGGCTATCTCTTTGCTGCTGTGCTGTGCACTCCAGATTTGCTGCCCTTTGAGGATTCTCCTGTCTCCACCTCCCATCTTGCCACAGGATTCTAGACACATGTCACTGAGTCTGGCTTTGACATGGCTTCTGGAGATCCAAACTCAGGTTGTCATGCTTGCTCAGTGAGGACTCCTACCTGCTGAGCCATATCTCAAGCACAGCAAGTATATTTCTTTTGGGGATTTTTAGCATATGGTTATGGATATGTTTACATGATATGTACACACACATACATATTCATGTTTTCATTTAATTTCATAGTAATCTTCTAAGCCGATGTTTTTAGTAGCTGAATAGTTGCACTCATGTATCTTAATTTCTCCATCATTTAGCATTTAGTTTGCTTCCATGATCTTTGTATTATGAGGATGTAATATTGTCCCCCTTTTTAAGATTTGTGTTGTGGGAGCCTAGGCAGTTTGGATGCTCACCTTACTAGACCTGGATGGAGGTGGGTGGTCCTTGGACTTCCCACAGGACAGGGAACCCTGATTGCTCTTTGGGCTGATGAGGGAGGGGGACTTGATTGGGGGAGGGGGAGGGAAAGGGGAGGCGGCGGTGGGGAAGAGACAGAAATCTTTAATAAATAAATAAATTAATTAAAAAAAATACAGCAGATCTCCAAGGCATGCACACCAATATTTAAGACTTGGTCCATGTGTGTCAGTCACTGTAGCTGCATCTCGATGTCACTGTCTGTACTGCTGCTACAAACTGAATTGTGACTTTCCAATTGTCATATATTATAATTATTTTTGTTAGTCAGATCTTTCTATGGTAACTAAGGTCAAAAAGATAACAAGAATGAATTCTAAAAAAAATTGCGTTTATTTTTTAGTTACTTAGTTACGTGTCTGTCTATCTATGGGTGGGTATGTGCACACGTGTGCAGATACCTGTGGAGGCCAGAAGAGGGTATTGGATCACCTGGAGCTAGAGTTGTGGGAAGTTCTGGACCACCTGACATGGGGGCTGTGGAAGGGAACTCAAGTCCTCTACAAAAGCAGCAAAGACAACTACTGAGAAATCTCTCCAGCCCCCATATTTCCCCTTTTCCCCTTAAGGAAATGAAGTGGTAGGCAGCGGAGCACTTTTTATCTGTGTCCTGTATGCAAGGACTTCTCAGCAATTGGAAGGGGCTCTGTGGATGAGAATGAGAATGGCTTCCTTCGGTCTTGGGAGTTTATCACCTGTGGCCTGGGAGGAGTCTTACCCGCTTATGTTTTCTTACAGTTTTGCTTCAAGAACTTGTTTGACTTTAAGTGGGGAGGGGAGAAAAGGAATTGTGCCATGCCTCTAAAGGAAGTAGTGGCTGAGGCTTTCCTGTCCCCACCCCATTGTACCATCTGCAGAGATTACCCATGGCTCTTACCCAGTGCAAACTGAAACTCCCTGGGGGTTTGCTTTCATCCCCATCTCTTTCTTTCTCCTTCCCTTCCTCCTTTGACTTTCACCACCTGACTGATGTTTGCAGGAACTTTCTTCCCCAGAACCACAGAGCTTTGTGTCATCATCCATGATATAATTATGATTGAAACGTTATGCTCAAAGGTGGGCGTGTTGGTGCACACACCTGGAATCCCAGCACTCAGGAGGCAGAGGCAGGAAGATCACAAGTTCTATGACAACTTGACATACACAGTGAGACCTAACCCCGTTCAAGAAAAGAAAAGAAAAGAAAAGTTCAATAGGTGTGGGTGTGGGTCCAGCTTCAGCAGGGACTACAGAATGAGACCCAGTCCCAAAGATAACACACGCACAAACAGAAAGCTTCAGTATCTTCAATCTTCAAAAAGCATCAAGCTGAGTGACTATAACTACCAGGACCCAGTCTGGAGACCCACCTCAAAATCTTTCTCATTTCATGCGTTTTATTAATGGACAACCTTATGAAAAGAATTTTTTTTCCTTAGCCAAGTATCCACTAAATGTCAGCTTGCATACTTGGTAGAAGCGTAGTTGACTATCTATGATGGCCTCCCAGGGGCAGGTTTCTGTGAAAGTTATGAAATTCACAGTTGGTAAAAAGCATTAGTATCTAGTGTGTTTATGTTACCTTACCAGATTCTAACTATAACTTATGAATTGGTTGGGTAAACAGAGTAGTTAACTTGGAACTGTTGTATATTGGGATTCATGAACATATCCAAATGTTTATTGGGTGGTTGTTAAGTGTAAGATCTGGAACATAGTGACTGGAAGGCAGCTGAAGTCTCACCCACGGCCATAGTTTGCTTAACTTTCCTTTTCCTCACTGGGTGGAGGGTATGGTGTGGTCATTTCTGGAATCATACAAACAGTGGTTGAAGTTGAAGACCTCTGAGCAAATTCTGCTTATCCAGAAAGAAGAAAAAGTGTCCATTTCTGAAAAGCCCACCATATTTGAAGACAGTTTTTTGAGCTTTAAAGAAACTTCTGGCAGCTGCTGGCCATCCCCCTCCTCGCCCAGTTGGAGATTCAGAGACTCAAAATAGGTTTGCTCAGATGACTAATGTTGAAGTTCCCCTCACAAGGGAACTATTTCCTATGAACCCCTGTTTTGCCTTAAACTTTTGAATGTTTATTAGCATTTATTTATTTTTATCGTGGTAAGTTATACAAAGCATAAACTTACTCTTTTTGGGTAATGGGAAGATAGCTTTAGTAGGTGAAAATGCTTAGCCACATGACCTTGATGAGCAAGATCAATTCCCAGAACTCACATGAAACCATCCAGATGTGGTGGTGTGTATCTGAAGTCTCAGCACTCCTAGGGGAGATGGGAGGTGGAACCAGGAGAACAGCCTAGGGCTTCTCCAGCTGGCTAGCCCGGAGTACTCGGGACTCAGCAGAAACAAGAGGGAGCCTACCTGAAAGTTGTTCACCACCGCATATGCGCTGTGGCATATACATGTAACACACACACACTCAGCTTCCACGCCTGAAGCTCAGCATTGTTAAGAACATTCCCATTGTGGTGTACCACCATCACCATTCATCCTTCCATCTTTCTGAGGTGAAACTCTTCCGGTCCTCCTGGCAGCTGGAATCCTACTCCCGGTCTCCGTGAATTTACTTCTATGTCCCTCATACAGATGGGATCATGCTGTGAGTTCACTTATTCTTTTGTGACTGTCTGGCTTATTTCATTCAGTATATTATCTCCAAGGTTCATCCATCTGGTAGCATGTGTCAGAATTTCCTTTTTAATTGCTTTAAACTATATAATAATAATGTTACTTGAAAATGCAGGCATGTAACTACAAACTGTTTTTGCTTTTAGCTCATTTACAAGTATAAACCTGAAATGAATTCACAAATTAAGCATAAATTAGGCTGCCGAAGTTCAAATCAATACAGACAGAGGCGAGATAGTGTTTCAGAGATGTCGGCTCTGTGACAGGTGCTTAGTGGAGTCTTTTGTGCATTCCTGTGTCTCCCATTTTCTCTTCTGTGTTCCAACCGCAGGGAGAATCTATCCTTCATACGCTTCTCATAGGGGCCTTTTCACATGGTGCAAGGTATTAAAAATGATTCTGAATGTAGGTGGGATGCTTGACGTCTTTTGGGCTACAGCAGGCATCCCTGTCAGTGTGTGATTGTGAACCCAGTCTTCTTTGGAGGAACTCACACAGTGCACGTGTGTTTGTTCTTTGTCCTCTCTCTCTTTCTCTCTCTCTCTCTCTCTCTCTCTCTCTCTCTCTCTCTCTCTCTCTCTCTCTCTCTCTCTCTCTCTCCTGGAAGGAATATCTACCAAGAGTCTTCTTAAAAAGCCTTCACTCCCTTTTTGGAGTAAGTTTTCTCATATGGATCCCTTTGTAACACTTGTGTGGTTTTGCTTGGTTTTAGTTTGATAACTGGGGTTGAAACTGTAGACTTGAGACTTTTCTTGTTGGGTCTACTTTTTCAGTTCGTTTACTTTTCCTTCCATTGTCTTGACTATGCCACTGTGTGTTTGTCCTATGACCAGCTAAGTGACACATCACTTCCAGCATCTTCTTATCACCATTCTTACAAATGCCTCTGGCACACATGTAAAGTACACATGTTTAAAAGTTGAAAAGTGATAGTAAGGAGTGGTTTTTGCTGGGTTTCAAGTTGTTGGAGTTCCAAAGTGTGTGTATCAAGCATTCGTTCTTAACCAGTGGATGAAGAAAACATAAATCAAAGGATAAAATAAATGAACACTGAGTTTTAGAAGACAATGCCTAATGGATCTTCAAAGTGTATGCTTACAAAGTGTAAACATTTCTGCTGTTCCCGTTCTCAACAGTATTCGCTCTCCCAGATGTATTCGGATATAAGCTCTTTCCCAGAGACCCCCAGGTATAGCCTTTTCTTCTTTATCAAGCCAATCACAAGACTGTTCAGGTGGCAAAACTGCTGCCCTCTGCAAGGTTGTGGGAACCAGGCTCCTTCTCTGTTATCCACATAGTTGATGCTGCCTCCATAGCACCACCTAACCTGGCACCCCATGGCAGTGGACCTTTGTTAAGAAAGCTGCTGGTCGCATCGCTGTCAGCTATACCCATCGAGAACACCCCATGGCAAGAATGTGGTTCCAGTCTCAAAGGTAGCTAGCTCCACAAGTCTATGGAATGGTCATCTCCAGGGCGCCGGAGAGGTGGCTCAGTGGTTAAGAGCACTAGCTGTTCTTCCAGAGGGCTGGAATTTGGTTCTAGCACCCACATTAGATGGCTCCAAACCACTTGTAACTACAGTTCCGGGGGATCCTATATTCTCTTCTGACTTCTGCAGGCGCTTTTATGTGAGCACACACATACACAGGACTAAAAGTAAAATTGAAAAAGAAAGTAACCATCAGCTGGGCAACCATGTGCCAACAAAACCTGATGGTGAGGAGTGCTTGCTTCTGTTGCCATAACAAATTATCACGGACTCAGAGGCTTTGAGCAATGCAGACTCATTCCATAGTTCTAGAGTTCAGAATGCCAAGGTAGGGATGATCCTCTTTTAGCCTTGCCAGCTTCAAGGGGCCACCTCCTGACATCACTCCGGCCTCTGCTTCCTTCATCCTGTCTCCTTTTCTGTCTCTTCTGCCTCTCTCTTTCATCTTTAAAATCCCCCACAATTACATCGGACCCACTCAGTCAATTGACAACATTCTTCCCTCTTGAAGATCTGAGATTTAACCCACCTTCAAAGTCTCTTTTGCAGTGTTGAGCAACATACTCACAGGTGCTGGGACTTGTGCTATGGACAGATGTGAGGGCAGTGGTTATTCTGTGCGCCATTGTGGGAGCCAAGTGTTTTTATTTCTTAAAAAGAGGAAGGAGAAGATGGGGACTGGAGATAGTTATCAGTTTCTGCTGTATCATATGACCGTAGCTTTGGGAGCCTCATGGCTGTACATACATTTTTACGGCATTATCAGAGCTGGTAAACTTGTTGAGGATAGGTTTTTTTTTTTTCCAGTAGTTCGTGACTCATAGATTTGAAATGTCCTAATATTCTCCCAAACAAACCATATTTTTGAGGTCTACATCATTTCTCACTAGTGACCAAAACTCTGTCAGTTTAGTTTTGCCACATTCCAATTACTGTTCTATTCATGCTTCCTTGAGTGCTGGGGAGCCACTACCATCACAATGATTAGATGCTGTGATGTGTATTAAGATCTTGACACATATTTAGTGCTCAAATATGTTAAAAATAGACAGAATCTGGGTGGGGAGATGGCTCAATCAGTAAAGAGCTTGCTGCACAAGCAAGAGTACTTGAGCTTGGATCCCTAGAATCCACATCGAGTCAAATGCAATAATGCACTCCTGGAATTTCAGAGCGCCTTTGGGGAGATGGAAAATGGGGATAGGATTGCCAGAAGCTCGTGGGCCAGCTATTCTAGCATATGCACCTGTCTCAAATGAAGTAGAGGTGCGTGCATTTACATTAGGTGCACACACACACACACGCACTTACTCCCCTCATAGTAGCACCTTGAGGCCAGGGCCCTTTTGTGTGTGGTGACCCTTTATCAGACATTTGTGCACATAGTGGTTAGACTAAACAAACTCCTCTTTCCTAATGCCTTTTTAGCCTTCAGTCTGTGTGTTCATCTGTTTTGGGTGGAGAGGGCAGGGAGATACGTAAGCATTTTTTGGCATGTGTCGTGGACCAGAAAGTTTCTGCATCCCCAGATTCATTCGTATGTTCATGTCCTGATCCCCAACATGGTCCTATTTGGAGATGGTGTCTTAGGGGGTTAATGCAGTTTCATTCATACTCCTTGAGGCAGCTGATTTCGAAATCTGTGTTTTTTTTTTCTTTTGCCATTAATTGCTTTCTTCTGGCAACAAAGACCTGAGTGAGTAATTAGTCACATTCTCATGCACCCATTTTTATACCCATTAGGACAAACTCTCTGCGGTGATGACTTAGGATGTTCTAGGAGCCAACAGCACTCATGTGTCCTTTGCTGGCTCTAACAGCGCCTACCCACAGCTTCCCTGGGCTCTGCTGTCTTAGCCTGTTCGAGTTCCTCCTTGTTGTCCTTGGGAAATCTTAGTTTTCAGTCTGGAGCTCACAATTCTTGCTTAGGAAGCAGAAGAAAATAGCAAGTCTAACTAAAATAAGCGATGCTTGTGCAGTTAGGAGTTACGAATGGGAAGAGTTCACCAATTGGTGAAGAGCTATTTCCTTTTGAGGTGGCTTGTGAAACCTCTTCTTTACCTTTGTTTTACTTGGATTGCTGGAAGGTGGAAGAACAGGAGCCTCATTTGTAGCCGTTCCTAGTTCTGCTCCCTTCTCTCCTACCCTGACTCAGATGCTTCCTGAAGTATTCAAGACAGGATTCAAGACAGGTTAGTGCTGGGGGAAGAGCACAGGTTTGTGGGGGAAACCCAGGGATTTCAAGGACTCCAACGCTCATGCTCTGTAGACATTAGTGCCCCACCCCTTAGGTTTTGGGTCATCATCACAGCCTTCAGATTCACATCTAGCTTGATTTGTTACCTATAATGGTGGGTAGCAAAAGAAAATTATTTGTTGAATAAGAAAAAACAACGTGAGTTTAAATGCAGAGGATTTTTTTCCCCAAACTAGGGGAGAACTCATCATTTAACGGAATGCCTTATTGGCTTCCGCTGGCCTGAAATGGCCACATGGTCAGAGGCAATTGAGAAAGCCGCCATGACCTGTAGTACTCTCTACTGTTGCCCATGTTGTAAGGCACATTTACATATGTGGAAACAATTTTCTTTTTAACCATCTAAAAACAGACACGGGAGGATTTTGACATCATGATAGAATTTATGACCTGTCCACTCGCCCTGTATGTATGGGAATCTTGTGGCCCCTTGACTAGTCATTAACAGGAGCTTGTTTGGCGTTGGAGTTGCTTAGAAATAACCCATTTTGTGATCAGGCTCTTGTAAAGTGTGTACGTTGTTGTTGGAGTAGCTGGCAGGCTTACTGGCTCTGCTGTTTCCTTCTAAGTTTCTCTGCCATGGCTCTGCCGCGGAAGAATCATCTTTATCAGTTTTCGTTGTGGTCAGCTTTCAGGCTTTCCCCACTTCCTCCTGGGTCTGAAATGCAGCATCTTCGTGTGCCCCGGGTTGTACAAAGTCGATCTGAGATATAGGAGCCCACACGCTTATTTCTTCAGGGCTCTCATCCTGCATTTTACGGAAGTGTTGGCTGGCCCCTGTCCTCCTCCCTGGTGAGGGATGTTTTTCTTATTCCCTTCACTAGCTGGGCTCAAAGTTTTCATCCTGAACCAGACCCTGCTGTTGCAGCAGGAGCATTTCTTTCCACTAGGGAGTAATTGCTTAGAAAAAGTCCTCCTGTTAAAAAAACACAGTCTTCCATATTCTAAATTGGCAGTGGAAACTCCCGTCAGCTGGCCTCATATTCAAATTGTCTCAGTAGTGGAGATTGCAGTAGGGTGGTTGGCCTTTTTGGAAGCCCTTTCGATTGTCTTGGGCGCTAGCAGTCTGCTTTGGTTGTTGTGTGTGTCCACTCATTTGGGGACATCTCCTGTGTCATAGACAGCTGCACTTTTGGATGTTCTTATACTTTGGAGGATGATTGGAGCCATATGCTGCTTCCTAGGCAACTGAGATTTGTTGAAAATAGAGCTGAAGTGGCCCTACTCCTGGCATTGGAAATCATTACTTTCTACTTTTAGGCTAGCCCTTGTTATCCCTAACTCCTTTCAAGTCCAGGCAACAGGAATCAAGGAGCAAGACCTTTGTCAGGTGGGCAGGGTTAGAGTTTGAATTTTCCCTCTCAGCTCGTTGGAAGGAGCTTAGGAGACCCACATCTGTTGAACTAAGGATGCTGAGTTCCATGTTGCTTCCCTTTCAGCCCCACCTGCCATCTTAGGGGGACTCTGTCTCACTGTGGATTTAGGGTACTCGCCACAAGAAGATTATGTTGAAAAGAGCCGATTCTGGCTCTTTGTGAGCTTATGGCGCCAGCTAAACAAATGCAGAAGAACAGTGCATTAAAACAAAACAAAACAAAACAAAAAAAAACAACCTTTGAAGTTGCTAAAGGGCAACACTGGAACCCAGCCTCTGTGAGCGTCTGTGGCTCTCAAAAGGAAATTGGTGTCATCATCCTTAGTTGCAAGGTGTTGCATTAAATGGTACGAAAGAAGAGGCTTAACTTCCATGGCTCATTTCCCCAGTAATAATCTCATTTTACTATCCCCACTCTTGCCCACCTTCAGTTACAGAAATAACTCTGAGTGGGCTTTCTTTTTAAAGATCTGTGTCAAACAGATACCTCATAGAATGGCACAAGCCAAGTGTTCCTTTTAGAACTTGCCCAGTGACATAAAACCACGTGTGTTTTTAGTTAGTGGACCCATGTTTTTTTGGCATGAAGTGCTAGGGGAATGGAAACTGGTCGCAGCTATGGGTGTGGAGCTATGTTTTCAGATGAGACATGAAAGTGCTGTGGACTTTGCATAGATAAATTTACTTAACTAAAGCTTGCTTATTCATTAGACCCCAAGCATGCTGCTATGATATTTAATAACCATGTTTATGTGTTTCCTGCTGCTGCCTGTCTTAGTTACCTTTCTATTGCTGTGATAAGACACCATGACCAAGACAACTTACAGAAGAAAAGAGTTTATTTGCGGCAGTTTCAGGGGTGAGTCCATGGTGACAGAGCAAAGGCATGGTGACAAGAAGAGCTGAGAGCTTACACCCTGATTTATAAGCACAAAGCAGAGAGGGAGAGGAGGGGGTGGCAGACAGACACTTTTGAAAGCTCAAAGCCCACCTCCAGTGACACACTTTCTCCAACAAGGCCACACCTCCTAATCCTTCCCCAAACAGACCCACCACCAAGTAGGGACCAGCTATTCAAATCTATACTCCTATGGGGGCCATTCTCATCCAGACCACCATACTGCCCTGACCACCACAAAAACAACACAAGTATACTGTCTCCAAATTCTATAGGAGTCTGAAGTGGGTCTCATGTGTTTAGCATCGAGGTGTTGACAGGGCTGTATTTCTTCTTGGGGAAACTAGTGAAAAATCTCTTCATTTTTCCAAGCTTCAGGAGGCTGCCCACATTCTTTGGCTCAGGTTTCCTTTCTAAGTTTTCAGAGAAGATGAACTCTCCTAGCGTCTCATCACTCTGGCGTCTTTGTGTTTCTTCCATAATGTTCGATTCATCTGGAGAATCCAGGTTAATCTTCCTGATTTAACGCCCACTGACTAGCAGTCTTCATTGCAATTTGCTGGCTATTCACAGGTCCTGGTAATTCAGATGTGGGCATTGCTGGGGATGCATTATTCGGGATATTATACTAGGGACTTTTTTTTTAGATGTTTACCTCATATAGGGCCAAGGGGGCAATGATATTGGTTGCAGCTTGTGGTGGAGGACAGCTTTAATCCTTGCAGCACTGTAGGAAGTTGAGAAGGTAGAATTCTCAAAGCAGGCCTCACAAAGGGCTACCCTCCTGGTGGAGCCTGTTGGAGTCTGGTGTTGGGATGGTGCTAAAGGGGGGGTGTGGACTGAAGCGGAAAAGCCACAGCTGGGCTGGTCAGCCAGGGAGTAAGGAGGAAGCAGGAAGATCAAGACAGGAAATGGCAGTCCAGTCTGTCCCTTGGGAGAAAGAAAATAGAAGATGGGCTGACTACATTTGACCTAAAGAAAAGAAAAAGAAGGCCTGTTTTTTTTTTTTTTTTTTTGTCCTGAGCTTTGGGATTGGTTTCTCTGTAGAGGTAATGTAGGGACTAGGCTAAATAAATTTGGTCTCTGTTTAGATGTGGGTTGTATTTTTGCCACTAAAGCACAAAGGTTTCAGTGTGACCGCTTGTATCCTGCAGTAGGGGGTGGGGAGAGCAGCGGCCCATGTAATGTAATCATGTCTCAGGAGAGCTCTGCTCTAGGGGATGCAAATGGATCGTGTACATATTCATAGAGCCCTGGCCATTTTCTCAGACTCCTAAGATACAATCTGCTGTGAGCTGACCTCTGCTGCTTTGTGCTTTCAAGAACTGTCAAGTTCTTTTGTGAACTTGGAAGGTCATTTCCCACAGTCTTGGGATCAGAAGGTACCCTAGTCACGCTTGACTCTTGTTAGTCACAAGGCCTGGGAAGAGCCTTGTAGCTTGCTCTGGAAGCTGTGCTAAGTCCTCTGTCCCAGAGACTGTATATGAGTGTGGCAAAATTGAACTAATCCCCAGAAGAGAAGAAGACCGGACACTTCATTTTATACCCAAACATGGGCCCTGACACAGTCCTGGGTCTACTCTCTGAAGGGGGTAGAGTGCTGATCTTTCTAGATTCTTCTCTGTGGTTCTTACGAGAATCAGAATGCCAGCACAGCATTTTCACCAGTCTGTGGGTCACAGAGCCATTGCTTATGTTGATGGTGCTGGGTCATCAACCTTGTAGTCAGTAGATCCTAATTAGTCTTATCTGCTGGCCCACCATTCCTGGGAGGGGTGTTAGCTTCTGATTTGAGTACTTCAAGAATAAACTGATCATCTTCAGGTAAGAATTAAACTAATTAATACATCAGAGTATATTTTACTGCTTGTTTTTGAAAGCATGAGATGATTTTTAACACTTTTTTTTTTGAGGGGCTGGAGAGATGGCTCGACAGTTAAGAGCACTGGCTGCCCTTCCAAAGGACCTGGGTTCAATTCCCAGCACCCCCATGGCAGCTCACAGCTGTTTATAACTCTAGGTCCAAGGAATCTAACACCCTCACACAGAAACACATGCAGGTGAAACCCCAATGAACATAAAATGAAAATAAATTTTAGAAAAGCTTTTTATTTTTTAACAGACTTCAGTCTTCCATAAAAGATGCAAAAGTGATATTGAGTTCTTACATAGCTCTCATCCATCCAGTCTCCTCTACTGTTGACTGACACCATTCATAATCATAGTGCTTATTGTGAGACCTGGGAAACCGTCATTTGGCACAATACTATTTAATTTTGAAAGTATCATATAATGTCATCAGGTTTTCGACTAAGGTTCTTCTTTTAAACATTGCTGTCCTAGGATTCGTCCAGAACCCCCCCATTTCATTTAGTTGTTATTCCACCCTGGACTCCCTCTGCCTGTAACTGTTCCTCCTCCATCTTTCATGACCTGGACACTTCTGGAGCATATAGATCAGTTATTTGGTCAGCTGATGTAAAACTGTGTTTTCTAATGACTGGACTGAAGTTACTTTTTAAGAAAAATCTTATTTTATTTTTGAGATTACTATAATTACACCATTTCTCCCTTCCTTTTTCTCTCCCTAAACACCTGTATGCCCCTCTCTGCTTCCTGATTAACAGTTTGGTGACATCCAGTGTATCCCAGAAGATTTTCATCTTTCCAGTATACTCTGTTTCATCTACTATATCCTAGATTACAGTTAGTCTCCAAGTAACCCCTCCTCTGGCCTCTTGAGAGGTATTGGGGGTTGAACACATAACCTAACATTTGTTCTCTATCACTGAGCTACGCTGCCCCAAGCCATTTCATTTTTATTTTGTTCCTGAATCAGGGACTTGCTAAGTTGCCAGTACTGGCCTTGTCCTGTCTCTATCTCTGGACTAGCTAGGTGGCATTTGCCACCAATGCCCCAAGACTTCCTCTCTTTCTAGGCTGAATCAGGTCCATTGGAGGGATAGATGGTATTTTGTTTATCCTCTCATCTCTTGGCAAAGAGGAATTGAGTTGCTTCCCTTTTTGGCTGTTGTGAACTACGCTGCTCTGAACATTGTACTTATGCCACTGGGTCATGTTTTCAAAAGAAATTTGGAGAAGCTGCACAAAATTTAGTTTGGAAAGGTAGGAAAAGCAAACATTCAGTTGTCTTGCCCCTGACCAAGGTTTTCAAAAGAAGACAGGGAGATTGTAGTAGGGAGAAGGAGCTGGCAGAAGGATCTGGAGACGAGTGTTGGCTGCTAGAGGGACTGGGAGAAGAGGAAGCCCAACCTGCCAGGCTTGTTCAAAGCTACTGCCTCGTGCAGAAGGCATGGGAGACAGGAAGCAAACCCACTTGTCAGAGTTAGGGTAGAGAACAGGCAGAACAACATTCAGGACCACGATTCACTGCAGGAAAAGTAGCATATTTTGCAGCCCCCAGAACCAAGAGTTGGAAATAAAGGTTCTCAGTATCTCTTTCCAGTATTTCATATATTTGTGAGTGCATTTCCTAGTGAGAAATTATATATAAAAATATTTATATATAGAGACAGGGTTTCTCTGTAGCTTTGGAGCCTGTCCTGGAACTAGCTCTTGCAGACCAGGCTGGCCTCAAACTCAGAGATCCTTCTGCCTCTGCCTCCTGAGTGCTGGGATTAAAGGTGTGTGCCACCACTGCCTGGCTGAGGCAAAAAGATTGTGAGTTCAAGACTAGTCAGAGTTACATACTGAAACCATTTTTTAAAAGGGACGTATTTTACATTTCAACCTGGTGAACATATCTTTAGTTAGGCTTGAAATTGTGATTTCACCACAAATATGATGCAATCAGATATTTTCTATTTCTTTCTATTCGATTAGAAAGCAAAACAGAACAAAAAGAAATAAAACCAAAATCCTGGTTCTTGTGACCTTGCTCACTCTTATCCTGAAAGTATTTTTGGACACAAAGGTATGTGATTGCTGGATATTGAACCCAGGTCCTCTGGAAAAGCAGCCAGTGCTCTTAACCACAGAACCATCTCTCCAGCTCTGCTCTTTTTTTTTTTTCCTGGGTCAAATTATTAATATGTTTTTGTTTGTTGCTTGTTTTTGGAGCTGCCGCCATTCCATTTGGAATGTTATGTTTGAATATAGAACAAATCACTCAGAACTGTGGTTCAGATTGGAATAAATTGTGTAGTAAAGTTTACATGCATAGAAAAAGTTTGGTTTTGGAAGCAAGGTCTAGATTTTCTTTTAGTTCTATGATTCATCTCTCTGTTGCTCTCTCTCATTTTTAATTTTTATTTGAGAATGGATCTCACTGTATAGCTCTGTCTGTCCTGGAACTCACTCTGTAGACCAGGCTGGTCTGGAACTCAGAGATCCACCTGCCTCTGCCTCCTAAATGCTGGCATTAAAGGCCACGCCCAGCTGTCATTTTGTTTGCTTGTTTGTTTTGGCTTTTTGCTCTGTTTTGTTTCAGGCAAGGTCTCACTCTATAGAGTGGCCTAGAACTCACTAAATCGCACATGCTGGTCTTGAACTTGAGGTGATCATACTATCTCATCCTCCCAGGTGCTGGAATCAGAAGTATGTGCCATTGTATCCATATACTCTGATCTATCTTTCTTTCTTTCTTTCTTTCTTTCTTTCTTTCTTTCTTTCTTTCTCCTTCCTTCCTTCCTTCCTTCCTTCCTTCCTTCCTTCCTTCCTTCCTTCCTTCCTTCTCTTTATTGGGGACTATCTAGAAAGACACCACCTTTAAAAAGAAAGAAATTTGTATATATATATATATATATATCCTCCTGCCTCTGACATCCAAGTAGCTGAGATGATAGGTATGTGCCACTTCACTCAGTTTTATGAACGAGGCATTTTTATTAACACAATTATATAATGTATACTAATATAATTTTATTATGGCATTTCATATATGTAGTGTATTTTTTTATCATCGTTGCCTCCCATCATCCTCTCCTGCTCCCCTCTTGCTCCTGCTGACCATCTCCTGTTCTCGCCTAGTCACTCTTTTGCTTTCCTCTCTGCATGCATTTACTTATTCATTATTGTGATCCAGTGAACTGTTGGGTGTATGGGGGTCATGCAAAGATGGGGGACAGACCCCCAAAGTCTATTAAGCCAGAAGCAAACTTTATTCCAGGAAAAAAATTAAAAATTAAGAAAATAAATCTCCATGGGGCACAAAATGCTTGTCAACTAGCTGACACCACAGCCAGAGATGGACTTGTAAGGTTGTAGCAAAGGACAGCTTCTGAACTCCCCTTTTATAGCAAGAATCAAGGATTAGATGTGAACAAAAGAATTTTTACAATCTCGAGGTAAAACTCAAATTAATTGCTTTTTTTTTTTTTTTTTTTTTACAATTTTCATTAACAGGGTTTTTTCAGTTAAACTAGTGTTTGTATTTAGTCCATTGTTTCTCTCTGGCACTTTCTGCTGGTGTTTTCCAAAGCTCTGCACTCCCCTGAGACTGCCAGTTTTGTGTCGCAAGGAAGGGTATGGGAAAATGCACAACCAAAAAGTCACGTACATCCCATCATTTAAAAGTTATCTCAGTTCACGTCAATTGCTGGTCAGGAGTGGCCGGGGAGTTATCTAAAAGCTGACCCTCAGTTTGCAGAGGGTCTCTCAGTTTACAGAGGGCCGCTTCAGCCTTGCAGAGCAATGGGGTATAAAGGAAAGTAACCCACTGTTACTAGTTAATCCTTCCGCTATCAAGAAAGCTGCTGACAGCCTGTTCTCATTCTCCCAGGGTTACAACTTTGTATTTCTTTATTTCTACATTCCTATTTCTGGAATCTACATTTCTATATTTTTATTCTTGGACTCTTCAAGTCTCATTTGCTTATTGATTTTTGTGATCCCGTGAGTCTCATTAGGGCCGCTTAAAGGGACCAGGTGAGGGATGGTATATAAGAGCCTGTGCTCCTTACTAGTAGTTAAACCACTGAAGAAAATGTTTCCTCCTTCCCTAGAAACCAGTAGCTGTTATGAGTATAAAGTGTCCATCTCGATCTAAGCAAAGATAATAAGAGATTAAAATGTGTTCACAAATTGAAAAAAAAAATTGTATCAATTATCTCAGGTTTCCACACACAACTAATGCCTTATATAAGTAATGGAAAATAGAAACTAGACTTCAGTTATGTCAAAATTGTGAATATTTTAAAATAAATAAAGTAAATGAGCAAAGAAAAAAAAGAAACCAGTAGCTGCCTATAAATACTCAGGAAGGGGTGGGGCCTCATGGACCTTGCATTCCTCTCTGCCTGGACAGTCTTGTTTAGATTATGGCTGATAATCACCACAGCTACTAGATCAAGCAGGCAATAGTGATGCCCTATTCCAAGGACAATGTCTACCTCCCTCCTTTCCTTCCCTCTACTCTTACAGTCTTTTTGTTCTGTCTTTGATCACGTTCTCTGAACCTTGAGGTGGCGATGTGGAAGTCTCAGGTCTAACTGAGCAGTCTGCAGTCTTCGATGCTAGAAGTTCAAGGTCAAAGTGTTGGTGAAGTTGCTTCCTTTTCAGGCCTGTAAGGGAAAGTTGTTGCAGCCTCCCTCCGTGGCTGGTAAAGCTGTCCTTTCATACTCTCTCCCCTATACATCTGCTATGATGTATACATTTTGTTTTGTTTTTAACATTTTAATTAAAATCATTACATGACTCCCCCTCTCTTTCCTTCCTTCAAAGCCCTCCTGCATCTTCTCCCTGCAATCATTCCCATACCCCCTTCCTCATTCCTTCTCAATTTTTTGGCCTATTTTCTTACATTATTTTTTGTTATACAGATAGATAAATGCATAAACATAAAAATACAGCCTGCTGAGTCTGTTCTTATTGCTTGTGTGCATATGATTTCAGGACTGACCAGGATGTATTGGAGAACCAATTAAGGGCTCATTCCTTGGTTTATTATGGACATTTTTTTGTGTGTGTGTGGTGGGGGGGGTGTGCATATGTTTGTGTGAGTGTGAATATTGTACTTATGGACACACATGTATGTGTGGTGGCCAAAGGACCAGTGTTTAGTATCTTCACTAGTTCCTTACTTTTGAACCCAAACATCATCAGTTCTGCTAGGCTGCCCATCCCCTGAATTCCAGGGATCTACCTGTCATTGCCTACCCAGTGCTGGGGGCTTTCACATGGGTGCTAAGTGTCCAAATTTGGGTCATCATGCTTACGTGGCACGCACTTTACTGACCGAGCTGTCTCGCCAGCGTTACGTTTTCTTTCTTTCTTTAAAAAACAAGATCTGTCATACTGGATGAGGGCTTACTCCCCAGATCTCACCTTAAGTAATTGTATCTGTAGCATCCCTGTTTGTCAGTGTGGCCACATTCTGAATTACTGGGGGTTAGGAAACATGAATTTGCCGAGAAAACAGTTCAACTCATTACAACATTGAACACAGAAATGACCAAAGCTATGAAGCAACCCTATTGGGGGAGCAGTGGTAGGGTGGGGGGAGCAGGCAGTGAGTACAGGGGTTGGGAGAATAGAGCAGAAATCATCTTCTATATTTGCAAAAGAAGAAAAGTGCTGGAGACCAGTATCAAAGTAATGTTAATGCCTTCTGTAGACACATGGCAGTGGGTACCAAATAGCTATTTTTAAAGAAATTGTTATGTATTATATGTATTTCAGTGTTTTGCTTGCATGTATGTCTGGGCACCATATGTATGCAATGCCCACAGAGGCCAGAAGGGAGCATCAAGTCCCCTAGAACTAGCGTTACCAATGGTTGTGAGTTGCCACGTGGATGCTGGGAAACAAACCCAGGTCCTGTGGAAGAGCATCCAAGTCTTTTTTAATTGTTTTTATTGCACTATACATTTTTCTCTGCTCCACTCCCCTCTTTCCCCCTCCCCTTCTACCCTCTCCCATGACCCACACACTCCCAATTTACTCAGAGATCTTGTCTTTTTCTACTTCCTATGTAGATCTATATGTCTCTTAGGATCCTCTTTGTTGTCTAGGTTCTCTGGGGTTGTGGCATATTGGCTGCTTTGCTTTACATCTAATATCCACTTATGAGTGAGTACATATGATATTTTCTTTCTGGGTCTGGGTTACCTCACTCAATATGTTTTTTTCTAGCTCCATCCATTTGCCTGCAAATTTCAAGATGTCATTATTTATCACTGCTGTGTAGTACTCCATTGTGTAAATGTACCACATTTTCCTTATCCATTTCAAGGGACATTTAGGTTGTTTCCAGGTTCTGGCTATGACAAATAATGCTGCTATGAACATAGTCGAGCACATGTCCTCGTGGTGTGACTGAGCATCCTTTGGGTATATACCCAAAAGTGGTATTGCTGAGTCTTGAGGTAGGTTGTTTCCTAATTTTCTGGGAAATTGCCATACTAATTTCCAAAGCAGCAGCTAGGTCTCTTAACTACTGTGATATCTGTCTACCATCAGGTAACAAAGAGCTTTTGAAAAGGCACAGGTATTTGCTTGGAGGAGAAATAGTGGGGGGGGGGGGAGTGGAAGAATGATCTTTCTCATGATAGATCATCATGGTTATTTGAATGCATATGTGGGTGCCAGGGTGACTTGGATAGCAATGGACCTGCATTGTCTGGGCTGCTTTGTTTATCTGCTCTTGTCATCGGTTGAGGTAAGGAAAGGAAGTAGAGGACTTTAACTGCCATTGAAAGTCCCTACTGACAGGAAGTGAAGTCATGGGCTTTCTGGGGCCCATTAATATTTCATTCAATTAAAGAACTTAGCTTTTAGCTCCTTCTAAGAGACCTACTTTAATATTATAAAATTTGTTTGTATGTGTGGTTTTCTTTTTGGTGGTGTAGCTCATCACATTCTTTGAAATTCTTCAGAAGATCACTGCTTTCTGGCCTGTGTTAGTTGTTGGTTTGGAAGCATGAACATTGTCATTTAACCCACTTGCACTTTTTTTTTTTTGGTTTTTCAAGACAGGGTTTCTCTGTGTAGCCTTGGCTGCCCTGGAACTTACTCTGTGGACCAGGCTGTCCTCCAACTCAGAACTCAGAGATCCACCTGCCCCTGCCTCCTGAGTGCTGGGATTAAAGGTGTGTGCCACCATCACTGGCTTCTGAAGTTAATTTTATTTTGGTAACAGTTAATTCTTTCGTGGCTGCTTCTGTGGGGAGTAGTGGTGATAGGCTTCCCCCTCCTGTCCAGAAAACTTCCTCTTTCATATGCAAACCCCTCTCTCTCCATGTTCCTGTGATGTGGCAGGGGACAGGGAGGGGGATGCTGAATTCCAATGGATTCTTCTGTCTGCAGGAAGCCCAAGTTCTTTCTTCTGATGGTAAACTGCTTGTGGAATGTGTCTACCTTGCTAAACAGCCAGTGGAATGAATGTAGTAGTCAATCTGTAGGAATAACTGGGAGAAAAATCTCCAACAAAAGAACAGACCAGGAAAAATACTTTCTAGCATATATTCCAACTGAATTAGTGTAACTGGTACATATGACTGTCTATATGATCAATGTGCTCATTCAAATGTCAAAAAATGGAGTTCAATCAAAGTATATGGTACATCATTCCATTTTTATCCAATGCTCTATTGTTTCTCTAGGCATTATTTTTCCATGTATACCTATCACTGTACCATTATGGACTAAGAGATAATGAAAACATATGATACCTAGTCCTTATATTTTGAAGAATTAAAATTAGATTTGCAATAGTAAAACATAAACCATGTACAAAAGAAAAGATTTATTAGTCTAAGATGGGTCTTGATGAATTATGGCCTAAAGTCCAAAACTAGCTTGCTGATTATTTCTGGAAATAAAGTTTTATTGGAACACAGCCATGTTCATCTGTCTATATTTATTGGTTGAGACTGACTATTACTTTAACAGCAAAGTTTAATAGTTCAATAAAACAGAGGGCTCACAAAGCCTAAATCATTTACTATCTAGCTTTTTAGGGAAAAATGACCAACTCCTGATCTAAAACAATACTCTCAAGTTTCCCAAGTCATTGTATGGTAAGTAGAATTGAACTAGTCTTTCTCCAGTTAGGAAGGGAAAAGAATGATGGATAACGTAAAGGAGTCTTCATTTGAGGATGTGAAAGTGGGGAGCATTTTGCAATGTAAGGAGTAAGGACCCAGATTTATTAGATGGGAGCATACAGGGGACCCTCAAGGGAGCGAGCGGAGGATGACTGTAAACAAATGAAATTCTCAATATCAAACTAGGGGCACATTTTATCATCTTGGAGTTCCAGAATCAAGACAGTGCGCATCCTGTGGACATTTGAGATCTTTCAAAGGCAACATTGTTCTGCAAGACCCATTCTTATTCGAGGCTTGTTAGATGGCAGCATTTGGTATGGCACATTGCTTGGCGGGCTTGTCTCATAACGGTAGTTCTCAATGTATTAGAAGGGACAGCTGTCATCCTGAGAATAGGTTTAACCTCAAGATTCTTCAAAGGTTACTAGTGCCAGGAGACTTGTATGAATGATCCATTTCCCAATTTGTTAGAACATCCTTCTGGAGAGACCTGTGAGAAGGAGATCCAGGACAGAAACGTCTATAGATGAGAGGGATTGTGGGGTAGGGGAAGGAAGGAGACTTCACTGCCTAACTTTGGTCATTGCACTGCCTCCACCTTTGCTTAGGGCTTCTGTGCTGTCTGTCATTTTGTCTTAGTTTACAGAGCTTCTAGAACTCATTTGTACAAAGTGTATTTCCACCCTCTGGAATCCCACAGTTGTCCAGACATAATACTTTCCCCTGCCACTCCTTCCTATGCCATCTCAGTGTATACTCGTTCTATGGTCTTGGCACCTGTCTGGTACTGAGATTCCCCATTCTCTTCTACCTGGACAGCCCAGGCACACCTGTTGTGGTGCTTGGGTTTTGCCCTGTTATGATGGGCATAGAGTCGTGATGAAGACAGGACACTGGGCCATTACCAGGGCTTCTGTGTCTTCCCAATTAGTTGTGCTTCTTTACCTTTTATCTCTCAGCCACTCTTTTTTTTTCTTTTGTAAATGAACAAATATGTATATATAGGGGGAGAGTAATAGGTGGGGGAGAGGGAAAGGGAGGGGAATAGAGATATTAGATAATGAAAATGAATGCAAAAGAAAAAATTATCATACATTTTGTACTAAGCTTATTCAAGACTTTTCTCCTCAAACATGTTTACTTTCTTTTCACACTTAACTCTCTCAACAGATGACCTTGATTCCTGTGCAGAGATAGTGTCACCTCCCTGGTGGCCCTCATCTTCAAGCCTTTTTACCTCTGTTATAACAATGAACTCTTGACATTCATTGTCAGAGAAGGAACCACCTCTCTTTTCTTTCTCTCCTTTCCTGACTTCTCTTTGACAATGCAGCCAATCCATATTCCTGTTGTCCATTATGATACCCAGTCCCCTGATAATTTTCAATAAATTCTTACTGGATTAATTTGCCACTCTGTCTAAGAAAAACACCAGCTAAAATTTTATAAGGATAACTGCTTAATTTGGCCTGGTGCCATATTTGGGTCCACTGCCTGTATTCATGTATCTTTGTGTGTGTGGCCTCAAGTATTGGGAAACCCATGTCTTTGAAAATCTTTATTAACTGAAAATAGATGAACAGAAAGCTATGCAAGAAAACAGGCTTTGAATCCAGACTGGTAAGTTTCTCGGGTATCAGTTCCTGAGCCCTGGACAAGTTCTGCCATTTTTTGGAAGCAGATTCTTCTTCCTAAGCTAGAAACAACAGGAACCGCCCAGAGTGTTCTTGAGTTGCTGTTGTCATGCAGTAGAGAGGCCTATGGTGTCTGGGTCCTTGGCTGGAGAGGCTAGAAGGTAGAAGTGTCTCTCATGCCAGACCAGGCAGGATGATTCAGCACGACTCCCTTAGTAGTACTTGGCCGCTTTGCAGCATGACTCTTGTCTCAAGGTGTCCCAGCAAGTGAGTTAGAAATATTATCATATTACCACAGAAGTCACACTGTCTCAGTGTCTTACACTTGATGACCAAAAGTGATTCCAAAGCTGCCTGTGTGTGACCCACCATTGGTGATGAGTGCGTGCATGGCTGGATCCCATCTCTTTTTTTTAAGTTAAGGTCTCTATTATAAAATACTGGCTTTCCTGGAATTCACTGTGTAGACAAGACTAGCTTTGAACTCAGAGATCCACTTACCTCTACCTCTTGGGATTCAGTGCATAAACCATCACACCCAGCAAAGATACATATTTTAAAAGTGTATATGTGTGTGTGTATGCATATGGCCACAGATACCAGAAGAAGGTGACAGATGTTCAATATCTGGAATTATAGGTGGCTGTGAGCTACCATATAGATACTGTTAATCTTGAGTCCTTTGCAAGACCAGCAAGTCATCTTAACTGTTGAGCCATTTCTCCAGGCTCAGGTCCCATTCTTGAAGAACACGAAGGAGAGTTAAACGATACTAGGAGGTAAAGACACTTGGTGCCTGCATAGAAGAAAATTTTTCATCCAGTTAATATTTATGAAGTACCCACTATATGCTAAATATCAGGCCAGCACTGGATATAGAGGCAAACATGGCAGACATACAGCCTTTGACACTCTTTGGTTTGTACTCTAGTGTGGTGCACACACCTTTAATCCCAGCACTCAGAGGGCAGAGGCAGGTGGATATCTGTGAGTCCGAGGCCAGCCTGGTCTACTAGAGTGAATTCCAGGACAGCCACAGAGCTAATTAGTGAGATCCCATCTCAAAAAAAAGGAACAGTAACCATGGCTTTATTTTATATCCAAGTAATACAAACTATAGTCTTCCTTGTGTAATAAATTACTGAAGAGGCCCAAATCCAAGATGCTCACAAGATTGGCTTTATCCAGAGTCTACACAATAGATGTGGTATAGAACATGCTTGGCCTTAATTTTTTAAACTAGTGAGAATAATGAGCTTATGATTTTATTTATTCTTTATTTTTTAGGATGTGGGTGTTTTGCCTCATGTATATGTGCCACATATGTACTTGGTACCTGTGGAAGCCATAAGTGTGCATTGGATCCCCTGGAGCTGGAGTTAAAGGTGGTTATGAGCTTCCTGATATGGATGCCAGGAACCAAACCTCTCTCCTCTGCAAGAGTAACAAATGCTCTTAACTGCTGAGCCATCTCTCCAGCTCTGTTTGCTATAATTATTATTTTGGTTTTTTCTAGACAGGATTTCTCTGTAGCTTTGGAGCCTATCCTGGAACTCGCTCTGTAGACCAGGATGGCCTTGAACTCACAGAGATTCCCCTGCCTCTGCACAGGAGTGCTGGTATTAAAGGTGTGATCCACCACTTCCTGGCTTGTTTATTTTTTAAGTGGCTAAAAGTATAACTTAAAAAAGGAATTAGACTGAGAACGGGACATGCCTGTAATCCTGGTACCCAGAGGACCGAGGCAGCAGAATTTCCTGCTGCTAGCTCAAGACCGGCTTGGTCTATATAGGGAGTACCAAACTAGGCAAAGTCTGTCGGTTAACATTTTGCAGCTTAAAAAAGATCCTGTCTTTGAATCAGGCATGCTGGTATATGCCTATAATCCTGGTATTCAGGGAACTAAACTGGGACAATAGACAATTTGAAACCAGTTTGGGCATCATAGTGAGTTTGAAACCAAGCTAGGATATATAATGAAACCCCAAACAAACACCGTACCCATCAAAATGGTGGTACCCTCCCGTACCACCGGCTATGCAAAAATCAATCAACCAACTAACCACCCAACCAAACATAACCCCCAAATCCACAAAAGCACCCTTCTTTTTAGGTGCATTGCTGTGCATAGCATGGCTGACTGAATCGCTTGTGACATGGCGATTATACCAGCTGGGGTTTGTAGCAGTAAGGTTTTTCTCTTAATCTGTCAAGTTCAGTGGAGAGCACGACTCTTCTGCTTGCTTGTTTAGGCCATCTCAACAATCCAGAAATGCTTCACCATGTATTGTATAAAGATAAAGACTTTCCTTTTTTTTTTTTTTTTTTTTTTTTTTGTCCTGAGCTTTGGGATTGGTTTCTCTGTAGAGGTAATGTAGGGACTAGGCTAAATAAATTTGGTCTCTGTTTAGATGTGGGTTGTATTTTTGCCACTAAAGCACAAAGGTTTCAGTGTGACCGCTTGTATCCTGCAGTAGGGGGTGGGGAGAGCAGCGGCCCATGTAATGTAATCATGTCTCAGGAGAGCTCTGCTCTAGGGGATGCAAATGGATCGTGTACATATTCATAGAGCCCTGGCCATTTTCTCAGACTCCTAAGATACAATCTGCTGTGAGCTGACCTCTGCTGCTTTGTGCTTTCAAGAACTGTCAAGTTCTTTTGTGAACTTGGAAGGTCATTTCCCACAGTCTTGGGATCAGAAGGTACCCTAGTCACGCTTGACTCTTGTTAGTCACAAGGCCTGGGAAGAGCCTTGTAGCTTGCTCTGGAAGCTGTGCTAAGTCCTCTGTCCCAGAGACTGTATATGAGTGTGGCAAAATTGAACTAATCCCCAGAAGAGAAGAAGACCGGACACTTCATTTTATACCCAAACATGGGCCCTGACACAGTCCTGGGTCTACTCTCTGAAGGGGGTAGAGTGCTGATCTTTCTAGATTCTTCTCTGTGGTTCTTACGAGAATCAGAATGCCAGCACAGCATTTTCACCAGTCTGTGGGTCACAGAGCCATTGCTTATGTTGATGGTGCTGGGTCATCAACCTTGTAGTCAGTAGATCCTAATTAGTCTTATCTGCTGGCCCACCATTCCTGGGAGGGGTGTTAGCTTCTGATTTGAGTACTTCAAGAATAAACTGATCATCTTCAGGTAAGAATTAAACTAATTAATACATCAGAGTATATTTTACTGCTTGTTTTTGAAAGCATGAGATGATTTTTAACACTTTTTTTTTTGAGGGGCTGGAGAGATGGCTCGACAGTTAAGAGCACTGGCTGCCCTTCCAAAGGACCTGGGTTCAATTCCCAGCACCCCCATGGCAGCTCACAGCTGTTTATAACTCTAGGTCCAAGGAATCTAACACCCTCACACAGAAACACATGCAGGTGAAACCCCAATGAACATAAAATGAAAATAAATTTTAGAAAAGCTTTTTATTTTTTAACAGACTTCAGTCTTCCATAAAAGATGCAAAAGTGATATTGAGTTCTTACATAGCTCTCATCCATCCAGTCTCCTCTACTGTTGACTGACACCATTCATAATCATAGTGCTTATTGTGAGACCTGGGAAACCGTCATTTGGCACAATACTATTTAATTTTGAAAGTATCATATAATGTCATCAGGTTTTCGACTAAGGTTCTTCTTTTAAACATTGCTGTCCTAGGATTCGTCCAGAACCCCCCCATTTCATTTAGTTGTTATTCCACCCTGGACTCCCTCTGCCTGTAACTGTTCCTCCTCCATCTTTCATGACCTGGACACTTCTGGAGCATATAGATCAGTTATTTGGTCAGCTGATGTAAAACTGTGTTTTCTAATGACTGGACTGAAGTTACTTTTTAAGAAAAATCTTATTTTATTTTTGAGATTACTATAATTACACCATTTCTCCCTTCCTTTTTCTCTCCCTAAACACCTGTATGCCCCTCTCTGCTTCCTGATTAACAGTTTGGTGACATCCAGTGTATCCCAGAAGATTTTCATCTTTCCAGTATACTCTGTTTCATCTACTATATCCTAGATTACAGTTAGTCTCCAAGTAACCCCTCCTCTGGCCTCTTGAGAGGTATTGGGGGTTGAACACATAACCTAACATTTGTTCTCTATCACTGAGCTACGCTGCCCCAAGCCATTTCATTTTTATTTTGTTCCTGAATCAGGGACTTGCTAAGTTGCCAGTACTGGCCTTGTCCTGTCTCTATCTCTGGACTAGCTAGGTGGCATTTGCCACCAATGCCCCAAGACTTCCTCTCTTTCTAGGCTGAATCAGGTCCATTGGAGGGATAGATGGTATTTTGTTTATCCTCTCATCTCTTGGCAAAGAGGAATTGAGTTGCTTCCCTTTTTGGCTGTTGTGAACTACGCTGCTCTGAACATTGTACTTATGCCACTGGGTCATGTTTTCAAAAGAAATTTGGAGAAGCTGCACAAAATTTAGTTTGGAAAGGTAGGAAAAGCAAACATTCAGTTGTCTTGCCCCTGACCAAGGTTTTCAAAAGAAGACAGGGAGATTGTAGTAGGGAGAAGGAGCTGGCAGAAGGATCTGGAGACGAGTGTTGGCTGCTAGAGGGACTGGGAGAAGAGGAAGCCCAACCTGCCAGGCTTGTTCAAAGCTACTGCCTCGTGCAGAAGGCATGGGAGACAGGAAGCAAACCCACTTGTCAGAGTTAGGGTAGAGAACAGGCAGAACAACATTCAGGACCACGATTCACTGCAGGAAAAGTAGCATATTTTGCAGCCCCCAGAACCAAGAGTTGGAAATAAAGGTTCTCAGTATCTCTTTCCAGTATTTCATATATTTGTGAGTGCATTTCCTAGTGAGAAATTATATATAAAAATATTTATATATAGAGACAGGGTTTCTCTGTAGCTTTGGAGCCTGTCCTGGAACTAGCTCTTGCAGACCAGGCTGGCCTCAAACTCAGAGATCCTTCTGCCTCTGCCTCCTGAGTGCTGGGATTAAAGGTGTGTGCCACCACTGCCTGGCTGAGGCAAAAAGATTGTGAGTTCAAGACTAGTCAGAGTTACATACTGAAACCATTTTTTAAAAGGGACGTATTTTACATTTCAACCTGGTGAACATATCTTTAGTTAGGCTTGAAATTGTGATTTCACCACAAATATGATGCAATCAGATATTTTCTATTTCTTTCTATTCGATTAGAAAGCAAAACAGAACAAAAAGAAATAAAACCAAAATCCTGGTTCTTGTGACCTTGCTCACTCTTATCCTGAAAGTATTTTTGGACACAAAGGTATGTGATTGCTGGATATTGAACCCAGGTCCTCTGGAAAAGCAGCCAGTGCTCTTAACCACAGAACCATCTCTCCAGCTCTGCTCTTTTTTTTTTTTCCTGGGTCAAATTATTAATATGTTTTTGTTTGTTGCTTGTTTTTGGAGCTGCCGCCATTCCATTTGGAATGTTATGTTTGAATATAGAACAAATCACTCAGAACTGTGGTTCAGATTGGAATAAATTGTGTAGTAAAGTTTACATGCATAGAAAAAGTTTGGTTTTGGAAGCAAGGTCTAGATTTTCTTTTAGTTCTATGATTCATCTCTCTGTTGCTCTCTCTCATTTTTAATTTTTATTTGAGAATGGATCTCACTGTATAGCTCTGTCTGTCCTGGAACTCACTCTGTAGACCAGGCTGGTCTGGAACTCAGAGATCCACCTGCCTCTGCCTCCTAAATGCTGGCATTAAAGGCCACGCCCAGCTGTCATTTTGTTTGCTTGTTTGTTTTGGCTTTTTGCTCTGTTTTGTTTCAGGCAAGGTCTCACTCTATAGAGTGGCCTAGAACTCACTAAATCGCACATGCTGGTCTTGAACTTGAGGTGATCATACTATCTCATCCTCCCAGGTGCTGGAATCAGAAGTATGTGCCATTGTATCCATATACTCTGATCTATCTTTCTTTCTTTCTTTCTTTCTTTCTTTCTTTCTTTCTTTCTTTCTCCTTCCTTCCTTCCTTCCTTCCTTCCTTCCTTCCTTCCTTCCTTCCTTCCTTCCTTCTCTTTATTGGGGACNTTTTTTTTTTTTGAGACAGGAATTCTCTGTGTAGCCCGAACTGCCCTGGAACTAGCTGTGTAGATCAGACTGAACTCGAACTCACAGAGATTCACTGCCTCTGCCTCCCAAGTGCAGGGTTAAAGGTGTGTGCCACCACACCAGGCAAGATAAAGACTTTTCAAAGCCATGCATAGGGGCTGGAGAGATGGCTCAGCGGTTAAGAGCACTGGCTGCTCTTCCAGAGGACCTGAGTTCAATTCCCAGCACCCACATGGCAGCTCACAACTGTCCATAGGGGATCTGACACCCTTGCACCGAGGTACATGTAGACAAAATACCAATGCATATAAAGCAAAAATAAACAAGTCATTTTCAAAAAACCATGCATAGCAAGCACTTTCCTCGCCGAGTCTTCTCTGCAGCACCCCTTTGATGGCCCCCTTGCTTTCATGGTTTGGTGACACGGTCAGAATTCATCCACTTTATTGTTCCCAAGGCAAAATCAGTCATTACCATGGCCTGGCTTCCTCATAGTGAAAAGTTTGAATGTAAATTGTCTTGGAAAAATGTACATACTGTTCTTGGAACATCCTTCTAGAAATCTCTGGGGTACAGTCATTCATACCACTTTTGGGTATGTATACAAAGGATGCTCAATAGTCCCTCAAGGACATGTGCTCAACTATGTCCATAACAGCATTGTTTGTCATAGTCAGAACCTGGAAACAATCTAAATGCCCCTCGACTAAAGAATGGATAAGGAAAATGTGGTCCATTTACACAATGGAGTACTACACAGCAGAAAAAAATAATGACACCTTGAATTTTTCAGGCAGATGGGTGGATCTAGAAAACATCGTTTTGAGTGAGGTAACCCAGACCAGACCCAAAATGGTTTTTAAACATACAGCAAAGAAAACCATCCTACAAATCACAATCCCAGAGAACCTAGACAACAATGAGGACCCTAAGAGAGACATACATGGATCTAATCTACATGGGCAGTAGAAAACTACAAGATCTCCTGAGTAAATTGGGAGCATGGGGACCTTGGGAGAGTGTTGAGGGGTGAGGGGAGATGCAGGGAGGGGAGCAGAGAAAAATGTAGAGCTCAATAAAAATCAAAAACAGAAAAGAAATCTCTGGGGGTAGTGCTGTTGATCTTTTGTCTATTTTTATCAGTGTGTTTCAATTTTGGAAATGGTTTCAATGGTTTCTTTAGATTTTAGTCTATTTGTCTAACTTTTTAAATATTTGTTTACATTATGTGTATAGATATTTTGCCTGCATATATATGTATACACATCATGTATGCCTCTGCAGAGTTCAGAAGGTGCCCTTGGATCCCCTGGAAATGGAGTCATGGATGGTTGTGAGCCACCATGTGGGTGCTGATAATTTCAGTCTTTGGCATGAGACAGGTGCTCTTACTACCAAGGCATCTCTCCAGTCCCCTATTTGTCTAACTTTAAATTACAACCTTTATAGGAAAGAAAAATGTTGGGGTTCAACCTTACTTCTGTTTTATGATGCTCTGAGTATATACACACTTACTAAGTGGTTTTCTCATATATTGACCAAGCCTTTACAAAGAAATTGATTAAGAAGACATGCATGAAGTAGATCTTGACTATCAACTTAGTTCAGATTACTCAGATAGTAAAAACATTACCCAAATGACTCTCAAACTGGGACTCACTAAGGTAAACTCACAGTCACTATGCAGTGTAGATGGACATTTCTTTGCTGCCTACAGCTGCCAGTTCCCAAACAACCGACATGGAGACTTGCTATGAATTATAATTGCTCGGCCAATAGCTCAGGCATGTTGCTGGCTAACTCTTATATTTAAATTAACCCATATTTTTATCTATGCTTTGCTATGTTATGTGATACCCTTTTCAGTATGACATGCCCATCTTGTTTCTCTCTGTGTCTGCTGGCAGCTCCTCTGACTCTGCCTTTCTTTCTTCCTCCCAGTATTCTCAGTTTGGCTGTCCTGCGTAACCTTTTTCTGTTCAGCTATTGGTCAGTCACCTTATTTATTAAAGCAATCATAGCAACATATATTCCACATAGTGTAAAGGAATATTCCACAGTGTAGCATCATTAATGCATGAACTACAGTGCATCGTCCCTGATAACCTTCCCAGTATAGAGTTGCACATATACTAAATGTTCTATGCTGATTAGATGTTGGTGAACTCTAAGTAGGTTTGCTATGACAGTTTGCATTGTTAGGTTGCTTTGAAGAGCCACAGTTTTGCTGTTATTGTCTGCTTTTAGCTTTGGCTCAGATTTCATTTTCTTGGATTCTCAACTTTTCATCAAATTCATCCTTGTGTTTCTCTCCACTCAGCAGCGAACATTTCTTAGGTTCTTGTGTGTGTGCATGTGTATGCAGCAGGGTGCATCTTTGGGTGTTAATCCTCAGGCATTGTCAACTTCCTCCTTTCCTTCCTTTCTTCCTTTCTTCCTTCCTTCCTTCCTTCCTTCCTTCCTCCTACCTACCTACCTACCTACCTTCTTGAGACAGAGTCTCACTGGCCTGGAATTTGTCAAGTAGGCTAGCTGGCTGGACAAGAAGTCCCAGGGGTATACCTCTCCAGCACTTAAATTATAAGTTCCTTGGCCCACGTTGGCTTTTTTTTTTTTTAATGTGGGTATGGCAAATCTAAGTCTGATTCTCACTCTTGCTAGGCAGGTATTTTACCTACAGCCACAAGGTTCAGTTTTACATATAGTCTGCCTTCTAGGGACTTCCAGTAGTAAAATTCCACAACTGTAGTAGAATTCTTCCAATGGGGGTGGGGGTGGCGATGAGGCTTGAAAGGGGACTTAAAATGTGCTTGAGGAAGGCAAGGAAGGCTCAGTGCAGTGCCCTCTCGTCTTTTCTCTCATTTCTCTCTGATTAGATGCTGCATTTTTTGTTGGCACAGGCTCTTCCATGACTCAGCCCTTGCTCCAGCTCTTGAGTGCTCCCAGTGAGCACATTTTCCTGTTGAAATGTTCTTAACTTCCCTCCTTCTGACCTGGACTTGGCCTGTTGCAGCTGGTCAGCTTAGGTACCCCGAAATGTACCCTGCCCACGTGCAAAGCCCTTTTCCCATCTTTTTCATACTGTCCTCCAGAAAAGCAGGCATCACATCGCTACAGTCCTTACACAGTCTCTTCTACTACCAGGCTCTAGGAATGTATTTGGAGTAAAATAGGTTGAGCAAATCTTTTAGGTGTATTAACCGCAATTGAATGCGTTTCAACCATCCTTATACTGTCTGTTGAATAAAATTAATTCATGAAATGAGGGACTACTGAGAAAGAGGGAGCACTGTTTTCTCATTTTGTTTTCTGTAACCTGTAATTACATTGCTATAAGCAGACACTTGCCTGCTCTTCTATTTTAAAGTTTATGTATTCTACTTGGTCCCAAACCTTTGAGAACGTCTCATCATCAGAGATAGGAGATGATGTTCTAATCAGGCACGTGTCTGACTCTCTTTGGAACTCTTTGGAGTTTGGGAATCAGGGTGTCAGTATAAAATCATGAACATCTACGTATCTTAAAGCTATTTTATTACTAAAAACATTAAATACTCAGATAAAACAATGTTCGTGTGCATTCTTTCTTTTTTTTGGTTTTTTGAGACAGGGTTTCTCTGTGTAACAGTTGTGGCTGCCCTAGTACTCGCTTGGTAGACCAGGTTGGCCTCAGATTCACAGAGATCCACCTGCCTTTGCCTCCTGAGTTCTGGGATTAAAGGCGTGCACCACCATTGCCTGGCATGAATTCCTTTTTATACTTGAGCAAAAAAAAATTATGTCTTCTTTAAATGTTGAAATTGTTTTGACTAAACTGAGTTTTTACTATATTAGTTTGCTAAAAGACTGTTTACGTTTCCCTCCATGGCTTCTGCAGAGACCCCTCCTCTGTTGACTTCCCTATAACAAATGATCTTTATTCTATACTGTTGTTTGAATCTACAAATAACTCTGCGGCCACTTTCTGTGCTTTTTCCTTTAAAAATCTCCCCAATCTTGCTCTTGCCAAGTTTATCTAAACATCTTTGAGAAGAGCAGCATGCTCGGTTTATGGGAGTTGGTAGTGTCAGTTCTGAAGTCTTTAATAATCCATTGTTCCTCTGTCCCCAGGTGTGTGTTCTAGGGCCTGGCCCCGGGGAGCCTGTGGCTTCAGCATCCAGGCTGTGAGATACCAGCGGCCTCGAGGCTTTATGAGCTCTTTCCTGTCCACACCTTGCCTTGCATGCTCTGATCTTTAGTCAGGGCAGAGGTGGGAATAGAACTGAAGCGGACCACAGTGGTGCTTGACACTCTATGGCCACTCAGGCATACTTATTGTGTAGTTAGCTGGCCATGCGGATCTTGGTCTTTTTTCGCCATCCAATCAAGTAAAAGCTTACATTTGTAACTGTAGCTCTTTGCACTACCTGAGAAGGTGTAGTTTGGAATAAATGCTCCCTCTGGGCGCTCCCGGTGTTGAGCAGATACACTTAGTCACCGGCCTGCTAAGGGCTGGGTAACAGGTAAGGAGGAAATTCTAGGCAGATCTCTATGGGTTCTCAGTGGCTAGGCAGTGAGGGAGGGCGATGTGCAGAGAATCCCTCCCTCACAGTAAGGAATCACAATGGCCGGTGACACTGATGGCTCTCAATTGATGGAGCTGCTTTTGTACCCAGGAGTTTTCAGGGGTTGTCCATTATCCTTGGACCAGACCCTCTTCCAATATTAAATACAAAATGTGGACCCAGGCAGGGTGTTTTGCCTCATGAACTGGAATTCACTTATTTTGGCCTATCAGGCTTTTTCTTATAACTCATATTATCTGTAAAAGATGCTGGCCTGGGAGGCCAGGGTTCCTTGCGCTATCCTTCAGAACAGTGAGGAACAGGAAGGTTTTAAGGCAGACAATGGTGGGCCTTTTTTCTCTCTCCTGTGTTGATTTATTCTCCCCTCACCCATTCCCTGCTGATGCCCAATTAGTGCTTTGAGCTCGCTGTTCTTGGGCCCATGACAGACCTCGCTGCACCGCGCAGGAAGCCATCCCGGCCTATGCTTTGCTTCCTGTTGCTCAGAGAGAGCCCATGCCCAGTGGCTCTGCCACTGGGGTCTGATTTCTGAGCCTGTCTTCCTCAGAGAAAGTTGCTGTTATTTTCCTACCAGTGTTGGGCCTTAGTAATCCTGCCTTTATTGGTTTGGTGGCCCTTACTGGTACATTCATGAAGATGGCCAAAGCAAATGGAGATCAGCTTCGTTGTATATGCAGAGACTCATTGTCCCTGTGCCCTCGAGCTGGCAAATCCAGTCTCCGAGCCCCTAGCCCAGACACTAATAAGAAAGCACTGCATAGCGAGAGCTTGGCCTGCTGTGGGGAAGAGCATCGTTCTTTGTTTGTTTGTTTGTTTGTTTGTATTTTGGGTTTTTTTGAGACAGGGTTTCTCAGTTTAACAGTCCTAGTCCTGGAACTAGCTCTTATAGACCAGACTGGCCTGGAACTCACAGAGATCCACCTGCCTCTGCCCTCCTGTGTGCTGGAATTAAAGGTGTGCGCCACCACTGCTCGGCGAGTATCATTTTTTTTTCTAAGTTGGTACATGAGTCCGTTAGAGCTGTCTAGTTGTAAGGAATAGAAAACAACTATCTCTTAACTAAAGAGGGCAAGTGATTCATGGAAAGGCTTTGGGGTGGGTTGTGTGGTGGAAGAAGCTGGAGGATCGTGTGTGGGAAAAGCGGCAAGCAGACTGCTTCTGAGAGCTCCACTGGGCTGTGCAGCCTAGCTCTTCGCAGCTGCTGTCGCGTTGTTGGCAGTCAGACAGCTTCTGTGCCCATGGGCTGGTGGAATATTGGCCATGTCAGCTGCATTCTCATCAGATTGTATCTCATGGGGGAGGAGACACTCCTGCAAATGGGTTTCTTCACTGGATGGGGAGAGTGGGGGCCCCCTGGGGCCACCAACATAGTCAGCTACTTGAGCAAATACCTCCAGTTAGAAGTTCCTAAATGTGGGTCACATAATGTTTCCACTTTTATCTCTAAAGGATAAATTTAGGTATAGCGTTTCACATATGTAAGTGTATACTGTGAGTTTGGGGTAAATTTATAGCATGGTGTAATTTTTTGCCACAGTTTAAGATTAAAATGTTTCCATTACCCCAAAAGATCTCTCCTACCCACATTTGTAATCGGATCACGTCCATGGTTTCAGGCAACCAACCACCCATCTATTTTCAGTCTCTTTGGACTTGCACCTAGGTTTTTATATGCTCCTGATTGCTATAATTTCTGGGTATTGTAGAAACTCTGCTCCATGGGGGAGGGCGTGGAAGAAGCCCTTCCGGTGGCGCCCAAGTCTCTATCTTGCTGGTCTCAATTACTACTGATGTTAGCTTTTCATCCAAACTTCTCTCCTGAGAACTATCATTTAGGAGGGCAGAAATGCCAAATTTCGGTCATGGAACATTCTAGACTTCAATTCTTCACCTGCAAAATTAGGAAATTTACTTGACAAGATACTATCTGAGGTTATTTCTATCACCAGTAATCAGCAATTATGCTTTTATTCCCCATGAAATTCTTTCTGATGAAAATTACTTCTTGATTTTCTATACTTTCATTAAACAGGATGGAAACAAAAGCTTAAAATTAAAAATATATTCATCAGAATGAACACAATGAAAAAGTGTAAAGCCACAAGTATGTGACATTTCTGCTTCTGAAGTGATTACAGCTTAAAGCCACACCTACCGAGACCTTTGCAACAATATGTGTATGTGTGTGGAACAAAGGAAGTTAATTGGAAACTTCCATCCTCCTCCATGTGTTCTGGTTTATTCATGTATCTGTTGAGTCACATGGGATGCTAGGTCGGGGAGCCAGAACCCTGGGACACATAAGGGATCCTCCCCGCATGAGGCTTGCAGCCTGCTTGGGGTAAGCCAACATGAAATTAAGCTCTAAGTGGAGCAAAGATAGAGGAAGTACTGGGGCAAGGCAGGAGGGGCTGAGTCCCACAGTGGGGCCTCTAGCATTGCCGTTGTGTCGAGTTCACCACGAAGCTGCTTGACAGCTGGCTTAGCCAACCTAACAGTTAAAAAACCACTCATTTCATGTTTTCAGGGAGGGGGGCATTCAGCAAGTTTGAAGGCAGAGATAGGGAAGGTTGAAGTGTTAGCATTTCTAAGCAGATCTCTTATCTCCTGGGGCTCTATCTTTTTTGTTAACTGTAGCTTTGGTTTTTTGCAGACAGTAGTTACAGCGAACTTGTGGAGGCTGGCTTTTGGCACAGCCTGCAACTGGAGGGGGCTGTTTTTTTTTTTTTCTGATGGGGAGACATTCTTAAGTTTTGTAATTTATGAAGTCTTTAAATATGGGATTTTGTTTACTTTGTCCTAATTACACCTCTGAGATACTTTACTTTGCTTAGTGCTTTAATTTTGTGCTCATGCAGAGATAGTTTCCCGAAGGGTACCATTTAAAAAAAATTGTAGGTAATGTTTTACCTTCGTTTACTAAAGTTACCTGTAGCTTCCTGTAGGCAAGGATATGTGTTTGGTGGCATAGACGTGGGCTCTGATGAATATTTTGGCTGTGTTTATATAGTCTGAACTCTTTATTGCTTTTCTGCTAAGCATTATTCTAGACCATTGCTATTCAATAGAAATATAATGCAAGCCACACATATAATTTAAAATGTTCTAGCAGCCACATTAATAAAGCTAAAATTAATTTCAATATTTATTTACTCCAGTAAGTCCAAAGTTTCTTGTCACTGTGTAGTCCATGTAAAAAAAATGTTGAGCCAATTCGTATTCTTTGTTACTGGAGTTTTAGAGCGCTGGCCCAGCTCCAGGAACCCCTGCAGCCTAGGCTCAGCTGCTTGTCCTGGACTCCAGTCCAAGAGTTGAGGGATGGTGCTGAGCTGAGAAAGAGGTGGCCCATTAAGAAGCAAAGCAAATAAAGGGAACCAGTGGTCCCTGGTTTATCTTTGGGGTGCTGACATGAACTTTAGGTTTAACTAGAAGAACTGTCTCAGTGGTAAGAGGTCTGCATAATTAAGGAGTCCTGGTTAGCACATGGGCTGAGTGATCAGTGTCTCTGTTGTGCTTCTCGGGGTGACCCGAAGAAGCAGTGCACACAGCTGCACAGAGAAGGCTGGTTTTCAGCCGCTCACAGCTCCACACACAGTTGTGCTCATGTGGGGAGGGGGTGTGATCTGTCCAGGGAGGCTTTGCTGTTGCTCCAGTCCAAGGTGACAAAAATTCATGACAATGACTCAAAACCTTTAGGTGCCTTGTTTCTGGTAAGCGGAACAGGACATTGTAAAAGGGGGGCAATCAGATCTCTCAGCTACTCTTATCTTCATGTCTTGAGCACGGGGGTGGGGGGAGGGATAAGTTACGTTAGGTGTTGTGGCTTTCTAGATGACACTCCCGAGCGATTAGCAAGTCTGTGTGGAACAGTAAACAGGCAAACCAGAGTAAAGGAGACAAAATGGAGGCAGATGCTAGACTTTCAACCTGATGTTATTTTGCCTCATGAGCCCAAGTGAGTAAACTTGCTCCCAAGCCTGCTGATCTGTGATCCCTGAAATCCACATAGTGGAAGGAGAGAACCAACTCTTGCAAGTTGTCCTCTGACGACGGTCACATACGCACTGTGGCCTGTACTGCCCCAAATAAACAAAGAGCTTGTTCGACCTTTGAAAAGGTGCTTTTTAAATATAAATATAGGTATTTTGCTTGTGAATATGGATGTGGTACCATGTGCATGAAGTACCCACAGAGGCCAGAAGAGGGCATAGGTTCTTGGTAGGGCTGGAGTTATAGCTGGTTGTGAGCTACCATGTGGATGCTGGAGGTCACACTGGGATTCTCTAGAGGACCAGTGAGTGCTCTTCACTGCTGGACCGTCTGTCCAGCCCCTTGTTATACTTTCATGGCACATGTAGCCCCTGTAACTGTGCCATTACATTGGAAAGAAAAGTCCTAAACCTTTGAAAGGGAGGAAGAGAGACATAGCTCATGACTTAGGCGTTCTTAACAAAGAAATCATGCACATCTTTCTTACCTTAAGAGAAACCTGATCTGTAAAAAAAATGATCTCGACAGGAAAGGTAAAGCAGGAAGTGATTATTCATGTCACAAAAGAATTAACCGCAGGTTCTTTTAAATAGCAGACTCCCTTAGCGCTCTGAACAATATGACTCAATTTGCAGAAATGAGATTGGCACTTGACATTTTAGAGGTGTCTTTGTTGGGCAGAAACCATCAATATAGAATGTAAGCTCAGTGGTTGGATTCTCAAGTCTGCATTGAGAGCCTACTGAAACTGAATGCCCCCGGATGCTCACAGTAGAACAAACTCAGGGTGATTCAAGCCCAGCAAGCATTTAGAACCTCGCTAGGAGAACTCACCGCAGCAGAAGCTGAACTCGGTGGCAGAGCCAGGGAGGCTAGAGAAGCTAGGGATGTGGTTTGGAGGAGGGCCAGGGACCCTCTGAGGCTAGAAAGCAGGGAGGGTACATATAATTTCCTAAGGTTAAAGAGGAGGTTCAATTCTGTTTGATCTGGGAACCATTTCCTTTCAGCTGTGAGCCTAGCGCAAGAGTGCATTACAGAGCGAGCAGCTGGGGACTCTGCTGGGAAGAGGACTCGGACAGTGCAGTTACACTCTCAGCATCCCCAGACCAGCGCGGCCAGCTTCACCATGCAGAGTGGGCACATGGAAAGAGAGAGGGAAGAGAAGCCGGGATGCTTTTCTCCCTGACTTGGCATAATACGCCAGGCAGCAGCTGTTCACTTCTTAGTAGCCATCTACTTGAAGCTGACTCTACTAGTTTTCTTTTTAGCTTTGCTTTGCTCAAGTTCAGGTAGAGAGTCGGAAGATATGACTTGTTTAGGAAGGAAGAAGCAAGGCTGTGTTCCACACGTTGGTCCCGCCAGAGTTCCTGAAAGATTACAGGATCGAAGTTAACCAGGAAACAGCTCCCTTTACCTCTTTAGAGCATTTCCTTGTTCTCCCACCCTCTCCTGAAGACACACCTGGATTTGGGTTCTATCAGTTTGCCCTTACCCAACATTTTCATGTTTCCTATCAGAAAATTTGAGAGTTGCCCTTTCCTTGTCTAATGGGATCTGTTTTGGGGAGCCTGAGTTCATGCCCCATGGTTTTGGTTTCTTGTGAGGCTGAGAGTTGAACTTAGGACCTCAAGCATGCTAGGTGAGCCATGTTCCCAGACCTTGTTTCTTTCTTCATTCTTTCACTTACACATCTTATTTTATGTCTATGTGTGTTTGCATACATGCAGGCATGTGCACCATGTGTGCCTTGTGTCAGAAGAATGTGAAACGAGTTGCAGAGGTCTGTGTGCCATCATGTGAGTGCAAGGAATTGAGCCAGGGTCCTCTGGAAGAGCAGTGAGTGCTTTTAGCCACTGAGCCGTCTCTCCAACTCCCTCGTTTCTTTTCCAAACAATATTGTGTGGGTATCTAAAAATTTTGTCAGGGATACATTTTTATGTGATGTGTTACATTGTTAGAACATCAGCATATGCACACACAGGTGACTGTGAGATCATGGATGATACAAGTTTTTCATATCTCCATTATCATGTATGTGGTTCATTGACCAAATTTACATGACAGGTGACTGGATATTCCTGTGTGAGGAGCTCTAATCTTCTTAGGGACAGCCAGCGTTTGGGAAACAAGCAAAAGAGTTTCGTATGGCCATAGACAATTGGAGGAAAAGCAAGGCTCTTTCCTTCAAGGGTCAAACACTTAGTTTTGAAATGTTATTAATCTCGGAATAGCCCAACATTTATAGCTCTGTCATCGAGGGCATAAGCTCACATCCCAGTTTCCTTGATGCTCACGGAGAGTCATTTGGTCATTTCCCTGTAGGTTGTGATTGGCCTGAACTGCCAATCATCTCTAAACAGGGCAGTCACAGAGTTCTCACCAGAAGCCGAAGTGGCAGTTCCATATTTTCCTGTTTCCACGGCCTCGAGTTGAATAGTCTACAGCTTCGGCACCATGCAGATCTTACAAGCTACTTAGCCAGTTAGCGAGGGTGATTTTAGTTCAAAGAGGTGAGACTCGTCAGAAGGCATAGGTACCGCAGAGCTGTGGGTGCACCCCCCCCACACACTGGAGCTGGTGTGTGCACTAGAAGAGCTTCCTAGCTTGGGTTCCTTGCCCAGCACTCCTTGCTTCTCCTGGCTGTTGAGCTACACTCTGCCCTTAGAGGCCTCTGCCTGTCTGACAAGAGACCAGATGAAGATCCAGGGCCGTTCTGGAAGTGGAATGGTATGGAAGTTGGCACTTTCTCTTTTTAGAATTAATATGAACAGGAATTTGAACTTTGCCCTCCAAGCATCACCTCAGCAGATCCCCGAGGTGGGTGTGTCTCACACTGGGAAACATCCCTGAAAATGAGCCTCGGGTATCTTGGGAAGATGGGCATCAAAGTATTTAACTGAGAAATGAGATAATTTAGGGTCCGGTATGTGAACAAAGGTTACTATAATCTCTGTTTCAATAGATCAATCTCTATTTAAAGTAAGCTTTTGAGAAGAAATTGATATGAGGGTCTCCAAATGTAGCCCAGGCTAGATGAACTGTTGGGCCTCTATCCTTAGCCCCAAGTAGCTGGTGCTATATGAATGTGTCACCACACCTAGCTGAAAACGGATTTCCATTTTTTTCTTTTCTTTGTGAGACAAGGTCTCACTAAGTTGAGCAGAGTGGCCTTGAACTTGCTTTACAGCCCAAACAGACATTTGGTTTTACAATCCTCCTACCTCATCCTCCTGAGTAGCTGGTGTGACAGATTTATCTCATTGGACCTAGCTATTTTTAAATTGAGTTTTATGATGGCTCATTTTTAACTCTCACCGTGTATGTGTGTGTGTGCGTGTGTGTGTATGATGTAAATGTATGCATACATTTGTGTTTGTGAGTTCAGATGCGTGAAGGTCATAGGACACCCTTGGGTGTCCTTCCTCAGTTTCCACCTTGTTTTGAAACAACGCCACTTTTTTGTTGTTGTTATTTGCCACTTGTGTATGCCAGGCTAAGTGACTCATGAGCTTCCCGGGATTCTCCTGTTTCTCCCTCCTGCATACTTCCTTGATTGGCTTTATGTGGGTTCTGGGGATTCGAACTCAGATCTTTGGCCTTGTACAGGAAGCACTTTGCCACTGAGATCATGGCTCATTTGAACAATTAGGGATCAGGGCATGGTACAGAGGAAACTGAAGTGTTCCTGCATGCGTACTTGTCAGAACCATGAGAAAGCAGGAAGGGCGTCCTTGTATATGCTCTCATAATCCTCTTTTCCGTGGGTAAGTGGTGACAGGAAGTTGCAAAACAACGTCATCCTGAGCAGATTTAGGACATGAGAGCGCAGTAATTGACTGGAATGAAACACTGATCTAGGAAAAGGCAGTTCTACTTCGAGTTGCTGTATTAGTTTACTGACTGGATTAGTTGTCCTCCTGAGTGGTCTGGAGGACAGGCTATTCTGAACCAGAAGTGCAATGCGAGCTTCACCTCTCATAGAAACGGAAAGCCCTGTGATGCGGACCCATCCCCCTACTGGCCTTTCTTCCCAGAAAAGTCACCTTAGTGTACTGAATTTATTTTGAACCATTTGTACCTTTTCGTTTTCTATTTAAAAAATATTTTTCCAAAACCAAGGTTATTAAGATTTTTCTCTCTTGCTTTCTTAGGTCCCCCAAATGGGAACTCAAAGTCTACAAAAAGAAATGACAGGGAAATGAAAGTGCTAATTGCCCTGGTTTGATAAGTGCAGGCTCTGTGCGTGAGTTGTAATATCACATGGTGCCCCATTAATGTGCATGACTATTACACATTAATAAAACATCACAAGCAAGCCCCAAAGAAAAAGGATGCATTTTGGGTGTTCAAATTAATGTTTACAATGCATATTTAGCTCGTTTAGCTTTTCCTGTATTTTATCATAACTTGTAAGTTGCTTGTTTTCCACTTGGAGTTTCATCTAATTTTAACCATCTCTGTATTCATTCATTCATTCATTCATTCATTCATATGAAGTTGCAAATAGAAAAAAAAGACAGATTTTGATGTTGGTTTATATTGAGGTACACAAAGAAGACCCCAGAGTCTAAAGGAATCTTGTAACTTTTCTATGAGTAAATTAACCAATCTCTGGTTAACTTGTGCCAAAATGCATTGGTACTTTGTCCACAAAAGAGCTCCTCATCTGTTGCCTCTGCCTGTGCCCAGTGTGATGGATAGTTTCTCTGCCCCTGAAAAGATAGTGTAACCTGCTACAACTGCCTCTGAGCTCATCCGTTGGGGCAGCATTGCTTCTGATGTGGGCAGTCTGAGACATTAGTTCAACCAGGGGAGCCCTCTGCTTCATGTGTCTTTACTTCTGTATGTTGTCATGAGTGATAGCCATCATTTCTGTAACATGGGAATTATAGTTCATATTTTGCACAACTGATGTCCAAGGACTTTAACACCCCAGGGTTAGTTATCTCTGGTCAGGTGAAGAAAGGCCCAAAGACTCAATGTTTCTTGTTTGTGGTCTTTGGTCTCTGCGCTTGGAGAAGTGATGCCACATACCCTGTGTATTGGGTAAGTGTTGTTAGGCCACTGTCACTGTGTGGTTTCCCTTCTGAAGCCCCTGTTGGCCCTGACACCGAATTGTAGGCCACCCTGCCTGTGTCTGACCACGACCAGTACTTCGTGGTTTCTGTGTTATATGGGCTTCAGGTTAACCAAAATCAGGTTGCCTGTTATTTTAACTATTTCTAAGGGGGAAGTCCCGTTAATCTGACTTTATTGGTCTTGCAGGGATGCTGGAGCTCAGACTTCTACAACAGTTAACCTTAAGTTGCTCTTTTGGTTTCTTTTCCTTCCAGTGGAGGCCATAGTGGAGTTTGATTACCAGGCCCAGCACGACGATGAGCTGACGATCAGCGTGGGTGAGGTCATCACCAACATCAGGAAGGAGGATGGAGGCTGGTGGGAGGGGCAGATCAACGGCAGGAGAGGTTTGTTCCCTGACAACTTTGTAAGAGTGAGTACAAAGCCAAACCATTTTTCCTGTTTCCTGTGTGGGCTTTGCAGACCAAAAGGCTGGGGGGGGGGGGGATGAGGATAAAGTGCACAGGGCTCTTAGGGCTGTCAACGGCAGCCTGATCTCCTGGGGGATGTCAAGGAGAGCATGTGTAATTTTGCTCTGTGCATGTAGGATATCATCTGTTTTAAGATGACATTTTAAGACCCAGAATGATCTTTTCCACAACTGGTTTATTACTTTTTAGAAAATACTGAGAAAATATAAAGCCTGTGAAATTGTTTGGTCTAGATATTTGTTTATTTGCTTTAAGAGTTTGAAAGATTATTCCCTTTTCCGTTCCGTGCAAAATGGAATTTGAAACTCAGTTTTGGCCATTTGCATAGGTAGCCTCCAGCTCAAATGCAGAATCTAAATGATGCTCTTTTCTGCTTTCTCCTCATAGATATGCCTTTCTGATAGGAGTTCCATTGCTTTCCTTTACCTCCTTGTGTCTATGAAGCATTGAATAAAACCTGTTTCATAAAGACGATTTTGAAACCTGTGCCCATTGTCAAACTCATTTAGGGCTTAATTCGAAAAATATTTTTCTTTCCTGTTAATAAACGATGTATCTCAACCATTATAAACAGCAGTGTGGATTTGGGGGTTAAGGAGAGGTTGCGTGGAGGCTGTTCCTCATGGGAAATACTAACCAGGTCTAAAAGACCCAGTAGCATGAGCTTCCTGTCCCATGCTGGAGAAGAAGTGATTGCCCTCAGTAGGAAGAGCTTCATGTAGAATCCCAGGGCCTATAGCTGAATTCCCTGTGGTAGCAGACTGTATTCAGGAGTGTGTCTTGGCCTTATAGAACAGGATGTTTGAGAAATCTTGGACCCAGAGAATTGTGTGTTCCCCTCAAAGGAGCTTCAAGGGCTGGGTGGGAAGGTTTTATGATCTTGGACCCGGAGAATTGAGTGTCCCCCTCAAAGGGGCTTCAAGGGTGGTGGGAAGGTGTTACAATGGGGTACTGGTGAAAAAGCATATGACGAGCTGTACAATTCCAGTACTTGGGCCTGTACCTCTATCCCGTGGGACTCTAAAATGACCCTAGTGTAGTTTTTCCTCAGGGTCTTTGCCTCCAAATGACCCTGACAGCCTCTCTCTCTCTCTCTCTCTCTCTCTCTCTCTCTCTCTCTCTCTCTCTCTTTTTTTTCGTTGCCTTTGGTGTTCAGAAAGCTGGGGGAATGGGACAGAGGTCAACTGGAAATACACTGATAAACATTCCTTTGCTTTCTGTGGTAGGAATGATGAGATCATGCTGGAATCAAGGGGCTTCCTCCCATTCTTAGGGTAGAAAAGCACAACTTCTGGGCTCACGCTGATCGATTCTGTTGATAGGTATATGAGAGGTGACGCTTGTACCTTTCTAGACAAAACTTCCCACTTTGGAAAAGGAGTGATTTTGAAGTTAGGCCAAAGTTGAATGTGTAAGAAGTTTCCCAAGGGAGAGGGCAGCGGTTGGGGTGAAGGTGAAGGGGCAGGAGTAAAGGGTATGGCAAAGAGAGTGAGCCTTGGAAAAGGGAGGAGTGTGAGAAAGAGGTGGGGCAGGGAAAAGAGGAGGAGCATGGGAAGAAAAGACTGCAGTGTGAGCTTCAAGTGTAGAGGGCTAGTTCTGTTCTGAAAGTGTTTAATGTGTCTCTGTTGGCCTAGTGCCCCGGCACTTCAAATCTCAGATTCATAGAACTGAATGGGAAGGCATGGGGCATACCTATAGAATTGGTTTGGGGCTCACTCTTGATGTGCTCCGAGGATTTATGGAAGGGAGATGGGAAATAGGGCAGCAACTCTCCAGAGTCTCTTCTCGTTGGCAGTGCTGCTGGCCTCGAGAACAGAAGGTGCTTCCCCTGTGAGAGAGTCCTATGGGCCTTTTGCCAGGGCATCCTTCATTGACTGACTGGTCTTGCTGCCTTGACTTAGACTTGGGGATACTCAACTGCATGTGAGGGGCTCTGGCTCCAGGGTGTGCTAGGGTGAGACAGCAGGGAGGAGGGTCACAGAGGTCTGGGACTATTCCTTAGTCTCCTACCTTTCTGGTGGCCCTGGGCTGCCTGTATCCCTTACCAGAGAAGTGGCTGCTCCCATCTAGTCCTCTCATCTATGCCTTCTGGGGGCTTTGTCCTTAGCCCTTTAGTACTGTTAAGGTTTTTCTATACGTCCCGTGTGAAAAAGATCTGGCTCCAGGTTGACCTGAGCCTGCTGTTTTCTATTCTGCAAGCCCACCCCCTCGTTGTCTGCCCTGAGGACTAAATGGCAGGCCCAGTACTGGCAATCACGGATCACAGTGGCAGCCATCCAGCAAGTATGCCTTCTGTCCTGTTACCATGAGAAGGAACGACCCACTACCCTTGTTCTTCCTAATCAGTTGTCCCATAACCTAGGCTTGAGCCCTTGTTCGGAGAGGAGAAAGGAGAAGTCACATTCTTAGGAGGTGCTTGGTCCATCCATGGTGTCTAGGGACAGCACTGCCTGTGGCTGTCACAATCTAGGGAAACTTCGATTCTTTCAGATGGCTGAGTCATTTTTTTTTTAAGTCTTCACCCTTAGGCTTATTATTGAAAACTCAGTAGGTGGATACAACGGAGTTTAACAACAATCAAAGCTCCCACAGCGAATTTTAAAAAGAAAATGTGTTTTTAAGCAATAACAATCATATTGGCATACATCTGCCAGTTTTGAATATTTCATTTAGCTTAAGAATTAATTTGTCTTGGACTGAATTAAGTAATTTTGTGGAGTCCCATCATTTGTTTGTGTGCCTCTGTTGATGCTATCAGAGAGCTGCCTGCAGTGTTTTTTTCTCAGCCCATTTATCAAATCCCTAGTGCCCGTTTGAACCCACCCTCCTAAAGGAATGGCATCCAGTGATCACCTTCGCCTCACTGTGTCAGTCTCTCAAGCAAGAATCTCTACCACCCTCTTGGTGTGGTGTATCCTTACCCATTCCATTATTAAGAACAACCTGTCCTTTGCCAGTTCTCAGTAGTTTTTTAAAAATTTTGTCCCACTTTTATTAATCTGGTTTTATCAATTTACATTAAATATTTTAGAAGAATCTTTTCAAATCCTTCTTCTCTTTTCCCTCTCTTTCCCCACCTTTTCTTCTTATACTCTCTTTTATTGTTTGAGAATTTCATACAAGATGTGATATTTGGATCAAATCAGCACTCCCGTTCCCTCCCCATCAATTCCTTTCCTAGCTACTTTCTCCTCCAAACTTCATAGGATCTCTCTCTCTCTCTCTCTCTCTCTCTCTCTCTCTCTCTCTCTCTCTTCTTTCTCTTTGCCTTTTCAAGACAGAGTTTCACTGTATAGCCTTGGCTGTCCTGGAACTTGCTTTGTAGTTCAGGCTGGCCTCGAACTCACAGAGATCCACCTGCCTCTGGCTCTGCTTCCCAAGTGCTGGCATTAAAGGCATATGCCACCATTGCCCAGCTGTTTTTGAAAATTATGGAATCCATTTACTATTGGCGGCATGATCCTCGGGACAAAAATCCCTGAAGCAAACCCCCTCTACTTCCCTCAGCAGCCACCACTGGCTAATATGTTAAATAGGGTGGGAGTTAATGAGCCCAACCCCATCCATGCTGGTATTCAGATTCCCTTGATCTTGTATATGCAGTCATGGCTGCTTTGAGTTCATGTGTAGAATGGTGTTGTCATGTCTGGCAAATATTATTTTGCTTCAGATGTCCACTACTGCTGGCTCTTGTAGTCTCTCTGCTCCTCTTCCAGAAGGATCCCTAAGCCTTGGAGGTCGGGAATGTGATAGTAGATGCCCCATTGGGGGCCGAGCACTCTAGCCTCTTACTGGACTCAGCATGTTGATCACTTCTGGGTCTCTGTATCAATCACCACACACTGACTGCTTTAGAATATGTCTTTCTTTATCTTGTCTCTCTTCAAAAAATTTAAATTCACTTTACAGATAAATTTTACATAGATGAAAATGCATGTCACTAGCATGCATTATGATTTTTGCTTTTTTATAAGAATGTACCTCTATAGCCACTGTCTCTAGCTGTACTATTTCTGCCATCTCTCACCCCACAAAGTTCTCTTGCTTTCTCCTAGACATCCCCCCCCGACCTACATAGTCAGTTTATTGTGATGAATTAGTGTTCCCATACCTTAACTGCATGTATATAGGGCTGTAGGAACATTTGCTAGTTTACATGTCTGTTTTATGTCACAAAATTGTTGCCTGTTTCAGCACTTAACTCTTGGCATATAGAATTGCACAGAAATGAATATATCATAACTTGTCAATCCATTTTGTTGTTGTTGTTGCTGTTGATTGATAGCTATTTGGGTTGTTTCCTTTGGGGATTTTTTGACATTCTTGTGTGTATTCTATGGACACAAGTACTCATTTCATATGTATATAATATACTTGTAGGAGTGGAAATGCCACCATGATTTCAATTGGTAGGGTTTCTTTTTTTTTCTGTTTAAAGAAAGCCGGGGCAGCTGGAGGTTGGTGGCGCATGGCCTTTAATCCCAGTACTTGGGATACAGAGGTAGGTGAATCTCTGTGAGTTCAAGGCCAACCTGGTCTACAGAGCGAGTTCCTGAATGACCAGAGAAACCCTGTTTCAAAAAGCAAAACCAAAACGAAGCCAAAAAGAAAGGTGGTGCATCCATGCGGGGGTGGGGAGGTGCATATACTTTGAGCCTCTTGTCTGCAGCATGCAGTGCTCAGTGAACGGACTACCCTGAGTCTTGGTGAGTCTGACTGCTAAGGAGACCTGAAGCGCAGAGCTCAGTCTCTCGGAGCAGATTTGATTGGTGGGGCCAGGAACTCCCCAAGACTAATCCTCGTATTATTAAAAATATGCACATAGAGAGCTTGTTTCTAAGCTTTGTTGGACTCATTTAATGAGGAAACCTGTGGAGTAACAAAACTTGATTTACTGAGGATATAAGGAACTGATTAAAAAGTCGGTGGAATATTCAAATAAGATTATAAAGTGAGATTGAAAACTGTCTCATTTGTTGGACAATAAAACCCTGACCTTTGGAGCTATCATCTCTACCAGAGGAGAAAAAAAGAGAGCCGTGTGCCATACAGTGCTTTCTATGGGTTATCCTCTGACTTCTGTAGAGCTGTAAAAATGTCCTAAAAGAGTATTAGTCCAATTTATACTTCCAGAGAGGCAGATGTCTCTCCTGGGGTCTCCTTTAAGAAAATGCATTAGCATAACACTAAAAGGCCCCATGATCATGACCGTAGGCTTTTTTGTTTTGTTTTGTCCTAATTTCCAGGTTTGGGTATTGTTTTCCAGAATTGACCATGAAAGATCATAGTATGGTGTACAGTATTAGGAAAAACCAGGGTGAATCGTCATAATCATTTAATTGAGAAATCTATATTCTTTCTGATACCTCAAACTACCACATAAAACAGAGGGTGTCTACTATCACAGGCAGATGTGGGGTCTTCCTTTGGATTTAATTAAATCATTTAAGAACCTTACTCTGCACACAACATTGTGTTTTGATCGTGTCTGGCGTATCTTGGTATGGACTCCCAGGTAACATATAGGAAAGCAAAGCAGGCCTGGGGCCCGAGACATTTTGTAATTCACAAGCAGAAAGCAGGAAGCTGCGGTAGGGGTTAAAAGAATATGGTTGTTGATCTTGAAATGCATCTGATACCGTCTGTGAGGAAGTGAGCTGTTTTCTCGGCCTGGCTCTGTGTGCCTTCCATGGAAGTAGCTGTACTTGCCGCATGCTCCGTCGTTGCAAGCTGAAGTGTGTGTACTTGCAGTTTGTGTCCTATGCCTGCTAAGTATAACAGTTCTCAGCTCGACTGCCCATCCCCTTAGTTCTCCCTCGCCGGGTGTCTGAAATCTGTCGTTGGCATATTCGGAGCCTTCTTTTTTGTATTTGTGTAAAGATTGGCCAATATAGTCCCTAAATGCGGCACAAAGCCAACACTCTCCACACTCGTGTCACTTGGAGAGAAAGCTCAGGGTTTTGCTGCTGTTCTTGGTTTAGGAACGGAGCAGGAATGGACTTCAACAAGTGGTATGAGGTAGACATTCCCACATTGCTCTTTTATACTGAGCACCATTCCTGGATTCCCCTTTAGAAAATTTTTGCTTTTCTTTGCGCATCCAACCGAAAGGCTAATTTATTTTGTGATTTATGGCAATGGGTGTTTTTAAGATCCCTGTTGCTTTTCAAAAAGTAGCAGGGGATGCTGCCGGTGTGCTTCTTTCTGGGCAGAGCCTCTTCGTTCTTTTATTTTCAGCACTGAGGATGGAATCCAGGCAAGCAGTCTACCATTGGGCTCAGTAACCAGCCCTGCAGATGGCTCTTTTCGCCCCCCATTTCATGGTGAAGTGCCTGCTCTTCATGTGCATTCGTTCATGACGTCACGAAGTTGTACCGTCCCTGTGACACAGGTACTGCTTTGATTTAGAAAAAAACTGCTCAGAAAAGGCAACAAGACGTATCGACATTAAGGGACTTACCCACAGCTGCAGGAACTCTAGGGAACAAGGAGAACTCTGGATTCCAGACAGCTGGCTCGAGAACCTGGGCCTCCAATCTGATAGCATTGTCTTGGTGGCTGATGGTATTCCACTCCGCCTCTATACCACTTGCTGCATTATGCTTTCTCCAGATGTCTTCTCAAAAGGAATCAAATCAGATAGCAAACTTTAAAATAAAAAAAAAACCAGCCTTTGGCCTTCTATAGTGGCGCCTGCTTTCAATCTCAGAATTTAAGAAGTGGAGGCTGGTGAGTCTGTGAGTTCGAGGCCAGCCTGCTCTACACAGTAAGTTCCAGGACAGCCAGGGCAACACAGTGAGACCCTGCCTCTGGGCAAACAAGCAGCAACAGAGACAAGACAGCATTCATCCACTCACAGGCCTGCATTATTTTTCCTATGAATTCTGAAGTAAGGCAATTAGGGGAAACATTCATTTTTATCAATTAGCACCCATTTAGGCTTGTCATTTTTCAGCACTTAGGATATGCCCTTTCATTAGGAGTGTGACTGTCGTTTTCCATTCTTGCGACCCTTTAACAGCAAGCAATTCCTACTCAAATTATCATTTCACCATTGAACACATAGTTCGTTTTCAGAAAAACTCCTGAGTCCAACAAGTGGACCTGCCGGTGTAACTTTTCTCACGATGGCATCTGCGTAGGGTCTGGAACGATTAAGGACACTTGTGCAATGTGTAAGGTAAATCTCAGGCTTTACTGGTTACAGTACAGGAAGGGGGTGCATCTTATGAGGTGGGGAGAACACTGACCTTAGTAAACTGTAGTGCCCTCACTGAGTTGATCGTGTTTAATAGAATCTTATTTCCTTAATGGCAAGATTATCAAATTCTAGCTTCGAAAGGAACCTTTAGACCGTGTGCTTTAACCGCCAGCTTTCTAGCGGCTCACAGTCTAAACTGCCTAGGACCTTGCTGTGACTTTTGCTGGATGGCCAAGCTTCTGCGTGTGGGGCTCCAGCCGAGGACTCTAACCAGCAGTCTGTTGCTTGGATGTGCTCTAGGGGCGTTGCCTTGTCAGAATTTTGGGGTAGACAGAGGAGTCGCAATAAGAGACTTCGAAGAGTTTTCAAAAGGTTTGCTTTAAAGCCAGGCTACATAGTGGTTCACATTGGTAATCCCAGAACTATGAAGGTGGAGGCAGAAGGATCAGGAGTTCTAGATCATCCTCCACTATGTAGCGAGTTGAAGTTCAAGGCCGGTTTGGGCTACATGAGGCGTGTCTCAAAACAGAACAGCTCAGATGATTCTACTACTTAGTAAAGCTTGGTTATTTATTTTATTCTGTAGCACTGATAGGGCAGCAGCAGCATTAATATCTATATCTTTCCTCAAGAACATGGATTGGTAGCTGGTGACTTAGATTTGAAAGTATTATAATGTTTCTAAAGTATCCTCATTATATAGCTATACATAAAATATGTATTATATATTATAAAGTTGCTTTATGAGTGGTTGGCATAGTCAGGTCGACATTTTCAAAAAAGCCTACACGACATAAAGAACATAGCAATATGTAAATGAATTCATTCTCCTTTTAAGTCCACTAGAATGAATCCAATCAAATGGTAGAATCTCTGAATGAAATCCATAATTTTCTTCTACTCCTTACTCAGGGATACTAAGATAAGCAGATATCTAGAAATGATCCCCCATGACTCTCCTCTACATCCTAACAACCTGTGACTGGGACATGTGATCACTTGTGATCACGTTACCCTGAACTCCCATGTCTAATCTGACCCTAATGTAGCTGATGGCCTTAATGAACCTTTAAGAGCTGAGCACGTCTCTGTGTGTATGTGACGGAGGAAGTCAGACGCCACTGAAAAAGGGGGTGACATGAGGGGCACTACAACAGCCTGTGGGAGCAGGAACACACTTTAGTCACAGAAGAAACGAAAGCTTCAGACTTTCAGCCAGAGAAACTTGATTCTACCAAAAACCCAAGTGAGTTTGGCAATGCATTCCTCAAGCCTCCAGATAAAAGTTTAGCCTGGTTGGCAGCTTAAAATGGCTGTGTGTGACCCGAAGTTGGGCCTACTAGCATTTCTAACTGCCGAAATTCAAGAGAACAAATGAATGTTGTTAGAAAATGGCTAGCAATTGCTCTGAGGGGAGGTTCTCTGACTCTTGCCACTGACTGACACGGAAAACCTGTGGCTGCCCTCAGGTTTCTAGAACTATACAATACATTGTTATTAGTGTCACCATGCCGTCATTGGGTCTCTAGAATTTATTTTGTAAGAACATCTCCCCTTTTCTCCAAGACCATCTTTGATCAGGAACTCCTTGGTGGTTTGGTTGTCTGGGCCTGACGGCATCACAGCGCTACTTATACTACCTTCTAGTCTGCCCTTATTTCTGAAGATGAAAGGCCTCCTCCTCTGATACTTCTAACTCCACTGAAGCTTCTGACTGCTGACAGCACCCAACTGACCAACACCAAGAACTGTCTCAGCATCTCGGGGTGCCTTCATATTTGCATTAGGAGCTAGTGTGTGTTAACTGACTAATGTAAACCAAGCACCATTCAAGTTGCTCTATGTCACAAATCAGAGAGGTGACAGGAAAGAGAAGCAGCCTTCTCATCGCTGGACACAAATTATCTAGAAATGTGTCATTTGATTCCTAAGTGTTTCGCCACTTTTCTGGTATCTTTGGGCTTTTGATTTTCAGGCTGATTATATTATGACCGGGGAATATACTCTTTATGATTTCAAATCCTTTAAATAGGTTGGGATTAGCTTCCTATTATTATTATGATGATGGTGATGCAAAGTAAGATCTAAAAATTCTTCAAAGGGAAATGTGCTATGTTCTATAATGGTGGAGTAGTCTATAAACTCTAGCTGGAACCTTTGGGTTTGTCCAGTTGTTGAGTTCTGGAGCTATATTGCTTTCCCACACAGCAGTTCTGTCAAGTACTGAGAAAAGTGATACAAAAGTTTCCATTTGTAATTGTAGATTTGTCTGTATTTCATTCCATCCCATCTGAATTTGCTCCTTGGCTTATTTCCTAATAAACACCTCATAAATTGAAATGATCATAAGTCAAAAGTACATTTAATATACTTGACTTATAAAACATTAATAACCAAGTGCACCAACGAATATCAATTGTTTATCTTCTTGATCACATGTCTGACTGGGAGCTGGGGCTCACTGCCACCACTCAGCCTTGTGACAGAGTATTCTGCTACATGCCACTCAGCCAAAGATCAAACTCCAAGATCTGAAATACAGCTTCAGCTGAATTCCTGTCGTTTTCTTTTTCTTCCTTTCATTTCTTTTCGATTTTTATTTTTGTTGTTTGTTTTTTTTTTTTCAAGGCAGGGTTTCTCTGTATAACAGCCCTAGCTGTCCTGGAACTAGCTCTTGTAGACCAGGCTGGCCTCAAATTCACAGAGATCCCCCTGCCTCTGCCTTCCGAGTGCTGGGATTAAAGGTGTGCACCATAATTTTCAAAATTATAAGGTAAACCACCACCAATCAGGAGTCTATTGCACTCAGCAGCTCCATTTTTGTTTTCTCTCTTTTGTCTTCTCTCCCTCTCTCCTCCCACCCCTCTCGTGGCCTGGCCCATTCTTTTTAGTCTACCGCTTTCCCGTCTTCTCTGGACTCTTCCAGATGCCTCTGGCGCTTTTCTCCCTCATATCTACAATAAAATCTTTTCCTCGACCATACCTTGGATCTGTCAGGTCCTCACTTTTTATCCAGTCTCCCTCTCCTAACAGCTAACAGTTGCTAATAACTCCTCAGCTAGGAGTCATTACACCACACCCAGCCCCCGTCTCCACTGCTGGGTACTGTGCTCACACAAGTGCTGTGAGTATCTATGTGCAGTGGTCCTGCTGTGTCCAGAAGACACTGTCCCTGGAGTCATCCCCCACCTCTGGCTCACTCTTCCTACCCCCTCTTCAGCAGTGACTGCTGACCTTTGGGAGGAGAGGTTGCTGTACATATGTTATATTATTAGCAATAAGTGATTAGGAGTCAGATTCATGTTATGTCCATTTAGCAGAATTTAGCAGGTTCTCCCCTAGAGCCGATGGCATGTTTAGCTGTGGGGTCTTGGCCTGACAGTGGTGCCAAGTATGGGTTTCATCTTATGCAACAGGACATAAATCCAGCCAAAGAGTGGTTTGTTACTCCCATACCAAGTTACTGCTGTAGTTTTAAGGGTTCACAGCTGGGTAAGATGTTTATTTTTCTCCTCTAGTCGCATGCCCAACAGCTTCTAGCACAATGGAAGCTAGCCGGCTACTTCAGCTAGACTCGTCTTTAGCGAGCTCCCTGGATCCACTACAGTTCCCATCACTGGCCAGCACTGGGCTGGAGCTGCATGCTGCCAAGCCTGGCTCTCACGTGGGTGGTGGGGATCTAGACTCAGGATGTTATGTTTGCTCAGCAAACACATTACTCGCTGAGCCATCTCCCCAGCCTACTGAACTCTGTTGTTTTATATGACAAAGAAAGCCATTGTCACGCCAGTCTTTCTTTCCTTATAGGTAATATCTTCCTTGCTTTTTCTTTGTCATTAATATTATGAGTTTGATTGCGAAATTCCTTGACAAAATTTTCCTTGAGTTTATCCTGTTTAGATTCTGCACACTTTGTGATTCTGGAAGTTCATGCCTTTTGCCAAATCTAGTGATTTTTCATCCATTATTTGTCTGAATTACTCTTCCCATTCTCTTAGTCTTCTGGAATATAAGGACACAAACAGAGTTTACGCTGTTGTCCCATGAATGTCTGAGGCTACTTTCTCTCTCTTGTTCACACTCAGTACATGTTATCGATGCATTGTTGAGTTCGTTGATTATTTCTGGCTCCATGCCTAATCGATTACTGAACTTATCCACTAGGCTTTTAAATTTGACTTTTTTTTTCACTTCTATACTTCTACTTTTTGCTGTTGTTTTCTAAATTTTCATTTGTAGTTGCTTGTTAAAGTATTTTTTGAGACAGGGTCTCACTGTGTACCCCTAGCTGTCCCGAAACTCACTATATAGAGCAGGCTGACCTTGAAGACCAAAGAGCCTCCTGTCTGTGTCCCAGGTGCTGGGATTTAATGTATGTGCTACTGCATTCAGTCAAGGGTTTGTGTGTTTGTTAGTTTGTTTATTTATTTATTTTAGGTTTTTCGAGGAAGGGTTTCTCTGTAGCTTTAGAGCCTGTCCTAGAACTCTCTCTGTAGACCAGGCAGACCTCAAACTCACAGAGATCGCCTGCATTTACCTCCCAAGTGCTGGGATTAAAGGTATGCACCATCACTGCCCGACTCAGTCAAGTAATCTTTAAAAACTTTAAGTTACATTTCTTTATTTGTATGTGCACATGTTGGGGTGTTGCTTATGGAAGTTAAAAGGCAATTTTCAGGAGTCACTTCTCTCGTTCCACCATGTGCGAGTGGTGGATAATTTAATTAGCATGATGCCAATACGCATTTCATAACATATACATCAAATCTTCGTATTCTACATCCTTTGATATAGTTTTCACTTGTCAATCAGCCATATATTAATAAAACTGGGAAAGGAAGTGGTAAAAATTGTCTAGCCTTATCCATTTTAGTGAACAGCTGGGGGCTAGAGCAGGGCCACAACTAAAAAACAAGAAGCTGAGGCCCACCCAGGAGGTGCAAGCTATCCTTGTAGGACCTGTAGGCAGACACATTGGCGGTATACGTGGCTGCCGAGCTACCCAGCAAACTTTTGATTTCACTGTCGTTTCTTAAGTCACAAGGGGATTTGAAATAACAGGTGTCCCAGTCTACCCTCAAGCCAAGGAGTAAGGTGCATCATCTTTGTGGTGTTGAGGAAGATGAGATGAGAGAGTGCAGCTGAAGATGTGGGTGTCTCTCTACTGGAGAGTCTCAGCCAGCACTCAGGACAAAGCCTGCTTCCCTGGCTCTCCCGCTCCCTCCCCCTCCCCCACACCATTTGTGGAAAGAGGTGGATGAAGTCAGCCTGTTCTTTTTTCTTTTTTCTTGGAGCTGCCTGTTTTGCTTATCAAAGACATGGGCATTTCTTTTACTGTCATACTTCCCTTCAATACCAAGTTTTTCTCCAGAAGACTGAGAGAGACAGAGAAGCGGCGGAGGGGCGGGGGCGTTTAATGTGCTTCTGGGAGTCTGAGTGCACAAAGCAAATGGGCTTGCCTGAGTTTGTAAGCTGAGAAGTTGTTCGAGCCAAACCACATCCTGCCCTGGGGTTCAGGAGGCAGGTGGTCCCAGATGGAGATGGGGGCCAGGCAACTGTGTGAACCCCAGGCGTTTAGTGTGTGGGGACGACTTTGTCACCATGTCCCTCCACACTGAGCTTTGCTTTGAAGGAGGCTGCCCACCTCACTGGTTACAGTAAGGGCTGTGGTGCTGGTCCGATTCCAGTTGCGGCTGTGCTGCACAGCAGCTGCACACAGGTGGCTGCGCTGCAGCTCTGGAGGAAGTACCGTGCTGCCTGTAAACAACCCACAGTCAAGGGCTGAAATGGCAGATTGCAGCTTGCTGCCATTAGTATGATGGGGGCCTCCCAAACTCGGGTTGGTTCTTTTTTTAAAAAAAAAAATACTATAGAAGAAAATACATTAAAAAAATCTTAATAATTCCTAAATGTACATCATCGTCACGGTTACACTAAAATGTAATTGAAACCGATGAAGTGTTAAATGTGAGCCTATTCTTAGCTGGGCTGTGCGGGTTTGCATGGTACCTCATTATCTGCAGTGTCATGGGGTTTACTTTCTGACTGACCAGATATGGCTCATAGTAAAGAAGTGACATCCAGAATCAACACGGACAGACCGTGGGCAGAGGACACATTGCCCTTGTTTAAAACCATCGGCATTGTCAAGTGGTAGCTGCTAACCTTACCATCATGCTGGGTCGTATTGGAACGTCCATGGGCGCACTGGGGCGGGAACCAGGTTGATGGTTGCTACTCTGTAATTGCTGTAGCCTGGCTCACGCTCACAATTCAGTCTTTAATCATTTCCCTCAGCTGACAAGTCATGAGTGCGTGCACAGGCTTTTTTCTTACCAATATTTTAGGGTGTTATTAATTTGGGGGGCGGTGGGCAATGCTAGGGATGGGACTCTGAGCCTGGCTCATGGTAAGTACTGAACAACTATCCTAAATCTCTAAGTCCTCTGTCCTGATCTTGAAATTACAGTAATTGCCAGCTTGCAGGTAAGAAATAGAGTTACAAACTGAAGTCCCCGTTCCTTTGTGTTAAATGGGCGATTACATCAGGCTTTTGAGGCAGGTACTATGAACTCAGAACAATTTGAATTTAGAGGACACCAGCTTCGTGTGGTTTGAAATGTTGCCAATCATTTTCTACATGCATTCCTATTTCTTCCGGGGACTGCCCTGTTATTTGGTTCAAATGTCACACTACAGCAGATCTCTTTAGTGCATATAATCCAGGCAATTATGGTGTGAGCTTCTGCTGCCAGTGGTAGTTAAAATCCATATACCCCACTCCTTTTTTTAGCCTCTGACGCTTACTTATTCAATTTAACTCATCCTTTTATTTTAAAACTTGGAATTTGAATGGGTTCCATTAACAGATATTTTAAAGTGACAATCAAGTCTAGGGTGCTGAACACAATCCCCAGCCCCCAAGCTTAGATAGGAAATCCATTTCAGGCTGGTTGCAACTGCAGTGCAGAGATAGATACAGCTGATTTGTAAACAGCCCTTGTATCAGCATATCCCAGTCGACAAGTCACAGTGAAGTGTGTGATCTTGCTAGCTAAATGGCAGCCCTGATTGCAAGTCCATGTGGAGTGCATCTCCCAGGGCCACACGGGATAATTAAAGCCACAGATCATCATTGGTAGATGATTACAGATTACCTCATTACAGACTGACTTAGGCCTGCCTTCATTCATTATACTGAAAGGTAAATGAGTATTTGGTGTACCCAGAACTATGTTTTTTTTTCTTTTCACTTGGAATATGCAAGTGGATATTAAACTCTAAACACAATTAAAAGTCATTCTCTTTTTAAAGAAATCCACCTTAGGGTCATGCTTGCTATTCCTGGCCTGTACTGTGACTGAGTTTCTTTTAACCCTGTAACCTTGCCTTTATTTGTTCTGATGACAGGGATTGGTAGGTGATTCTTGCCATCCTTTTGTTTCCCAGAGTGGCTAGAATGGCCTTTGGTCACAGAATGAATGTGTTAAATATTCTTCTGCTTTAATTGAATTTAATATGCTGTGCTTAAAGCTAATTTGTAGGTTTGCAGTTATTAAATGCTCTACTTATTTATTGTTTTGTATTGAACCATATATTTATCTCCACTACCCCCCTCTGCTCCCCTCCACTTCTGCCATCTCCAGTGTTCCCCATGCTCTCAATTTACTCAGGAGATCTTGTCTTTCTACTTCCCATGCACTGTAGATCCATGTATGTCTCTCTTAGGGGCCTCAATTGTTGTCTAGGTTCTCTGAGATTGTGAATTGTAGGCTGGTTCTCTTTGCTTTATGATTAAAAGACACTTATGAGTGAGTACATATTATATTTTCTTTCTGGTTCTGGATTACCTCACTCAATATGATGTTTTATAGATTCATCCATTTGCCTGCAAATTTCAAGATGTCATTTACTTTTTTTTTTGCTGTGTAGCACTCCATTGTCTAATGTACATTTTCTTTATCCATTTTTCAGTCGAGGAGCATTTAGGTTGTTTCCAGGTTCTGGCCATGACAAACAATGCTGCTATGAACATAGTTAAGCACATGTCTTTGTAGTACAATTGAGCATCCTTTGGGTATATACCCAAAAGTGGTCATGCTGGGACTTGAGGAAGGTTGTTTCCTAATTTTCTGAGAAATCGCCACACTGACATCCAAAGGGGCTGTACCAGCTTGCACTCCCACCAGCAATGCAGGAGTGTTCCCTTTTCCTCACAACCTCTCCAACATGAGTTGTCATCAGTGTTTTTGATCTTGGCCATTCTTACAGGTATAAGATGGAATCTCAGAGTTGTTTTGATTTGCATTTCTCTGATGTCTAAGGATGTTTAGCATCTCCTTAAGTGTCTTTCAGCCATTTTAGATTCCTCTGTTGAGAGTTCTCTATTTAGGTCTATATTCCATTTTTTTTTATTGGATTACTTGCTTTTTTGATGACCAATTTCTTGAGTTCTTTGTGTATTTTGGAGATCAGCCTTCTGTCCAATGTGGGGTTGGTGAAGATCTTTTCCCATTCTGTAGGCTGCCATTTTGTCTTGTTGACCATGTCCTTTGCTTTATAGAAGCTTCTCAGTTTCAGGAGGTCCCATTTATTAATTGTTTCTCTCAGTGTCTGTGCTACTGTGGTTATATTTAGGAAGTGGTCTTCTGTGCCAATGCATTCAAGTGCACTTCCCACTTTCTCTTATATGAGGTTCAGTGTGGTTGGTTTTAATGTTGAGGCTGTTGATCCATTTGGACTTGAGTTTTGTGCATGGGGATAGATATGGATCAATTTTCATTCTTCTATGTGTTGATATCCAGTTATGCCAGCACCATTTGTTGAATATGCTTTTTTTTCCATTTTGTATTTTTTGCTTCTTTGTCAAAAATCAGGTGTTCATAGGTGTGTGTATTGATATCTGGGTCTTTGATTCGATCCCTTGTTCCTCTTGTCTGTTTTTATTTCAATACCAGGCTGTTTTCAGTACTATAAATGCTCTATTTCTTAATAGCATGCAATTTATTTTCTATTTTCTAAGCTAGTGAATTATTTAAGTAAAAGGGAAAGTTCTTTCTTTGATATAGATCTTACCCAAGTGGTGCTGCTTTCCTTCCATGTTATTACTGAGTGCACTGGAAGGGAATGTAAGGAAGAGGACTGGGTGAGCCACAGGTTTATGCTACATAGCTACTAGGTCCTCTGTAAGGAATGGATTGCAGTCTGGATCTGGTACTTGTGGCTGACCCAGGGTTCATTTTTAACTTTCAACTTTTATGGAGATTGACAATGATGTTTGGATATTGGCTCAAAGAGTGAATTAGCATATGATGTTTTCATATTATTGATTTTTCAACCTGTGCATTTGAAAATAAAATTATTCTTTCTGAGACATTAATTTTTTTATTCCAACCTCTTTCGTTTCTTTGATATTAAAATCTAATGGCATATTTGGACAATTTCTGCTTTTTAGAGTAAGGTCTGAAGTGTCGCCAAGTGTAGGTTGTGGGGCTAGTGTGTGGTGGCTCAGCAGTCAAAAGTCTGCTGATGAGTTCAATCCCTAGGACCCACATGGCAGAAGCAGAGAACTAACTCCCTAAAGTTGTCCTCTGGACTACACAGTGGTGCGATGGCATGCATTTACTTAGACATACACCACACACACACACACACACACACACACACACACACCAATTTTTAAAACGTGCAGGTTATTTTTGATAGCTCAGGTGATCTTTGTAGATTATTGACTAGGACCCAAGTATTGTATTTATACTTCAGTCTGCCATGGCTACCCACAGCACAATTTCACAGTATGAAATGTTGTTGCGCTGCTAAACTATGCAAGGGAATGACAATGTAGCCCACATCTAGCTATTTGCTGCCTGGTTTTTATCAAGTTGTTGCCACATTGTTGACACACTTTTGATTCTTTTAAAAATGAAGTAGTCTTACAGTTTCAGCTCGGAGATGTAGAGAGCTGCAAACATGTCCTTCCCACACTTCAGTAAAAACCAGACTGGTAATTAACAAGAGAACCGAGTTCACAGAGCAAATGGCCATTTTACAATCTGGAGATGAGCAGATGAGACACAGAAGACCCGAGCATTGGCAGCAGGGGCAGAAGCCACCCGATGCCGAGAAGTAGGTAGGAAGAGTAAGACAGAAAATATGACAAATTGCCGGGGGCTGAGCGTGGGCTGGCTGCTTCTCCTGGGGGCAGTAGCTGGGGGAGGGGTTCTGCCCCTTCACAGACTTTCCTGCAGGAGCCTCCCCTGACTCAGGAGCACTGGTGAGAGCCATGGAAAGCTCACTGTGCTGGCTCAGGAACCATGGAGAAATCCACTCAGACCCTGCTCCCTTAAGAAGACAAAAAAAAAAAAAAAAAAAAAAAAAAAAAAAAAAAAAAAAAAAA
>NW_026068029.1:1190308-1332156 GCF_014885135.2 Alexandromys fortis | reverse complement strand
AGAGAGGGGGAGTTGATTGGGGGAGGGGGAGGGATATGGGAGGCGGTGGCGGGGAAGAGACAGAAATCTTTAATAAATAAATAAATAAATTTTTAAAAAATGAAAAAAATAAAGGCTATATATATATATATATTTGACATTGCTTCCGCCATCAATCCTGGCCTCTATCCCCTGCCCTGGGTAGTGGTTATCCGTACAGTGCAGGTGGGAACTGAAGCCCGAAGGCTTACCTGGCTTGACAGAGACTGGAATTCTGTTGTGGATCCACCTTAGTATTTGAAGTCTGCTAGGTTAACCTCCCAGGCTTGAACTGGAAGACCTGTGGAGAAGGTTGGGCATTTAAAAATAGATGTTGCCAGGTTGTGGTAGCACGCACCTTTAATTGCAGCATTTGGAAGGTAGAGGCAGGTGGATCTCTGTGAGTTTGAGGCCAGCTTGGTCTACAGAGTGAGTTTCAGCACAGTCAAGACTACACACAAAAACACAGTCTTGATAAACAAAACTCTTCGTTTTAATTATTCCTGTATGTGTGTCCGTGTGTAGATATGTGTATGCGCGTGCAGGTGCCTAGAATAGAGCAGCGGGTCCTCTCGAGCTGGAGTGACAGGTGGTCGCCAACCTCCTGCCTGGCGTGCTAGGACCTAAACTTGGGTCCCTCACAGTAGCAGTATATGCTCTTAACCTTTGAGCCATCTTTCCAGCCCCCACCTCTTTTTGAGATAGAGTCTCAAATGATGCATGTTGAGCCTGTTATGTAGCTAGCCTGAACCCCGATTCTCTTGCCTCTCCCTCCCAGGTGCTAAGGCTCCAGGTGTGTGCCAACACATCCAGCTGGAATAATGGATAGTTTTCAAAGTAGAGGCCATGGAGGAAGCAAAACCAACTGTGGAAATCCAGTTGAATTCTGTGGTTAGCAAGCCTTTGTCAAAGCATCGGCTACTAAAATTGCCTGGAGAGATGGATTGAATAAGTATGGTTCAACAGTATAGCACTTGCTCATTTGTCCTAAAAATTTGGGAACAGGTGAAAGTGAGCACTTTAAATAGTTGAGAGCATCATGTTACATGAAGGGGGCCAGGCTGCTTGTTTGAGTTTTTGTTTTGCCCAGTACCCCCAGCTGTTTATCCCCAAAGAAAATCACACATAGGTCTCCATAAATTATAAGCTGATTGGCCCATTAGCTCTAGCTTCTCACTGGCTAACTCTCACATCTTGATTAACTCATTTTTCTGATCTATGTTAGCCACGTGGCTCAGTACCTTTTTTCAGTGGGGCAGATCACATCCTGCTGCTTCGGTAGTCTGGGCAGGAATGGGAGGAATCAACTTCCTCCTTCCCAGAATTCTCCTGTTCTCATTACATCATTTCTACTTCCTGATTGGTTTTCCCACCTATATTTCCTGCCTGGCCAATCAGTGTTTATTTATAACATGACTGATAGAATACAGACAATTCTCCCACACCACTGCATCACAACCCCTCTGCTGCCTTCCTGTGACAAACATTACAATGTAGTATGAATACTGGGAAGGCGGTGTTGCTGGACACTTTCCTACCCAGAGGATTCTGGAAACCAGTTTCTGGGAATTCAGTATCTATTAAGTAAGTGACCCTGGTTTCTGTTTTATGGACAACAGTTTTTACTTGCTTAGATGCCTCTCATCCTCTTCTATGGTTAACAATTATTCTCTGAGAATAAAATAGGTATATTATAGACCATCACTTTAAGGATACAGTTGGAGAAGTTAGTTATGTTGGATGAAGGGGGTGATTTTTACCTGGTAATAAAGCTCAGTGAGTGTGTACTTAGGATGTGTGAGGCAATGGGGTCCATCGAGCGAGAGAGAGAGAGAGAGAGAGAGAGAGAGAGAGAGAGAAAGGGAAGGAACTTTCTTACATCTTCCTTTATATACCCAAAGCTGGTATTTGGTAATTACAGATTATTCATTGAAGAAAATGTAAGTTTCATGGCATGATGTCTAGTCCACAGTAGTAACTGAACACTGACAGGTTGAGCTATCTGGATGGTTCGTGAGCTTGCATGATAGGAGAGGGAAAGCAGTCAACCTTTATTTCGTGTTTCCCATGAACCAGGGAGTGAAGCAACTTGTCCAGGGAGCACAGCTTTTGTAAAAGGCAGCTATGGAGCCTGGAGTAGAGCTCCAGGTGGTGTTTTCACTCTGCGGTAGAGCATGGGTGGGGTGGTTTCTACTATGTTAAAAGGACAAACCCCCAAAGTAATTAATTAGCATAAAGGGTGTACACAAAGCTGTTATGTTCTGATAGCTTACTAGGAATCTTGGCTGATCTCTGAATAGGGTGCTGTGAAATTTTCTCTAAACATAGCTTACTTGAAGTAACTTGATGTTACTTGAAGAAAAGAAAGAAGCATATGAATTTTTCCAAACTTTCTTCAAGTTTGTTGATTTTTTTAAATAAATAGATGCAATTAGTAGTTCTCATTAATTCCAAGAAGTATTTATCCTGGAATGATTTGTTTCCACATCAAGTCCCCTAATACTGAAAGATTTCCCAGGTTCGTCTTCCTCGACAGTCTAGGACTTGGATGTGACTAATCGTTCTAGGCTTGCTCAGTAACGCAAGTGTTGCCAGCACAAATGGGAAAACGTATCACTATAATTTCAAACACAAGCTGTTGCTTTACACTTAACCTGACCAGTCCTATTTTCTGGGAGGGTGGGAATGGATGGCGCAGGATTGAGCTCTGCTGTATGCTGATAGGATCCCAGGGGGCTGGAGTGTATTAGCTTAGGGGCCTTGCCTAGCATGTCAGTGGCCTTGGTCCCATCCCCAGCACTACGCACAAGAGATCCCTCACAGGTGATGGATGACTCAGTAGCTAAGAGCACTGGCTGCTCTTCCAGAGAATCTAGGTTTGATTCCCAGCACCCACATAGTAGTTCGCAACAGTCTGAAACTCTAGTTCCAGGGGTTGTGATGCCCTGTTTGGGCCTCTGCAGGCACTGTATATATGTGGTGGACAGACGTACATGCAGGCAAAGCATCCGTACACACAAAATAATACATACATGCAGGCAGGCAAAACATCCATCACACCAAATGATAATAATAATTTTTTAAAACGTTCCAGAGGGCACTGTGGTGTGCCTTTTGAATTGTTCTGCCACTTGTGAAGGGGGAAGCAACAAAACCCCATAATATTCTAAAGCCAGATGAGGGTGTAGCATGATTTGCCCAACCTCTATTCAGGGATTTTGATGGGATCTGAGCTTGGGAAAGGGTTACTGACCTTCAAACCCAGTCTTAGGGATCTCAGGGGAGTTTAAAAAGAGGTTTCCCAGGGCTGTGCCACACCCATTGAATTAAAGACTCCCAGAAGGAGACCATCAGGTATTTGTTGGGGAGGAAGGGGCTGGGAGGAGAGGAAGCTACTAATTGCCAATGCAATTTGGCAGTAAAGCTGTCAACTTTATTTATCAGCAGTGCTGGCGAGGAGGAACATAATGGCGGCTTGGAAAACTTCACTGTAAGAATTAGATGGAGATGGTTAATGATGAATTTTCTGGCATCTTAAGAGTTTCCTCTTTGACCAGAAGACCATGAGAAATCTTACAAGCCACCCCCTTGGAGTTGAGGAGTTCCTTATGTTTGTACAGACTGGCTTAAAGCAGCAAGCATGGAGCTTAAAAAAAAATAAACAAAACACTTAATGGTTTGCTTGCTGACCTGCTTAGCATTAGCTAATGTCTGTGAAGTCTCGCAGGGCACATCCAGGGAAGGCAGGGTCCGAATGTGGATAGGAGAAGTCATGATTATGAAGGAGGAGCTAAAATTATCACCACATCTTGGCTTCTGCTCTGGGGCAGGGGGTTTCATTGTAGTGATGGGAGGGCAGGGGCAGCTGCAAAGGAAGTAATGGGTCTGTCTCTGTTACAATAAACCATTGGTTCCACACTGTGGGCTTAGTGGGTTGCTCCTTCCATAGTCTGACCTTCCCCGTTCTGGGTAACAGAGGCTCTGTAACATGTTACTCTTCATCATCCCTTATACATCCCTGTGGATCTTTTCTTGAGGTCAAGCAGGGTGACTTGGGGACTCATTTTCCTGCTTTTTGTGCCGTCCAGGAATTATTGTGTTCCTTTTACTTTGCAGTCTGTCATCAAAGCCAGGTGTTTGCCATTGCTGGACACATGTGCCCTAACTTTTTTCTTACCTTTTCTCTAGTAGAAAAAGTAAGGGAGACCCTGCAAATCAGGAAAAGTTGGAAGCCTCTTTAATTCTTTGCAGACGGTTATGTCAGTATATGATGTTGGCTCTGTGTGTGCTGTCTCCTGGGGATATCTGCCCAGGGGGCAGAGGGCGGGCTCTGAGCATAGAAGGAGCTCTAAGAATGAGGGGTTTCTGCTAGGTTCCTGCTTGTACATTCTGGGCTCCATATAATCAGGCCGTGTCCGTGTTGAGCATGTGGTCATCACCGGTCAGCCAGTCAGCAACAATGCCTAGGACTTTCCCCTGGCTCTTATACCTTTGGCTTCAATGACACAAGTGACATATGAGGCAAAGAGGAGTCCTTCTGTAGAGATAAAGGTCAGAGCAGTACAGTACAGGGGCTTCTATTGCCTGGTACTTTGTGGGAAATGATGTTAGAGGTTCCCAAAGGCAAGCCTGGAGAAGGGACACTTGGAATCATGCTTTTTCTCACCTGTTAGAAAGTGGGCCCGTCTGTTAAGGGAGCCCCTAGGAAGGAGACCTAAGAGTCTGGAGCAGGCATGCCAGCAGGCTGCCAGCTATAGTGAGCCTCTAAGGAGGAGCATTCACTACAGTGTCCTGGAGAAGGAAGACCAGTTTCATGAAAATCTGGAATTCAGCCTTGTCGGTAAGATGGTGATCTGGTCAGTGTTTATGTCAACTTGCCACAAGGTAGGGTCATCTGGGAAGATGGAACTTTAATTAAGAACATACCACCACCCCCGTCAGATTGGCCGGTAGGTGAATCTGTGTGGGTCAATTTCTTTTATTTATTTACTTCTAGTATTTGTATATTATATATTATATTTTATTTTTAAATTTATTTTTATTTCACATGTATGGGCGTTTTTCTTGCATGTATGTTTATGCACCATATGCATGCCTGGTACCCATCACAAAGGTAAGAGACGGTGTCGGATTCTCTGGAACTGGAGTTCCTGTGGTTGTGGGTGCTGGGAATCAAACTCTGAACCTCTAGAGAAGCAGCCATGCCCTTAACCAATGAACCTTTTCTCCGGCCCTATGTTTTCTTGATCAATGATTGATGTGGGAAAGCCCAGCCCACTGAGTGGTGCCATCCCTGGGCAGGTGGGTTTGGGTTGTATGAAACAAGCAGGCTGAACAAGGCAGTGGAGGGGAAACAGCCAGCAGCAGCATTTCTCCTTGTGCTCTGCATCAGGTCCTGCTTTGAGTTGCTGCCCTGATTTCCCTTCGTGATGAACCGTATGCTGTAAGATGGAATAAACCCTTTCCTGCCCAAGTTGCTTTTGGTCACAGCGTCTATGGCAGCACTAGAAAGCCAACTAGAGTAGACGGGATGTGGGAGGAGTGAGGCCAGGAGATGAGAAGGAGCTTCCTTGCCCTTGTAAGGCATTTGGAATGGGAGAAGAACTGGAGAAAGAACTTAAGTGGGTGCAGGTCACCCTCATATGGGCATGGGGAAAAAGGTCCTGCAACTCGTGAGCTCTCCTGAGTCCCTCCATTCCCAGTAGCTTTGCAAACAGCTTGGTGTCTAATTTACACAGCATAAAGTGCGCTCGTTTCATTCGTTTGCGTGTATCTGGAGTTGTGACTGTTCATCACAATCTAACTCTCAGACATTGCCAGCCCAGCAAAGGGGAACTTGTGCCCATTAACAGTTCCTTCTATTTTCCATGCCCAATTCTAGGCAATCATTCCTCTTCATAACTTCTTGGTTTTCACATTAAGGGGAATGTTTTCAGTGAGTGGGATTTTTCCTTTAAGGAATCTCTTGAACAAATTCTAAACTTTTATTCTGGGTTTCACAGTTAGTTCTCATCCATCCCTGTCAGCATGTTTCGGGTTGCACATAACAGAAACCTGTCTGGGACTGTCTTAAACACAAGACAGTTCTCTCATATAATTGGCAGGCTATAGAAGGGTGAACCCCTGGGGATCAAGCACTGGGATCCACTGCTTGATGTAGCATCAGAAACCCCTGTTCGAACCTTGAAATCCATGTAAAGGCGGAAGGAATTAGCAGGTTCCACAAAGTTGTCATCTGACCTCTATATGTGTGCCATGGCACATGCCTCCCCATCCCCCCCTCACTCTCTCTATAGTAAAACAGAGATAAAACCCTTGTTTTTGCCGTCACTGTTCCACAACATTGTTATGGAAGTAGCTGGCTTCCCTTGGTCATGACATGACCAGAAGATGTCAGACAGTGGTAATTGGGCCCTTTATTTTCTTGTTCATATGTGGAGAGGGAGGGCTTTTTTTTTCTGCAGTCTAACTAGATGAACTTAGTACTTTTTGGTCAACTCTGAACCAATGTTTGTTTTAGGATCGATTAGGCTGCCATTCCAGAGCTGGGAATGGGCTCCTCCAGGGGTGATGGGCCCCTGTGACCAATGGTTAGCTCTGTTGTGGAAGGGGAATTGAATCTCCTGGGGTAGGCAATCGGCAGCCCTCACTAAGGTTACTGAGCAACCATATTGGATACTTGGGCCCTCATTTCTGTTTAGCTGGATCCTTTTTTAGTTCAGCATAAGCAAGATGGTAATCAACTTTAAATTTATTATCTATGGACAGGTAGACGCAATCCCATCCATCCTAGTGACCGTGGCTATGATCGGTGATCTCAGTATGCTGGAGAATAAGAATACTATGTAAGCATTAGTATTTTTAAATCATATTTTTTAAAAGTCAATCCAATATCATGTCTCCGGAGGTCATTAGTGGAGATCTTACACACTCAAGAGTGTCTGGCGATGGAGTACACAGACGCTTATCTTATGGTCGGACAGCTCGCTAGCATGGACAGCGTCAAGGAGGTGGTTACTGTCAGCTCGGAGGGGAAGATAATTTCAGTCACATTCGGGAAGCCTATGTACTGCAGAGTAGAATTAGTTAAGTAATATATGACTAACAGCAAATAGAAAAGTAATTTGTATCTAATTATTGGAATTTCCACTTTCGGGAAAAAAGAACACTCTGAATATGTCAGTATTACAGTTACAATAAGAACTTGAAGTTACGAAAAAAATTGACTTTCTCTCAAGTATAATTCACACTTTGCTAAGCCAAATAGACATTCTGCAAGTTATTAGGACTTTATTCAATTCTGCTTTATGTGTACCTAAAAAAAAAACAAGGGAGGCTTTTATACTGCAAAGTGGGTTATTTGATTATGAGCTGTAGTTCAGAACTGATTCCAGGGTGAGGTCTGTCCACATGTCCTGAGATTGGCTGCTGCAGCTCTTAATGGTGAGAACGGATGTTGAAGAAAGCCAACACCATATGCCCTTTGTTTTCGCGCATGTCTCCTTCTGAAGGCCTGGGTGGAGTGTCTCAGCTGTCCCAAATCATCCCCACTTTGCTGGTACTGCAGACTGCAGCTCCCCCAGCTCTCTTCTTTCTGATGTTAATTATAACTTCTTCCTAATTAGGGGGCTCTTCCTCCTCTTTGGTGGTAAAGGTTCCACTCTCTCCAGTGCCAGAGATTGGGTTAATTTTGAAAAATGCATTTCACTTGATTATTTGTGACAGAAATAAGTGCAGAGCACAAAAAAAAAAAAAAAAAAAAAGGAAAGAAAAAAAAAAACCCGACCCAGCAGCGTGAGTGTGTGGTGGGAGGGGCAGGCGGGTTGAGTATGGGACAGGATGCTTAGAATAATTCTGCTGCCAAGTGAATCAGAGAGGCTTGCAGTTCTCAGAGTGCACGGAACTCAGTCCTGCCCGGAGAGCCGTCAGGCCACCACAAGTCACCGTTTCCTACTGCACAGAATGGAGCTCTCAGCAGCCAAAGCCCCGAGCCCCACAGACTTGCCCGAGAGTGTAAGTAGGTCATAAGTCTGCTTTGCTTGTTATGTCTGCAGCTTTTGTAGTCTGTTGCCCGACAACTTTGTAAGGCCAGAGGGAGACATGAGAGGGGGAGCGTGGTTCAAAGTCAGCCAATTCTTCCTTCTTCTTAGACCCAAGTTTTATTTCTCTTGTTTGGTGTGAAAGGAAGTTTTAATTTTTTTTTCCTCCTCAAGTCACCCCAGGGACAGGCAGTACTTATTTTGACCAAGTCCTGTTTGTAGCAGTGTTTGTAAAGGTTTGAAACTGACTTATACTTTGCTCTGCCTTGCCGTCTGTGGTTGTGATCTGTAGCTGAGGCGTTCCCCTGAGGGATACTGGGCTTAGATGGGCCCCATCCAGGAAGCCCTGGCAGGTGTCTCTTTCAGCAGTAAGAGATCCTTGCCCAGGGTTGGGGGCAGGTAACATTTCTGAGGCAGCTGATAAATTTGGGAGTCTGAGCTGAAGCCAAGTGTGGGATCTGGCATTCTTGTAGTATCAAGTGCTCAAGGAGGCCGGGGAGACAACGAACTGGGGAGCAGGACAGAGGACAGAAAGTCTGTTTGGAGTTTGTCAGGAGGATTGTCTGTTCCTACGTGCTAATCAGGTATCAGGCCATGCTCAGATCCCAAGTCAGGTAACCCAGTAGCCCTGGGCCACTAAGAAAACAAATCTGAAAACTTTCTACTCACAGCCTTCGATTTCTGCTTGAAGAGATGGGAAAGCACCACTCTTTGCTTGCCTGCCTCTTGCTGGCGTCTCAAGTGCAAGCAGTGTGCTGGTTCCTGTGAGACTTCGCCAGGGCTGCTGTCTGGCTCATTTCAGGGTGGCCTTGAAGGTTTTCACATTCTCTTGGTCATTGTCAGAGGTCTGACCTTGGACTCAGCCACTTTGCCTTGCTTAAAGCACAGAATGTTGTTTTTTTTTTTTTCATGGTCAGGTGATCCCTCCCCCCAATAAAATCACCACGGTCCTGGGGAGAGGGTATCAGTGGATCATAGGACCTTATTAGGAGGTCATGTGATGAGTCCCTGGCGGAAGAGTGGTAATTCAAGTCTGATTTGACTTTGACTTTTGAGACTCTTGAATGTCTCTGTTCCCCGAGTTAGAGGAAGACCAAAAAAATAAAATAAAAAAATAAAAGAACCTGAAGCTTGATGGACGCTGCTTCTCAGTTCACCTAGGAGCCGAGCCAGAAGCACACTGTTATGGGGCCTTTCCCTTAGGTTGTTTCCGTTACCTTCCTCATGAGTTAGGGCAGCTGCCAGGCACACGGATCAGCTCCCAATGCCTTTCAACTGAAGGAGGGGGCACTTTCTACAGCCTTGTTTATTAACTTCACTGCATGTTTTATACACGCTAAATGTGAGTTCATCACTAATAATATGTTCCCTTGCCAGGCACAAGTTCTCCCTGCCCTGACCTTTTTATTTTATTTTATTTTGTTTTTTTTTTTTGAGACAGGATTTTCCTGTAGTATTAGAGCCTGTCCTGGAACTAGCTCTTGTAGACCAGGCTGGCCTCGAACTCATGGAGATCCGCCTGCCTCTGCCTCCCCAGTGCTGGGACTAAAGGCGTGCGCCACCATCGCCCGGCTCCTGCCCTTGCTTTTTAAATCCCTTGCATTTCTTCTTCTATTTAAGCTGGAGTCCTTTGCGTTTAGCTATCAAGACTCCACAATTATTGTGCCAGTGAGCTCTCTTTGATTTTTGGAACTATCACCTGAACCCTTGGTCGGCATATAATGAATTAAAAGTATCTTTTATCTGAATGTTCATCAAGACCCCTCCATTGAATTCCAAGTCATTTTCTGTGTCTGGTTTTTGCCTACCTTTTCAGCCTATCAGGATCACCTTCCTGTTTGGAGACTACCTTCCATCAAAGTGATTTCCTAGTGCCTAGCTTCCGCCGTGTTCCTGCTTGTGGGTCGATTTCAAGAATGCCCTTTGCTTGGTGCCTGGCTCCTCTGGGTGGCTTTTCTTTTGGGTGTCACTCCAAGCAGCAGCCCCGCCGGGCCCATCTTCTCAGAAAGGATTTTCTCCGTCTTGTGCTTTCCTTCCCTTACACCATCATGCTGCTTTCTTGGAGAGAACTTGGAGCATAGCCTATACCGATTTGGTTGACCCTCGGCCTCACTCAGCACTTTCTCTCTGAGTAGCATTTGGGCTCTGCTCAGTCAGAAGCTCTGTTTTATCTCTGAGGGATTCCCCAGCCCCCAACTCAGTTCTTGATACATAGGAAATGCTTAGCTACGTAGGATGGTTTCGTAAAGGAGCTTTAATTAGTTTGTGATTATTGCAAGCTGGTCAAGACAGTTCTGACCTTTCTGTGCCAGACCCTCCTCCACTGACAGCATCTATGTCCATCACCGTTCACACACTTGGGGAGCGTCCCAGAGCGAGACTGAGGCTCTGCTTCCCTCTCCGAGAGCTCTTGGCAGCTCTGTGGACTCACCCTCTGTTTTAAGCATCATTTCTTTTTTTTCCTCTTTCTTTCTTTCTTTCTTTCTTTCTTTCTTTCTTTCTTTCTTTCTTTCTTTCTTTCTTTCTTTCTTCTCAAAATGAAAACCACCTGTCTTCAAAGTGATTTGCTTAAAACAAATTCTTCATTTCTTTACTAAGGTCTTTACCACCACCACCCCCTCCTGCCTTTCTCCATCTCTTGCCAAGAGTAATGGGAAAAACCCTATTATCTTGGAAAGTGGTTTTCCCTCTGGTCAGAATCCAAAGCCCAATGATTTATCACCAAGTATGCGGGGGCCATGGCTTTTCCCGGTCTCCTTGTGTGCTCACAAGCGTTAGTGGTTTGTTCTCTGTGCAACTTCAGCTGGTCATATGGGGGCCGGGCCCTGGCACTGCCTTGCTGTGTACAACTCCTTCAAGTTCTCTCCTGCTAGTGAAGAACCTAGTTCAGGGTACCATCTAAATGGAAACAAGGCTGGAGTCAGGGTCCAAGCGACACTCTGGCAGCCTGTTCGCGGGCTCACTAAGAGCTAGCTCTGTGCCAACTCTAGGGAGGAGATAATGTCAGCCCCATTTTAGAGTTACCAAAATGGAGGTTCCATGAAATCCCAACGACTTATTCCCACACACATGTGTTGAAATGAGCCAGGATTAGAACTCACTCAGTCTGGCTTTGAAGTCTACTTGTTGGCAAACTTAATATTTCTTTTTAAAAAAGATTTAGTGTATCTGAATGGGTGTTTTGACTGCATATATTCTGTGCAGCACTTGTGTGCCTGGCTCCTGGAGATGGCAGAGAATGGTTTTGGATGCCCTGGAACTGGAGTTGACAGGTGCGGCTGATTTCATTGAGCCTCCATTTTGGTAACTCTAAAGTGGGGTGACTTTATCTACTCCCTAGAGTTGGCACAGAGCTCTCTGTGAGCCCGCGAACAGGCTGCCACTGAGTGTTGCTTGGACACTCTCTCCAGCCTTGCTTCCATTTAGATGGTACCCTGAACTAGGTTCTTCCCTAGCAGGAGAGGAACTTGAAGGAGTTGTACAGAGAGCAAGGCAGTGCCAGGGCCCTGCCGCCATATGGCCTGGTTCCTGTGTCAGAGCAGTCCGTGTTGTTAACTGCTAAGCCAGCCCCCTTACTTAATGTTTCTTAAGCCGTGGGGTGTGTGTGTGTGTGTGTGTGTGTGTGTGTGTGTGTGAGAGAGAGAGAGAGAGAGAGAGAGAGAGAGAGAGAGAGAGAGAGAGAGAGAGAGAAAACATATGTGTGTATGTTTGCATGCATAAACACATATGTTGAAGTCAAAGGACAACTTTGGGTGTAATTCCTGAAGCACCACCCACCTTGTTTTATGAGTCAGGGACCCTCATTGGCCTCGACCTTGCTGGGGAAGTACTGTAGACTGACAGGCCAGGGAGCCCCCAGGTATCTGCTTGTGTCCCCCTTCCCTGTGCCGGGATTTCATGTAGGTGCCACTGACTTTTTGTAGGACGTTTTTGACCATGTCCTGCACTTGCAATCAACTTTTGGTGAGGATACACTCCACAGGTCTGCATATGTGCACACATGCGAGTGAAGTAAGCTTTCTGGAACAATAGCCGCCTTGAGTGTTTCGGGTGCCCTCTCATATCCCCATTAAAATGATTCCCGTTTGGGCATTCTGAACTAATTCTGTAGCCTTCTGCTTGGTGGTAACTCCATTTGAAGAACGCAGCTGCTGTGGTGTAAGCTATGTTTACTTTATGTAGAAGCATGCACCATCTAAGTTCCTTTAAAATTATTTCACAACAGTAGAATATGCGTATAGAGAACACACACAGGCGCGTGGCTTGTTGAATCTTCACACGCTAAGCACATCTGTGTAGCCAGCACCACATCAAAATACATGCTACTGGTTCCAGCCTCTTTGACTCAAGACAGAGGAGTGGAGTACAACAGAAATGAAGAGTCTGCCACTTTGTTCTCAGCTTTGCGCACACGGCTTGTTTGCTTGATCCTCTTTTGGTGGAGGGCTGTGTTTTAGGTTTCCAGCGCGGTGCCTGGCTGAAGTTGTAGATCTCACAACTGCTAAAGGAGCAGAATGTGGCCTCTCTGAAGATGGCACCCAAGGAGGGCTGGGCTGAGGATGTGCCTGGTAAAATGAGGAGGAATGGGGGAGAGCAAGGCCCCATAGTTAAGGATGGAAACACGTGGCTATGAGAATTTATGTTCCTAGTCATGGGGACTCACTTTACTGGAATGCAGGTTGGGGAGAGAGAAAGGGGGAAGAGGGTTTGAGATTAAGAGCCCCAAGTCCCTAGAGGTTAATGCACATCTGAGTAAAATAAGGAGCATTCACCTCTCCCACTGAGTGTTGACCTTTAAAGCAAACAGAGCATGCTGAAGGATACCACTGATTGCTTGGAGAAAGGCATAGATGCATCTCAGAATACAAGCAAGGCAGAGGAACTTGGCTTTCATTATATATGGCACTCTGTAAGGTGGTTTGTACAGTCACTCACAGCATAGAACTTGTTGGAACGGAATGTGTGTAGAAATGAAGGGGAGCTGACACTCTAATATTCCTTTAAACACTGAGTAGGGTGAAGTTACAATGTATTATTAATCCGTACCTTCTGTGAAACTCCTCTGTACAGCTAAGTGTTATCTGAATGGAAAGAGCCTCCCTGCATCAGGGGCTTTGGGAGAAGAAGTTGTCCTTCCTTTTCTGATTAGATAACTTCTAATTCGAAGTTCTGTGTGCAAAGCAGACTTTTAGCTGCTCTCTACTTGATATGGGTTTTCTGGGTATAACCTTCCAATGCTGCTGTGTGGCTCTGTGATGATTTCTGCACATCATGACGGTGTATATGTAAGAAAAGTGTTGAGAATTAAATCCAGACTCCATGGAACAAGGTAAAGAACCCCACCATGAAGAGCGGTGGCATCTGATTGACCTTTCTTTTCTCTACACGTAGCGTGGTGCCTGGGTTAAAGACTTGCTGCAAGAATCCCAGGAAGAAAGCTGTGGCCATGGCTGGCAGTGCCTGGGGCTGTGTTGTGTGCTTTACTTGTTTGTCTGATTGGGTCATCTCAGCAAGCCTTTGATGTGGATACTGTAATTATTCCGTTCTTCACAGTAACTTTAGTCCTCTGCTTGGGGACAGTTCTAGTGTATAACCTTAACATTGATGGTGGCTTCTTAACGCTCAAAAAAATGTGTCACAAGAGAAAACAAGCCGAATGGAATCGCTTTCTCCAGTCATTCAGGTTCTTTCCTAGGTACCTTATTATAGGGTTTATAATTGAATCACTTAATTCTGCTGCCTCACAATTTAAACCAATGAAGATGCATAAAAGCTCTCTGTATGGTTTTCGCTTTTTGGTCTTTGTTTTATCAAGTTGGATTCTGTAGTAGGTGACATGACCCAAGGAAGAAGGAAGGTGTGGGGCAAAGTCTAATTAAAATCCCCTAGTGGACTTGCCTTTCAGTTGGTAAGCCTAGATGGTCAGGATCCTGGAATGACCACATCATTTATATGTGTGTGAACGGTTTATAAACCCTTTTGATTGTGTTGAAGCTTCTTGTACCCTCTGGGTAATAGGTGATGTGATTCCCAGCTTAGAGAGGTGTGGGAGATCAGTAGTGTGGCACAGTCACCTGCCTGCAGTTGAGCAGCTAGAAGACGAATGGCAGCTCCATCCAGAGTCAGGTCAGGCATTCTGCCTCTCTGGTTGGTGCCAGGCGGACCTGTTGGCCAGATGTTCTCAGCCACGGAGGTTTTCAGCCATGAGAACTGCTCTCATAGAGAACTGGAGAGCAGTCTGAGGATTCCTTAGCCCAACATAGGGTTTCTCAGCCACTGTTGACTTTTGGGGACACCTAAGTTTTTTTCTTTGGAGGAGGAGTGTGACCTTTGTCCTGAAGGGTGGCTAGCAGCATGCTGGTCTTTTCCTGCTAAATGCCAACAGTACAAGTTGCTACCACAGAAAGTGCCCGTAGAAACTTCCAAATGTTCCCAGTGGTGCACAGTTGCCCCAGATTAGAAATCACGAATGCAACATGGTAACTACATTTGAAAAAGGGGCAACAACCTTGAAAATGCATGAAAAGGTCTGTCTCCTTCCTTTCTCCGGTTTCTAAAGCTTCAGAGAAGCCATTAAAAATCCTGCGGAGGAGGAAGGGACACACACACACACACACACACACACACACACACACACACCTTATATGTGAAATCTCTTTCTTGAAAAATATATCTATGAAGGAAGAAGAAAACCAACATTTTTTAAAGTTAAAAAGCACACAGTTATAACTTTAGAGTTATAACTTTTAACACACTACATACAAAATCTCTAATCTACCGTCCAGAAATAATGGCAGCTTACATTTTGTCTTTCGTTTTACCATTCATGTCTGAATATATACTAACTAATCAGTTTTCAAATAGTCTCTTGTATAGAATGCAATAAAAATCAGTCTTTTAAGGTCAAATAGTCCACAAATAATAACCTTCCTGTGTCTGTATGGTAGAATAAGAGTTTCTAATGAATGCATACTATTTCATCATGTAGCCAGTACGGTTAATTCACTCAGTTTCCTGTTGTGAACGTTTGGTTCATTTCCGATTTTGTTTTTGCCATTTCAAGCACAATTGTAAGTGTTCATGTATGTACTTAAGTCCTTCACAGCTTCTTTTTTCCTTACAGAAATTATAATCACTGTAATTTTTAGGACCCATTTAGAGAGGTACCCAATCCATCATGTTTTACATTGTATTTTGATTATACTATATATATACCATCGGTACAAATTAGATTACGCAGTAAGCTTGAAGAATGGGACGCGGAAAGCTCTTTGCTTTTCTAATTAAAGGATGACTAATAAGAAACCATTGAGGACTCATGCCTAGTTCATGAAACCATCCTTACAGTATCATGCTACTTCCTGAGGAGCAATCAGCTCAGCAAAGATTGCCCTGCGTTCCTTTAAGAACGCACACTTAGAATCTTTAAAAAAGAGAGGAATAATTGAAAAGAACGCCCATTACTAGTGGGGGTTGGAGAAATGGCTCAGCAGTTAGGAGCATTTACTGTTCCTTCAGAGGACCCGCTTCAGGTGGCCTGTTACTTCAGTTTCGGGGGACCTCTGATCTTCTGGCCTCAAAGGGCACTGGGTATACACATGGTGCACAGACATCCATGCTGACAAAACACTCACACAGAAGCAATGCACACCACTGAAAGAAATTTAAGGCTGCATCTTCATTGCCTATGCATTTTTCTTAAAATTGTCTTAAATTACAAACATAAATTCATGACAAAAACATCCAAAAGCACAGAAGACCTTAAAAGTTTCCTACTGTTCCACCCCTTGATTTTTCATTCTCTAGAATTTTCCTATGGTTTAAAAAATGCTTTAAAATTCATGAACTGAGCAGCAGTTTGCAAGGTATGAGCCAGCTGACTTTTTTCACTCAACGTGTTTTCCTGCTTCGGCTCCTTATTTTTTTTTTTTAATCAGTGCCCTGATTGAGCTCGGTTAAAAGTTTTTCCTCCCAAAGCAAATCATTCCCTTTTATGTGAATTTATCCCAGGGATAAGTGTGTACTGATGGAGTTGGGAGATTAAGAGCCTGTATCCCTGATAATTGTGTTTGGTATTATTACATTTCTCTTCCACCAATAGTATATAGTTTGACTTCTTTCCATGGGACTTTTTTTTTTTTTTTCTGGCTGGCATAGCTGTTGGTTGATAAATTAGCAACACAATGGTAGAAGTTCATTGGTGTAACTGGTTAGGAGGGGAGGGCGCCTTCTCCTTTGTGACCTTTGTGGAGACTGGTTTGCAGCATTGTATATGCACAGAAGGATGTCTGCTTGCTGATTTTCTCCTGAGATTGCTCTGAAACTGGGCTTTACCTTATTAAGCCGTTAAGGAAGAATTGCGCCTATAAAGTTTGGGGTCAGTGCCTAGAGAGTCACCTTTCTGGTAGTATTTGATGACATATCTCAGTTGGAATGGAAGAAGTTAGAAATGGATCCTCATAGCTGAAGAGGTTACAGTGTCCTTTCCATGGCTGACAAATGCAAATGTAATCTAATGTAATTGTTATTTGGTATAATTGTGTTCTAAACTGCCAAGTTTGCGCTCCTAGTAAGTTTTGCATGAAGCCTTCTGAAATCTCTCCATTCTACGACTTTTCCCACTGCGTGTTGACATCTTTCACACTGTCCTTTCACAGAAAGTGACTGTTAGAGTTACTGTTGCATGTGAGGTCTTTTATTGCTTTCAAAAAACAGATCTGTACCCCAACTGCGTTTTTAAAAGTTGTATTTTTATTATTTGTGTGTGTGTGTGTGTACCTGCGTGAACACACACACACACACATACACATATCATGACACATATGGAGGTCAGAAGACCACTTCAAGGGGTCGCTGTTTTTCTTCCACCACATGGGTTTTAGGGATTGAATTCAGGTTACCAGGCTTGACAACAAGTGCCTTTATCCACTGAGCAACATTGCCCCTCCACCTCCTATCAGGTTTTAACTGACCGTTGGCTTCTAGTCTTCAGCACTGTGGTATGTGCTTGGTACGTGATTGTTTTGACTGGCTCTCCATTCAAGAATTTTTATTTTGGGAATTGCTATGAATGGTAAAGGTAGGCACCCCTACATGTCCTTTGCTCCCCAGAATAGTACTTGTCTTATGATGTGGCGGCTGTGTCTGTCATCTTACCATTCCGTATGTTGTTTTCTTGCCTAGGGAAGGGCTCAACAAAGCGTTGTCTTTTCCAGTACCCTAGCTGGTAGGGGCGGATTCTTTTCTCTCCTTGCTAGCCCTCTGAAGAATTTTATTTGAGACCTGCTGACACAATTCCCTCAAGAACTTCCAAAGGGCTGGCTTAAAACTGTAAGATAAACTCTTTATAAAGAAAATGTAAAAGCTTTTTATTATTGCTAAAGTAAGGACTTCCTGTGAGTGTGAGAGGCAGGAAGCACAGGTCCGGCAAAGTGGCCTTTGGAGCTAACCCGTTCTGGGCTGCTCTGTGGGCTCTGTGACCTTTTCCTTAGAGAGATTAGGAGGTGTGGGAAGGGGGACTGTAACTGAATTAAAAAAAAAACCTGTAAATGAATAAAAAGTTTTTTTTAAAAAAATTACAAAAAAGAGATGAATGTTATGCACTGGGTATGTTCCTCTAAATTCCTATGGAAGTCATGGCCACCAGAATCTCAATGTGATTGCATTTGGAAATCATAGGGAATTTCAAGATGTAATGTGATCAGTGTTCTTATAAGAAGAGAACAGGCCACAAAGAAGGACATCAGTATTGTGCCCACTCTGAGGTTTGACCATATGAGGACATAACAAGCAGATAGCCACCTATCATCCAGGGAGAGGGAAGGTAGGGGAAGCCATGTCTACCAGCACATTGAGCTATTATTTTCAGCCCCCTGAGATAAAGCAGTTCTGCTTCTTAAGCCCCCAGGCTGTGCTGTCTGTCTCGGCAGCTTGAGCAGACCACCACACAACCATACCTTCTGGTTCCAGCCTGGTAGGAAGTTTTTTTTTTCTTTTTTTCCTTTTTTGTCCCTTTTTGCACTTTCCTTTTAAGTTCTTTTCAAATAGGGACACAAAGAACTCATGGGATCAGAGAAGGTTTAGAAAGCACTGACGTATTTTTCTCTGAGTCACTCTTTTTATCCTTTTCCTCTGTTAACATACTGGTGCTCCAGATAAAATTTTATTTAGGACAAAGATTCTGCTAAAATTGATTGGAAGTGACTTTTGGTTTGGTGTGAATACTCATTGCACATAATATCCATTGTGTTACCCTGTTACTTTCTGCATCCATGTGACAAAAGGCTTGACAGAAGCAATTCGGAGAAGAAAGATTTATTTTAGCTCACAGTTTCAGAGAGTTGCTATCCATCATGATGAGGGAAGCATATCGCAGAATGGCTTTGCCCATGGCAGAAGAAGTATATGGTGACCCTGTCTAGATGGCAGTAGACCATGAAGCAGAGAGTGGCCAGAACTAGGGGTTGGGTTGATAATATTTAAAGGCCCAATCACGGGGATCTACTTCTGCCAGCTAGGCCACATCTAAAGGCTCTAAAGTCCCCACAACAGCCCTTGTAGCTGGAAAATAAACACTCAAATTAGAGCCTATGGACCACCTTTTCATAGTCAAGCCAAGATAACTAGTTTGCCCACACAGCTTCCAGCACATACTGAAGGCTCAACCAGTGCAAATTTTTTATTGGAGGCTGAAGTTTGGCATCAAGGTACTAGCAGAGTTGCTTCTTCCTGAAATCTCCTGCGGAGACTCTGCCACGCGTCTCCCTAGCTTCTGAAGTTCTGCTACTATCCGAGCTAGTAACTAGTTCTGCCTTCTTTTCCATGTGCTGTTCTTCCATTGTCCATGTCTCTGTCCAAATCATCCTCTTTCCCCCATATTTTTTTCTTTTTTTTTTTTTTGGGTATGGTCTCAGACTGTAGCCCAGACTTGCCTGAATCTCACCTCAGGATGGCCTTAAATACACAAATCTTCCTGCTTCAGCTTCCCAAGTGCCAGACTTTCAAGTATAAACTACCATGCTGGCTCAGATTCCCCCTTTTTGTGAGGATTTTGTAAGTCGTATCATTATCGTATTGGGTCCACATCAGGGCACTCATCCTAACCTGATCATCTGCAACATCTCTGTTTCTAAATAGCGCCCCGTTCCCAGGCACTGTGGACTTGAACTTTTTGAAGAATACAGTTCATCCTGTGACAAAGTTTGTGTCCCAACTCAGTTTGTCATCTGTGTACCTCTGCCTGGAAGTTTTCTTACCTTGTCGGCCACCCCTGCTTGTCATGCAGGTTTCAGCTCAGACACCATCTCAATATAGATTGATTGGATGAATGAAATAGATTACAGAGTAAAACTAAAGTGTGATTGAGAATCACACTGAACATAATTTATCCTTACAAATGCGAGAGAGTTCTTTTCTACTCCACATTAGTGTTGCTTGTGACTCTCTTGTATATATTGGCTGTGTTCCCCGCCACAGATGCTATTTAAATATCATTTTGTGCCTGTGAATTGGGATGTCGGGCACCTTCCGAATGTCATGATGTTTCCTGTTCTGTGGATAGAGCATGCCAAGAGGATTCAATTTGTTGGATTTAGATTTTTTGGCATTGATTCACAATTTGATTATGATTTCATGATAGTTCTAAGGGCAAAACTGGCTAAAACTTTCTTTGAGGGACATGTAGGTTTTAAAAAAAAACCTTTGCGGATCTTGAGCAAGGGAGGTGCTTACTAATGCTAGCCAATTAGAATTTACTGAGCATGCTCTCATTAAAGTTGCTACATTATATGCAAAATGCAGTTGTATAGGCAATAACTGTGGTCTCAAGCATGGCTCAGTTCATACTAGGCAGCTGGAAAACAGGCAACCATAGAAGACCAGGTGTGTGAAAATGTGTCGTGTAGAAATGAGGACCTGACACTTATTGTGGGCTTTGTTAGAAGAGTGTACCTTAGCTGGGATTGTACTTTATGAATCAGAGATTCCAGAAGAGACAGGAGAATGCCAGTTAAGGTCATATTAACATGCCATCAAGTTGTGGTATATAGTGAACTGTTGTTATTTCTCCTGTTTGCTTTGTGAGATAGGCTGGCTTTGAATTGGTTATGTGACCAATACTAATACTGAATTCCTGTTCCTCCTACACCTGCCTTTGAGATGCTGAGACTATTGGCATGGACCACTATACCCAGCTATCTTGTTTGTTTTAATAAAGTTAGTTTTCTTCACAAGGTATGCATGGTAGAAAAATACTGAAAACATTACAGATGCACATCTAGTTGGGATATATAAATTATACTGCATCCATATAATGGTATACTCTACAATTAGAACAAATAATGAAAGGATCTGGGGAGATGGCTCAGTGGTAAGAGTATTTGCTGTATAAGCATGAGGACCTGAGTTCAAATCCCCAGCACCCACATGAAAAGCTAGGTGTGGTGGCATGTGCCTTTGGCCCCAGTGCTATGGAAGGTGGAGATGTGAGGATTTCTGGGGTTTCTTGTCTGGCAGCCTAGCTCCGGGTTCAGTGAGTTACCCTGTCTTAAGGAAAGTGGTCAAGCAGTACACCCGATGCCCTTCTCTGACCTCCTCATTTGTGTATGTGTGTGTGTGTATCACTATATATGCATGTGCATAAACCACACAGAGATTATGCATATTCATGCACATCCCAAAAACAAAGCAAGAGAAGCGATGCTTTTTACCAATATGAAAGCCCTCCCAACTGTGTTAAGAGAGAAGAAAGGTGTGTCGCATTGAGAGGGATATGCTAGTGTATAGGGATGGTAGTAGTAATTTTCTAAGAGTATTGAGATAAGGGAATGAGAGCTAGAAATGTGTGTGTGTATGTGTGTGTCTGTCTTTTACCATTTGTGTGTATGTGATTTGAATGGAATAAATGTATTCTATCTGAAAAGTTAAAAATGAAAGGAATGATGACAAAATGAATTGGTCATATTATCGCCACTCTTAAGTTCTTTTGGGTGTCTCAGATTCTCTGTGTGGTTGGGAAATAATGGATGAGAATAACCAACACCAGCTATCTCATCACAAGCTCCTTTTTTTGTCTAGAGAATGGCAGCCCCTTGACTAGCTTTCTGGTTGTTCTTAATTACCACTAGCATGTTTCCAACAGATACTGCACAGAGAACCCAGTTAAAAAGGAACCACCTTGTACCGCTCACCTACCCTCAATAATCGTTGCAGACTTAGTGGTCCTCCATTGTGTCCTTCCCCTATCTGCTGATCTCCACTATTTGGAAGGCAGCTAGATTCCTTTCTGGTTCTATTAAAGTTTGACCCTCCCTAGTTTGAGAATCTGAAATATAAAATTCTTAAAACTCTGAAACATTCTGAGTACCACTGTGATGCAATGAGTGGAAAATTCCGCTGACCTCAGGTGGCAAGTAACCAGTTCCAGGTGCACTAAAAATATGTAAAGTTTCCTTCGGGCTATGGCCATAAGCAGTATATAAGACATTAATGAAGCCCAACGAAGTTTATTATGAAATAGATTTGACTATCCTTTAAAAAAATGCATGAATTTTGTGTTTAGACTCCAGTCCCATCCCAAGCACATTTTGTTCGTTCGTTCTTTTTTTCTTTCTTTCTTTCTTTCTTTCTTTCTTTCTTTCTTTCTTTCTTTCTTTCTTTCTTTCTATCTATCTATCTTATAAAATCTGAAGTAGTCCCAGTGTTAAGCATTTCAGATAAGGGACACAAATTTATGATTAGAAATACTATTCTGGCCTCCCACGTCTCACTTTGAGCCCAGGCATACAATTAGGTTGATACTTGAGGAGATAAAAGCTCCCTCTTCTTTGAAATGGAAATTGGCCTGTTTCATTAAGCTCTTCTGATTCGATTTAAATTTTTAAAATTTTGTAAAATACATAAAACATAAAGTCTACCATCTTACCCATTTTAAGTGTGAGGTGTGATTCTGTGAATTTTTGGAGCCTCTAATATCTAGAAAATTTCTCATCCTGCAAAGCCAAAACTCTATATCCCTGTTCTGCACCCTAGGCCCTAGCCAAAATTTTGCTTTCTGTAAACTTGACAATTCTGGATATTACACAAATGGGATAGTAATAGGCTTTGTCTTTCTGTGCTTGGCTTACTTTATTTAGCATAACATTCTCCAGGTTCAGCATAGCATCCTCTGGGTTCGGCATAGAATCTTCTGGGTTCATTTATGCTGCAGCACGTGACAGTATGTGCTTTGTTTTTTAAGAATGAATAATATTTAATGGATACTACATGCTTTGCATATCCATTTATCAGTTAAAGGACACTTTGAAGAACTACCTTTATGAAACTTTATGGTTAAAATAAGTCCCCATCATTTTAGTCAGAATGCCTTAGTATGATAGGATCCACTAGTGACACTTTTTGAGGGAGACGTGTTGTTCTATAACTCAGGATGGCCTGGAACTCCCTTTGTAGCCCAGACTGTCCTCAAATTCATGCCAGTCTTTCTGCTTCAGCCTCCCAACTACTGGCATTAGAGGTGTGTATCAGCATGCTTGTCCAGATTAAAAATGTTTGTGCCAAATATTTCAAGTTAGAAAAAAAGCCTTTGTCCTCCCCTCCCTGACCAAAGATCCCCTTTCCTCTCAAAGCTTTTGTATTGAATTTTGTTGCTTACTACATGAGGTTATGAGTTTTGAAAGATGGGGTCAAAGGGGTAGCATATTTCCCTCCTTTGCCTTTTACCTGAAACAGTGCTTAGTGTGGAATGGATACTCAGTAGTTGTTACAGGAGCAAGGTTGCATTGATTGGGCAAGGTGTGTAACTGTGTCTGTGTAATGAAGAAGTTGAACCAGATGAACTTTTAGGTTCCCTTTGATTATAGTATTGTTTGAGTTCATTATTAAATCTGATGATGAAAATTTCAGACTCTCTTGAAGACTGATGAGTTGAAGGATAAGATACGGATTTTTGAATTTGTTATTAAAAAATAGAGACTGGAGAGATGGCTCAGCGGTTAAGAATACTGCCTGCTTTTCCAAAGGTCCTGAGTTCAATTTCCATCAACCACATGGTGGCTCAAAACTATCAGTACTGAGATCTGGTGCCCTCTTGAGGAAGAGACCTGGCCAGTCATCCTCATCAACTTAGGTCATGAAGCCCAATATGAACAAGTGTAACATGAGGGCCTGCTTGTTGCCCCGGCCACCCGGCTAGCTTAGCCCCAAAATAATCACACAGAAACTGTATTCATTAAAACACTGCTTGGCCCATTAGCTCAGGCTTCTTATTAAGTCTTGTAACTTATATTAACCCATTATTCTTATCTATGTTAGCCACATGGCTCAGTACCTTTTTCAGTGGGGCAAGTCACATCCTGCTTCTTCAGTGTCTGTACAGGACTACAGAGAGAGCTTCCTTCTTCCCAGAATACTCCTGTTCTCATTGTCCTGCCTCTACTTCCCGTCTGGTTGTCCCACTTATACTTCCTGCCTGGCTACTGGCCCATCAACATTTATTTAAAACATAATTGACAGAATACAGAATTGTCCCACACCAAACAAGTTCAACAGAACAGGAGGCTGCCCATGCATGCTTCAGCATTTCCAGGGCATAAATTTCATTTTCAATTTAATTAAAAAAATAGAGCTGTCTCAGAACATAGTATTTCTTAATAGTTTGGGTTTGGTGCTTCCTCTTTATGCAGTGGTAATATTCTTTGTGCAATAGAAAAGTTATCACCTAAAAATTATATAAAGCTTAGCTTAATTACGTACCACATCTCCTAGATACAGAGGGATAGAAAACAATTTTCCTCTCGACATCATCATCATCACAAAGGACTTTAGTGGAAGACATTGCATGACAAAGAATCAAAATAATAAACAGCCAAGAAAGATGAGGTCCTGGAAATAAGGATTAAAATACTGGCTAGAAAGTGTTGGAGGAGTGGGTCCTTTGGTAGAGTGGAGAACTGAAAGCATTGGAGGAGATGTGATCTGGGTTTTAAATCTCGTTGATTTGCTGAACTTTGTGCCAGTTTGCACATTTTTATTTTGTGCCTAATTTCCAAAAGTCTCCTGTTAGCAACCAGATGGTTGTCAAATAATTGATCTGGGTTCATTTTCAACCCATTTGGGGGAACATAGTGGCCTGGATTTTCCAGTAGAAGGATTTATTAATCCTGCTGGTTTTTGAATGCCAAGACTCTTAGAAATTGAGTTCCCTAATGTCTTGGAAGTAACCCCTGGAAAATTGGAAACAGTGAATTGATGTACTTGGATTAGAAAACTAAAGCCATGGATACAGTTTATTTCAACTACAAATGTCCAGCCCCAGAAGAGTTCAATTAGGTGACAGTTCTGGTTTGTTTTGTGTGTGTGCAAGGTTTGTACACATTTGTTTTCTAAGGTGAGCTAATAGATGAAACCAGGGCATTCAAGATGCACAGGTCTGACTTTATTCCTCATTTTCATAGACCAGTTCAAAACTCTAGGATCTCACACTCTTGTGCCATTTGTACTTTTCAGCGAAAAACAATCTTGCAAACTGCAGACGTTTTTTTGAGCTGGGGAAATCCTCCTTGACTGTTGGAAGGTGTTGGCACACCAGCATGCTGTGCTGCTGAAAACAATTAGGGTGACAGCTGAGATCAGTGTGAGAGAGCCTCATGTGGTAGTGAGGATCCCTTGACAGTAGGACTGTTAGGATGGTGACGAGACAGTGGCAAGGGACAGCTGTGCTGAGGAAAGGCATTCTTTCAGATGGCCCTTGAATTTGTTGCTATTTCACACAATGTCCGTAAATGTCTCCAGAAAAATTTGTCTTGAAAAATATTCTGTGGCCTCTGTACTTTGGTAGTTTTTTAAATAAATTAATTTTTATGTATGTATGTGTTCATGTGTTTGTGGGTGTGCATGTTTGTGGATATACCCATGTTTCTGTGTGTGCATGCACACAGCATAGGACAAGCTCTAGAGGTCATTGCTTAGGTACTGTCCACTATGTCTTTTGAGACAGAATCTCTCACTGGCCTGGAATTCAGCAATTGGGCTAGGCTGGCTGGCCAGTGACTGCCCCAGCGACCAACCTGCCTCTGCCTACCCAGCATCGTGGTTACAAGAGCAATCCGCCATGCCTGGCTTTTTTTTTTTTTTTAAACATGGCTTCTGGAAACCCAACTCAGGTCCTCACGCTTATGCAGCAAGCACTTTGCTGACTGAGTTCTTTCTCCCAGCCATGACATGTCTTTCCTTTCTCAAGACCTAGTCTTTCTGTGTTGCTCAAGCTGGTTTTACCTCTCCTTTTACCTCTCCAGCTACTGTGTCTGCAGAGTGTGTCACTGGACCCAGGGTTGAGGTATGGCTCTTTGCTTGATGCCTGTGTGCCAAGTTTCCCTTTTTTTCTTCTACTCCCACTAGCATGGCTGGTGAGTCCCTGGCTGTCTTGGGGTGTGACCTGAGATCTGAGTGGAGATTTTGATGGAACCATCAACAGAGTCTCATTGGAGGGTGGTTTTGTTTCCATAAACTGGGTGGCTAAACCCAACAGGAGTCTTACAGGTTCAGAGGTTAGAATTTCCAAACCAAGGTGACCTCTAACTGTTTGAGGGAAAGAAGCACTCATGGCTTCTCCCAGTATGCTGATACATCTTCATCAATCTGACGTAAAACCTAGATGTCGCCTGGGAAGAGAGAATCTCAACTAAGGAATTGTCTCCATCAGTCTGGCCTGTGGGCATGTGTGTAGACATTTATTTGACTGACAATTGATGGGGAAGGGTCTAGCCCATTGTTGTTGGTGCCATCTGTGAGAAGTGGACCCTTGGCTGTGTAAAAATGCAGATGGACCTGGCTATATAAAAATGCAGATGGACCTGGCTATATAACACAAATAGTAGGCAAGCCGGTAAGCACCATTCCTCTGTGGTATTTGCCTTACTTCCTGCCTCGAGGTTCCTGCCTCGAGGTTCCTGCCTTGAGTTCTTGCCCTGGCTTCCCTCAGTTATGGACTGTTAACTTGGAAACGAAAGCTAAAACAACCCTTTCCCCTCCAGGCTGGTTTGGTCAGTGTTTTAGCACAGCAATAGAAGACAAACTGATGTGCCCAACCTCTGCTGGCTCCTGGCTTCTTTGGCTTCTCTGTCACTCCAATCCTAACTCCATCCTACATCACTTTCTGGTGTATATCTTCTCTGTGTGTCTTACATGGGAATATTTGTTATTGAATTTAGGGATTACCTAGGTAATTCTGAATGTTCTTTCCATATTAAGGTCCTTAAGTGTATGTGTAAAAACCCTTTTTCAAAATAAGGCTCTATTTCTAGGTTTGGGTAATTACGTTGATATTGAGATTATCTATTTAGGGGCATTTCCAGCCACCCTACTACTGTGACAATGGTGGGATGTCACCTGAGCCTTGAAAAGGAAGTACAAAGGAAAGAAAACTTCATTGGCAAGGCGTTAAGATAATTTGTGCTTGTTTTATTTATTTATTGTTGTGATAAAATACTTGTAACATAAATAGTATTCTGATTATTTTCTCTTTTGCAAATGGTGTCTGCCTGCGTGTATGAATGCTTTTGCCTGTGTGGGTGCACGTGTGTGAGTGCATGCACATCTGGAGGCTGAGGTTTGATGTCAAGAATCACCCTCAATTGTTCTTTCACTTTCTTTTAAAATATTTTGTTTTGGAGAGTTTCACATGGGTATGATTTCCTCTGTCCGTATCCTCCCTCCAATTCCACCAGTGCCCCCACTTCTTCTTAAATTCATGCCCTCTTCTTTGTTGTTTCTACATATAAAAACTGTTATGTAAAGTTATAAATACCACCTGCTGAGTTCATTTAGTGTTCCTCTTATGTGTATGTTCAGAGCTCACCACCTTGTCCACTGAGGCAAGGTCTCTCAAACTCAGATCTCACCAATATTGCTAGTGTCAGTAGCCAGCTTGCTCTGGAGATACCTTGTCTACACTTTCTAAGGCTGGAATAATAGGTGGCCTGCCACCTGGCATTTACGTAGGTTTCGGGGGACCCAAACTCCATCTCGTGCTTGCACAGCAAGTGCCTTAACCACTGAGCAAACTTCCCAGCCTCAGTTCTAACCATTTTTTGGTGGCCAGATCTGTGACAGTAAGTAGATTTAAAGTAAAACCAACATCACCATCTTTTTTAAAAATATTTTCATCTTCTCAAATGGAAAATAAACCCAATAAATACTAACTCCCTATTCTTTTTTTTAATTAATTTATTTATTTATTAAAGATTTCTGTCTCTTCCCCACCGCCGCCTCCCCTTTCCCTCCCCCTCCCCCAATCAAGTCCCCCTCCCTCGTCAGCCCAAAAAGCAATCAGGGTTCTCTGCCCTGTGGGAAGTCCAAGGACCACCCACCTCCATCCAGGTCTAGTAAGGTGAGCATCCACGAAACTGCCTAGGCTCCCACGAAACCAATAGGTCCAGTAGAATCAAAAACCCGTTGCCATTGTTCTTGAGGTCTCAGTAGTCCTCCTTGTCCGCTATGTTCAGCGAGACCAGCTAACTCCCTATTCTTATAACCCAAAATATTGTTTTAAAATTCTTCAGTGTCTTTAGAAGTGCTATGTGAGCATTAAAAAATCTTCCTGGTCATCTAAAAATCTTTTAGAAGTGTGTTTCTGGAAGCATGTGTAAATACTACATAGTTCATCCGAGTACACGGTTTTACTTATTAGTGATTTTATTTGCACACATAATTAGCATAAAATGCTTTAGAACATCATTGGGTGAGATTCTTCATAGTCATTTATAGTTAATTCTCATTCCCGTCCTCAGCTCAGTAGCTTGATGTATGTTTTTGTAGATCTGGTTATCCATCTGTTTTCCTCTTCAAAATAATAAAGGGTATACTCCTCATCTTTGTATGTAAATGCCCATGTACAGTTTGATGTCTGTGGAGATACTGATTTCCCCTCCAAGGATTTCTAAACAATACTAGATATACTGCTCGGATTTCAGAAGCACAGATATGCTGACAGCGGAACCAGTCATTTAAAGTACCATTTTTCTGGAAACTGGACCCAAAGCTGCATCGGTCATGGGAAATCTTGTTCCCTAACCGGAGATGTTTGAGCACCTGATTAAGTCTCCTTTCGTTTCCTTAAGCAGTGGTTTCATTGTTGAGTAAAATAAATTAATGAATGAAAATGGCACCACAAAGGAAGTAGAGAATTGTTCTGAGACAAGGTCTCACTATATTGCTTAGGCTGGCCTTAAATCCGTAGACTCGGAGGGACCCTGGGCTTCAGTGTCAGTGTGACCAATAAAAGGGTCAAAGAACTGGATCTGCTCAAGGTAATTTTCTCATCTGTTCTTTCCTCCTCAAACTTCCACTAGTTAGTTTTGCCCATCCAAACAGCCCGATATTTTGTTCCTGCTTAAACGTTCACTTCCTAGGTAGAAACGTGTGGCTTTGGGAGCACTGGTACCTTTCTCGGAGCACACAAACAAGGATTCAGATTTCCCACTTCTCATAAACTTATAAATTCTTCAGTAGTTCTGAACCACCTCAAGCCCTGGGCCTTTGGGGAATATGAATATGTGTGACCAGGGCTTGTGCGTCTTTCTCACATCTGCTCACTCGCTCGACTCATTTGGTCAAGGAGGAATTGAGCGTGGTTAAGGGGAACCTGCCTTTTCTTAATCTATTTTTTGCACTGCCTTGTTGTCTGAACTTTGTCCTTCTCTAATAAGAAGCTCTTCTTTCTTTCTGGGAGGAAGATAAGGGCAGATAGGTCCTGGAAGAATCTTGCCTTTGCTCTAGTACTCATTCCTGAGAGCTCAGGTTGAGCCAGCTGCTTCTTAGGACCCCGGGACCTCCTGTAACCTCATTGTGTGCATAGCCACATTTCTGCTTCGCTGAGACACTGGTTCTTTACACCACAGAACTTTAATCTTGTTAAAACTGACTGCTGGGCCCTAGCCTATTGACTTCTTAGTCAGTGTGTTCAGTTTGAGACCAGAGAGTCTGCTTTCCCAACAGCTTCTCTGCTGCTGCTGGTTTACATCTCTTTTCTTTTTTGGGAGTTAGCATACAAAGTAATGGACTTCATATATATATATATATATATATATATATATATATATATATACATGCACACACAAACTGTATATATATTGACATATTATATATGATATATTGTTATGTTATATATAATATATTTATATATATGCTATCATACACACACGGACATATATATGAAATCCTACTTACATTTACCTCCTTATTGCTTCCACCCTCCCACCTGTCTTTCCTTCACTCTTGTTGGTTTCCTTATTTGCCCTCAAACAGTCCCTCTGCTGCTTTCACGTTATATATACATATATTTAGATCTAGATTTTCCATATGAGAGAAAACTCCATTGACTTTCCTCCATTACATTTTTGTTCCACTGACTCCTCCAAATAGTCATCCTTCTACTTTTGTGGTATGTGTCTCCCTATATTTCCCTAGATTCTGCATATAGGGAAAATATTATAGTAATCATTCTGAGTCTGCTTGATTTTGCTTAACATGATGCTCCCCAGTCCCATCCAGGTTCTTGCAAATCACACAATTGTGTTTATTATGGCTGAATAAAGTGTGTGTGCCATATTTTGCCATTGATCTTTTGCTGGTGAGTTTCCTATCTTGGTTATTGTGTAAGTAGTAGTATGCCAGTAAACATGAATGTGCAGATATGCCGACTTAGAAGCCTTTTGATATATACCTCGGAGTGTTGTAGGTGGGTCGCATGGTAGCTCTGCTTTTAGTCTTTTGAAGAACCTCTGTACTGATTGGTATAGTGGATGGACTCCTTTATATTCCCACCAGCAGTGAATCTCCACTGTGAGAACTGACCTAGACTGCCCCATGTTGCTTCTCTTCTCCTGAAATTACCTTCAGATAGGTGCAGTGTGCTGGAAGGCCTGTATATGTGAAGGACTGGGGGTCGGGTCCTGTACCGACTCTGGATGCAGTGCTTTGCACAGGAGTGGTGGTTGGGGTGCTTGTTCTCTCTCCTACATTTGTGAAGGAGCCTTCAGAGAGGCCCTTCAGTATAGAAAAAAACAGTAGCTTATTCAAATTACCATAACCCCCCATCTGTAACTCCATTCACCCGTGGTCAACTATGGTCTGAAAATATTAAATGGAAATTTCCAGAAATAAACAATTCATAAATTTTAAATTGCATGCCATTCTGAGTAGCATGATGAAATCTCACACCATCCCACTCCATCCTGCTCCATCCTGCCTGGGATATGAATCATCCCTTTGTCCAGCTGATTCTCACTGTATATGCTGTTGTCTCCCCATTAGTCACTGTGGTATTGATTATCATCAGATTGCCTGTCGTGGGTTCACAGCACTTGTATTCAAGGAACCCTGATTTTACTGAATAGCGTGCCTTAAAAACACCACGCTTTTACTCCAGTCTGTGAGAGTTGTGCTATTTTCTACTAGCTACTGCCAGTAATCTCTTATAAGCTGAAATCAGAAAGTCAACTCTGTCATAGGTATCTTTGTATGGGAATACCACAGAATATTTGGTGTTATTTATGGTTTTGAGTATTCATTGGGGATCTTGTTAGGACAGGGCAGCTCTCCCAGAAGGATCCTCGTGGCCCCTTGCTGTGCTGAGCCTCCTGTATGGCTTTCTAGCACATAGTCTCAGTCAGTTGCTGGTGGGATTGCAGTCCTTAATGAAACGGGGGTGGACTGTGCTTCCTCAAAATGTGTTTTTTGAGGTGTTACTTTTGTTATGAGTCTCTAAAGACTTAAGAACAAGTGAAGTGAGCTGATGAAGGTTAGGGAGTCAGAGAGAATCTTGATTCAGTTCTGGGTTTAATGCGTGTTTAGTGCTCTCCTCGTGGGTCTTTCCAGTCATGGTGGCGACTGTGTGCTGTTTCAGTACAGATTTTGGTGGCAGGTGGTTAGTAGTTTGGCGTAAATCAGAATGTTAAAATATGCAGAATGACAAGGGCGTCTGTGAAAAGGGGGAAGGGATGCTCAACAAGCCAGGCTATCATTGCTAGATTTAGATTTAATTCTATTGTCTTTTGACCAAGGAACCTCAGCGCCTAGCGGACAACTTATCCCCTTATCTTCCCCTCTCCCCTGCCCTTTTGGGGAGAGTTGCACCCATGAGGCTTTATTGCTCTGTATGCCCTCTCCTAGTCTCTTTGTTTCTTGTTCTCTATTTCTCTCTCCTTTTGGTGCTGGAGACTGAACTCAGGGTCTCATGCATGTAAAGCAAGCTCACTACCAATAGTGCTCCAGCCGCAGCCCTGTCCTCTGATTTCATCCCTCCCCTGGCATCCTCTTCTGGGCCCTACTACATTTCTTGAGTGCGAACACATCAGCTCAGGCCACATACCTGTCGGTGGCAGATTTCCCCAATACTGCAATGTCATTATGGCTTCGATATATGGGGATTTCTAAGTGTATGCTACTTTAAGAGTTCTGACTTTAGGTAATTTGGAAGAAAAGTATATCCTGAAGTCTGTATTTTCTGTAAGCCAAAGGAAACAGCCACATCTTTTGGGGATGGGGGATGAATTCTCGACATGTTTGATTAACCTTTAGAGTAGTCACAGTTGTGCTAAATATTAGCAGTACTCCCTGTGCACACTGTAGGGTAAGGGCAGCATCTTACTCTTTTCAGTTTGCGCAGGGTAGAATTATTAAATATCAGCGAAGGGATAATAAATGCGAACTAGCTTGCAAATATTTCTATATTATAGTGGGCAGTGAAAAGAGCTTCTAGGGCGCTTTCCTAGCTTTAATAGAGGAGGTCATTTTCTTGAAGGCCAGTTGAGCCAAATTTTTAGTGCCTTTTTGGGTCATTAAGAAGCAGGACCAGGGGTGCGTCTCTGCAAAGGGTGAATTGACACAGAGCACAGCTGCAGCCGCGTCTGCGCTGCCGAATGGTGACATCCAGGGCCCAGGTCTGCCGAATGGATCCAGAGCTAATTCGTTGTGTGGTTTATTAATGGACTGGAGTCGACATTGGACTAATACAGCTAATTTTTCCATTTAGAGTTAATGTTCACACTAAATTTTCTGCAGTAATGAATGATTTAGAGCAAGCAAGCATGTCAGGCTAAGATATAGGCTAATATTTCAGGAGAATCATTGAACAAGGCATGATGTTTAAATCAATAGATGGAAATGTGAGGGAAAACTTTCCAGAAAAGGCTTATGGGCTTACTCAAAGCAGTCAATGGAAGCAAGTCAAGTGCACCCAATATCTAGATTTGTTTAGAAGCCAGCTGAACAGGAGAGACATGTTCCATGTGGCATCTGCTTTCCTGGTGTATTTGGAGCTGTTGACAGTGACATGGCACTGTATTTCCAGAAGGCTGATAGGAATGGGGGGGCAGGGTAAGCATTGATTGCAGAAGTTTTTTCTTGATACAAGTGACAAGTTTCTTTTATTTTCTTATTTTTTTCTCTTTTGGGGATGGGGCAGGGTCTTATTGTATAGCCCTGTCTGTTCTGGAACTCTCTCTATAGACGAAGCTGGCCTTGAACTCACAGAGATCTGCCTGTCTGTGCCTCCAGTACTAGTATTAAAGGCATTTACCACTAGGCAAATGACAAATTCTTAATGGAAATTCCATACTAGACAACGAGGCTTTCACAAAGAGGGTACCCTTGTTGATTTGTAGGTTTACTCACTACCCACCCTGTTCAGAAGGCAGCATGCATACATTTGCAGATAAATGGTCTCCTAGCAGATCTGACCAGATTTGGAGGTCAACCTTTGTCAAGTAGGATGACCCTCACAATTATTTTTGATGACATCATTTAGATTTTCTTTATAGTTTGAGAATACAGTAACCCCCCATTTCTGTATGTTCCAAGACAAGACCCCAGTGGATGTCTGCAAATACAAATAGGATCAAACTCTGTACAACATATATTTTCCCTAACATACATACATATGTACAGACATACATACATACGTACATACACATACATACATACCTGTGATAAAGTTTAATTTATAAATCAGGTACTGATTAACATCAGTAATAAAATAGAGCATTTAGAAACATACATTATCATAGAAATTATGTAAATATTGTTTTACTTTTTCACTTAAGAAGCACTTTGTTGAGCCTAGGCAGTCTGGATGCTCACCTTACGAGACCTGGATGGAGAAGGGTGGTCGTTGGACTTCCCACAGGGCAGAGAACCCTGATTGCTCTTTGGGCTGACGAGGGGGGGGGGACTTGATTGGGGGAGGGGGAGGGAAAGAGGAGGCGGAGGTGGGAAAGAGACAGAAATCTTTAATAAATTAAAAAAAAAGAAGCACTTTGTAACTTATCTTTTTTATTTTTCGATTTTTATTTTTTTATTTTTTGTAGCTTTTTTTGGTTCCTGTCCTGGAACTAGCTCTTGTAGACCACGCTGGCCTCGAACTCACAGAGATCTGCCTGCCTCTGCCTCCTGAGTGCTGGGATTAAAGGCATGCGCCACCACCGCCTGGCTTGTAACTTATCTTTGAAATATCAGAATTGCCAGCATCATCTCCCTTAGACTTTAGGGCTATTATTAAGTAAATCAAGGTTACTTGAATATAAGCTCATGATATCTATACAACCAACCTGGTACCTGAAATTGCTTCTGAGTGACTGAAGGGTTGGATAGTATATACGGTGTAGATATGCTGGACAAAGGGATGCTTTGTATTCTTAGCAGGTTTAGCAGAATGGAGTGGAATAGTGCAAGGCTTTGTCCTGCTAATAATAATAATAATGTACAGTTTAAGGCTTATGACTTATTTATTTCTGGAATTTTCAATTTAAAATTTTGAGACTACTGTTGACTTTGGTAACATAAATCTCAGGAAATGAAATTTCAAGTAACTGGAGACTACTGTATAGTTTTTAAAATGTAAAAGTGAGCACTTATTTTTGTATATTAATAAGCTTCATAAATTCCCAAAATCAATTGGGAAAGATAGTATAAACTAGAATTCCCTCAGGTTTCTTGCAAGTTAACCGAGTGTTTCTGAAGATCACTCAAAGGATAGGCAGAGAAATTTATTTTTCCTGTTGCTCAAATGATTGTTTCTAACAGGTAAGATATAAACCCAGGGCACATACTACATAGTAGGAAGTCAAGAGTTTTTACTCATATAAAAATGGGAGAAGAGTTAAGATCATGATCAAGACCTCAAAAAAGACACTGCAGTTAAGTTGACTGTGAATTTTTGCACCCGGAGGACTGTTTGACCTTGATGACAATGTGACCACTAAGTTTCCAAGAGTCTGCCTTTTCAACTCATGCACCATTTGTGGATGCTGACAGATGTTAATTCCCCTTTCTATGAAGAGCGGCACTGAGTGACAGCTTGTTCTTAGGACTTAAGTTGCTCCCCACAGCCACATGCCACACAGAGCCACACAAGGTAGTGATGTAAGCTGGGACTCGGGGGCTGCATACCGTCCCAGAGTATGGCTGTTTATTTAATTCATCTGAAAATGATCCTTGCAGGGCTGGAAGAGACTATGTAGATAGGTATAGGAAATGGGAGAGGCTGAATTGTTGGATACAATTTGCATTTGAGTTGAGATATGCACCATCATTGTAAAAGCAGTTTGCCAGTGCAGACAGCACAGACCTGTGACTTTATCGTTATAAAAAATAAAAGAGCCCTTTGTGCTCAGTTGGAATAATTTAAAGTGAGGTGGAAGTGCAATAGGACCAAGGAGTACTGGATGAGTGACAGGTAGGACAGCACAGCCATAGGGTGAACTGTGCCACAGGCCTCAGAACCTAGGGTATTGGTCTCTATCTGTAGCACGAGTTCTAATAAGTCTTAATCATAAAAGCCTCGAGTCAGATATAGGGGGAAGTGCTCAGAGATCAGATAGACAAAGGAGCAGCCACAGCCACCTTACCTACTCAACTTCCCAGCGAAGAAGATGATGAATATCCGCTCCATGTGTCTCTGTGTGTCTGTCTTTGTGTCACTGCACCAGTGTCTGTGTTTGCATGCCCGTACCTCTGTCTGTAAGTGCATCTGTCTGTCCCTCTGTGCTTATACTTCTTGTCTAGTAGTGGTGGGTTTGTGCCTCTTGCTATCCATAAATGGGCTGTCCCAGGAACTTGCCAGACAGAGCAGACTGGGCTGGGCCAGTGCCACATTGATTTCTGACCAGATAGAGAAGAGGACTAACTGGAGAAAAGGGGAGCTTGTGGGGTGGGGAAACTGGTTGCACACTTGTGGGCTATGTACCCCTATGAAACTCAGGACCATATACCACTTCATGGTCACACGAGACCTGTCACAGGGTGCGGGAAATGAAGAGAATGGGTTAGCTGGCAGTTGTGGAATGGAATGTTTAGTTGGGGGCTTATGGCTTCTACTTTACTGGCTTCCCTCGCAAATAACCCACCCCACACTCCTCATTTTGTATTATTTTCATCCCTGCTCATCTGTATGGGATATTTCCCATAATTCTGAAAACTTCTTTAGGCTTTCTTCTGTGAAAAAATCCATTTCTCCCAGGAGTTATTATTGCAAGTCCAATTCATGTTCACATTCATTTTCAGTGTTGCAAGGGAGAAGAAACAAAGGAGTGTGGGTGGGGACTCAGGAAGCTGGGGGAATGGTCCTTATTAGAGAATCTTCTTCAGTTAAAAAAAAAAAAAAACAACAACCGGCCCTAGGCTGTTTGTGTCTTGTTTGCTTGATTACTAGCTTTTCTTTGCTGCCTTAGTGGCCATTTTTTTCTTTGATTCTGTGATGAGGGTTCCAGTGCTTTCCAACGCTGTCAGAATTGGTTGTTTACTCCCTATCCCTATCCAGCTCATGTCTCCTTACACTGTTCTTCAAAGCTGAAGTGACTGACTCTCATGTTGTCAGTAAGAACTTCAGCTTTTATAAAGGCCGTTATCATCGACAATTTTACTAAGTTTCCTAAATCTAACAAGAAGTTGATAATCAGGTTATATAAGGAATTCACAAAACTCAACAATACTGTTCCCCAAGAATTCATCCAAATATCCCAATTTTAAAATGTGGGTAGGAGACCTACACAGACATTACTCAGAAGACATACAAATGCCTAGTGGTATATGAGAAGATGCTCAACATCACTGGTCATCAGGGAAATGCAAATTGAAACCACAATACCAGCTATTATGGAGAAGATAAAAGATGTGAAATGTTGGTGATGATGTGGAGAAAAGGGAGCCCTTGTACACAGTTGGGAAAATGTAAATTTGTATAGCCATTATAGAAACTAGTATGCTAAGTAGGAACTGCTATATGACCCAGTGATGCCCTGCTTCTTGGGTGTGTAGCTAATGGAAATGAAATCAGCACATCAAAGAAGCATCTATGCTCTGGTGTTCGTTGCAGCACCATTCACGGTAGCAATGATACTGAATCAACTAAGTGTTCGTCAGCTGATAGATGGAAAGTAAAAATGTGCTATGCGTGCCCGATGGACTACTACTCAGCCTTAAAAGACAAGGAAGTACTACTAGCATTACACATCATGCTGGCGATCCTAATGCTCAGTGAGAGAAGCCAGGCATGGACAGACAAATTGACATCGCAGGTTCTCAGTCATATATGGATATGAAAAGACTGATCTTACAGAGTTCAGGAATAGAGTGCTGACTTCCAAAGGGTTAGGGTGAGTGGGAGGGTGGGGGAATGTTGACCAATAGGCACTAAGCTGGAGTTTGATAGGAACAAGAGGTTTCAAGGGTAACAATAATAAATGGGGACTTTGTATGTCTCAAAAACATAAAGGATTTTGAATGCCTTTGTTGTAAAGAAATGATAAATGTTTGAGAAGAATTGTGAATATGATTACAGGATATAGACATATATCAAAATACCACATTATGCCCCATTAATATGTACAACTTTTATGGATAATTAAGAATTGAATTAGCCTGGGGTATAGCTCAGTGCTAGAGTACATCCTGGGTTTGATCCTCAGTACAAGAAAGGAAAAACAAACAACATACACATAAACAAAACTTCTGAAGGAACTTTTTCTGAGCATTTTCCTCTTTTTATATCCGTCATTCACTTTAATCAATGTAATGAATGTATTGGTCTACTACTGATAGAGATATTTTCCTTATTAAAATGATGTATGTATTTTACATTTACAAGATGAATAAAAGAACTAGAAATACAAATAAAGACTGCACTCTTCTAGCTCCTAGAGTCAGTCTCAGTTGAGAATTCACTTTCTAGTCAGTTGTTGTAGCTATAAGTATGTGATTTTGTGTCTGCATGTGTATTACATGCTGTCTTAATTAGGGCTTTTATTGCTGTGAAGAAACACCATGGCCATGGCAGCTCTTATAAGGGAAAACATTTAATAGGGGTGGTTTACATTCTCAGAGGTTCAGTCCATTGTCACCATGGTGGGAAGCATGTTGGCATGCAGGCAGACATGGTGCTGGAGAAGTAGCAGAGTGTCCTACATCTTGGCTTGTAGGCAACAGGAAGGGAACTGAGACACTGGGTGGTATCTTGAGCATAGGAGACCTCAAAACCCACCCCCACAGCGACAGACTTTTTCCAACAAGGCCACACCTACTTCAACGAGGCCAAACTGCCTAATAATGCCACTTCCTATGAGCTTGTAGAGGCTAATTACACTCAAACTACCACACATGCCTTATTCATTCCCTTGAGACAGAGTCTGTCACTGAACCTGACGCTTGCCGTTTGTTTCATCTAGGCTGCTTGACTACCAAGTTCTTGGGACCTACTTATCTCTCCTTGGTGCCTGGCTTGTACCTCGGTGCTCGGGATTCAAATTGAGGTCTGAATTCTTGAAAGTACCAGAAAGTGCTCTTATCCTGTGCACCCCCACCCACTTCCTCAACCCTTCTTCCATGTTTGTTTGTTTGTTTTACAAAATGGAACCAAGCTATAGGCGGTATTTTGTAATTCTCTTAAGATTCAAGTGTAGTTAATATATGTAAAATGGTAACAGATTTTTAAGTTTAACACACTGTGACTTGTCTACAAGACTGATAGCAGTTTACAAGTGTTTTAAAGTTGTAGAACATTCTCCTCACTCAGAGTCAAAAGAGTCAGAGAAATAACACCAAAACTTATCCTCCACAGATGCTTGCTCACAGACATATGTACTCCCACCACATGCATGTATACATACAGCCTCACATGAGACTATTAGCCATTAAAAATATAATGCAGATTTACAATAATATTGTTTAATATCATCTTAATAAAATAAAATTTTCTTCCTAGTTAATAAGAACTTTTCATATTTCTACAAAGGAATTTTTTTAATAAGGTAAAAGGATCTTACTAATTTTAAAAATATGTCCATGTTGTACTTGAACAGACAGGAACACAAAATTAAAATGCCAGGTTCTCTGCCTCTTCTCCTTGCATGGTTGGAATAACCGTATCCGGGCTTTTGTGGATGTGGACCTAACCATCTTACAAGAATGTATGTGCACACATATGCTGACTCTCCCTGATTAAAAATGTAGAATTAGAGAGCAGTGGGATCAATGCTGTACAACTTCATTTTATTTCATGCACTCTATTGTGAACATCTATTTTATGCTGAAAACTCAGCATGTCCCATTTATTCAAAATATAGATACCACAAATAAGTGTTCTATGTTTTCCTTAAAGAGCAGAAGGCTGTCCCTCCCCTTGAGTGCTGGGAAATGGAACCTAGGACCTTGCACTTGCTAGGCAAGCACTCTACCACTGAGCTATATCCCTAGCCCAAGAACCCAGTTCTTTGCTTCTGTTACAGTGGTTCTCAACCTGAGGGTCAGGTGACCCTTTCCCAGGGGTCACATATCAGACATGCTGCACATCCTATGTTTACATCGTGGTTCACCACACTAGCAAAATTACAGTTGTGAAGTAGCAACAAAAATAATCTTAACATTAGGAACTGTATTAGAGGGTTGCAGCATTAGGAAGGTTGAGAACCACTGCTCTATTAGATAAGATCCAAGCCAAGTGCCAGCTGAAATTATTTGCCATGCGCAGGAATGTCCATGGTACATGCTGTTTGGCTGCACGGTGCAGTGATTTAGCTTTACCTTAAGTGAAATTGGGGTTGCATCTCATCTCTAAGATGGGGTATGAACTTTTGAGTGATGCTCTTAATTCTGATTGAACCTCAGCTATTGCCATGGGCACTCTTTCAAGCCATCTTGGAACCTTAAAATACTTAAATGGTATTTCAGCTTTTGGAAGTGCCCTCTTATTGCCGAGCAGGGCAGTTATAGCTGAGTGGCCCAAGGAGACATAAAGTAGTATGAAGGTATTCCATTCTCCAAGTCTGTTCCTGCACATTTTGAGAGGGGTTTATTTTATTTTTTGAAATGGGTTTTAAATATATCAATATTTTTGATATATATGACACATAATATTTAACACATTTTAGGTGGGATGTATTTTGTGTGTTTTAGTGCAGTTGCCTGGAAAATTGAGAACTGTGGTGCTCCTGTGTATGACAAAAAGGCACTCTGCTTTTCCTTTTTTCTAGATTTCCCAGTGAACTCTGGGTTCAGAGCAAATTCCAACTCAGAAACTGCTTCCAAAGCTCTGCCTGAATTGAGCTCCTGGACTGCTGTGGGGGCAGGGAGAAGGCTGATCTATGCCAGATGAAGGCTCATTAAAAAACCGTTGTGTACGCAGCCTGCTAACTGTTCCGGCTCCCCATACATGCGAAAGGAGAATAGCATCAGTAGTGATGGTTTTCCTTCATTGTTCTGTTTGCTTGTTATTTATATGGTGAACATTCCAGGGAGGAGAGATTACCACAGACTGACAAAACACACAACCGAATTCGGGCAGTGGTGACACACACCTTTAATCCTAGCACTCAGGAGGCAGAGGCAGACAGATCTCTGTGAGTTCCAGGCCAGCCTGGTCTACAGAGTGAGTTCCCGGACAATCAGGGCTGTTACATAGAGAAAGCCTGTCTCAAACAAAATGAAACAAAACAAAAACAAACAAAACCAAAATGTGCATACACGTGTATGCATGTGTGCACGCTCATGCACAAACACACACATACACACACACACACACACACACACACACACACACACACACACACACACACACACACACCAGCAACCCAGAAGCTCGCCTCGCCTGCCTTTCTGCCACTGCTGGGTGAAGGTGGAGCAGGGCTGTCAAGAAACTTGTACATCTATTTTTAAGCTTTGAAGACAAATTTTATAAATATGAGCTGCTGCTGCTGCTTTAAAAAAAATCCTTTTTTACGCTAAAAATAATGTCCTGGGAAGAAGTTTGTGAATTGCTTATTAAAGGGGGAATTTGAAAGTTCAGCTGAGCATGTTTTCTAGTAAATTACAAAAATCATCACCTTGAGCTACTGACGGAACGCAGATGTGGCTTTTTTGGGAAGGTCATCATTTCTGGCATTTTGGTGCCAATGATGGAAAGGAAGAAAATTGGAATTATTTTCCTTCTAACCTAATCTTTTCCTACTATCCAAATTCTACTCATTTCTTTTGACCAAGCTGGCATGTTGTTCCTTTGGGAAGACATTCCTCATTTCTCCCAGGCAGAATGAGTCTTCCATGGTGTCTCTTCTTCCCAGCTCTCCTAGACGCACCTGTCTTTCTTTGTCACACTTCATATTATGTAATAACAATCACTAACATTTGCTATATGCCAGACTTTCTGCTAAGCTTAGCTCATGTATTGCATTGTTAGCAGCACATAAACACTACTCAGAGATGCAGGAGCAAGTACTAGAAACTGCAGTTCGGGTTCTCACTCATACCCCTTTGAGTAAGGTAATGCCATTTTTCTAATTTTAAATATCAGGACCATGGTGCGCTGAATAATGGTCTTCCCACAAGTCCATACTTAGATCCCCTGAACATGGGAATATGCATGGCAAAAAGGTCTTAGCAGATGTGCTGGAGATAAGTGTCAGAAAACATTATAATCATAGGAGTTCTTCTAGAAGAGAAACATGGACAAGAAAAGTAAAAAGATACATTGAATGAGAGCGCATTAAAAACTTTTGTACATCACAGGACACAATAAACAGAGTGAGCTGGTAACCATGGCAAGGGGGAAATAATATCTGATAGAGCCTTGACATCTAGAATATGTAAAGAGCTCAAACAACTTAGTACTGCCACCACCACAGAAACCATATTCTGGACCCAATTCAAATGTAGTTCTCCAGCTGGGTGTGGTGACATATGTCTGTAATTCTAGTAGTTGGGAGGGGGAGGTACAAGAATTAAGAAGGAGTTCAAGATCATCCTTGGCTAAAAAGCAAATCTGAGGCCTGGCCTACATGCAATCCAGTTTTTTTTTTTTTTTTAAGAGCGAGAAAGAGCTCTCTAAAGAAGACCTACAAATTGCTAACAAGCATATGACAAAATGTTCAGCATCACTAACCACTTGCTTGTGGTAGATAATAAAGTAAGGTAATATTTATGTACTCTAATTTCTAACCCTACCCCAGTTCTGATCAATGCCCTTTAATCTAAGTGGTTCTGATTAGTAAGGTCCGCATATTTCAAAAACTTAGATTTTAGCACAACTAGGTTGTCCATTCAGATCAGGACCTGTCCTATAGTTGGATTCTGTGTAGCTCTGAGGAAGTAGGGTACAGAGATTGGTGGGGAACATGCCTTGAGTGCACTGTTAAATGGTAGAATGTTAGCTATAAACTGCCAGGCCTTGTATTAGGCCACTTGTGTACAAACTACTAGGAAGTCAGATGCAGCGGTGTGCGCCTGTAATCCATAGGCTGAGGCAGGAGGATTGCAAGTTTAAGGCTAAGCTGGGCAACATGGTGATTCCCACACCACCCCAATTTCAAAAAAAACCATAATGGGCTATTGAGATTGTTTATCAGGTAAAGACACTTGTCTTGCAAACCTTAGGGTCCAAGTTCAGGCCTGGAATTCATGTAAAGGAAGAAGGAAAGAACTACTTCACAAAGCTGTTCTCTGACCTCTACATGTGCGCTCTGTCTAGGGTACCCCAACAGGCATGGCATCTCTCTCTCTGTCTCTGTCTCTGTCTTTCTCTCTCTGTCTCTCTCTCTCTCTCTCTCTCTCTCTCTCTCTCTCTCTCTCTCTCTCTCTCTCTCACACACACACACACACACACACACACACACACACCCTGGCATGGTGGCACATGCCTGTAATCTCTACTCTTAGGAGGCAGAGGTAGAAGGATGGCATGCTTGAAGGCAGCCTGGGCTACAAAGCAAAACCCTGTCTCAAAATAATGAGAACAACAATCAAAACCCAAGGGCCAGGTATAGTGGCTCAGTGTCTTTAACCCTAGCACTCAGGAGGCCAAGGATCTCTATGAATTTGAATCCAGCCTAGTCTATGTAGTTATGGGTTCCAGTCCAGCCTGGGCTACATAGTAAGTCCTTGTCTCAAAAAAAATCATCAAATCCAAGTAAATTTAAAAAATTCCTCTGCCACCACTCGCACAATTACAAACACCTGTGTCTCGTGCACAATTCATTGACGCTTGCGGGGGGGGGGGGTGGCGTGGGAGAGAAATGGGATTATGCTGGACTAGAGGCTTTGCCTTTGCAGCATACCCCCCGCCGTTTTTAGCTTACTATTTGACAGTTTACTTTCTGGAACAAGTATTCCTTGAAGATTATTAGCGATTTGGGTGATTTTTTTTTTTACCAACATTATAATAATGAAAGGCAGTGGCAGCTTGTGCCATCTCCCTGGACACCCATCTTCCCTCTGTGAGGCAGAGGCACTACCCCCTTCTTCTGGGAGGCACGCACTCTCCTGTCCCAGCTGTGGCTTTTCGCACTTGCTGCTGTGTTTCTGAGTAGGACTTATGTGCTGCCCTCCCTTACGCTGCTGATGCTGGCTATCACCCGCGCAGTTGAAACTGAAGCTGAACTGTGGCCTGGGCCCTTTAAATGCCCATCCTCTGTATGTTCCCCTAACCTGGATTCTGCTAGCAGCTCTTCTTGCCGTTTTCATTAACGGTAGCAATGTTGATGTCAACTAGTGAAGCCAAACTCTGTTGTAATTAATTTTCTCATGTAACTTTAAACTTTCTCTGCAGAGAATGGCTCTCTCTCTTATTTGCTGTCAGCCACGTCTTCTCGTACCTTGTTGAGCTGAACGGCTTTATAAAATAAATTGTTCTTCACACAGAAATCTCTCTCCATCTCCCAGTCCCTCTCTCCTGGCAAAATATCAGGCGCTCTGAGAGCCTTCCAGCTTCTGCCTCATTCTGAGTTGGCTGCTCTTTAAGGTGTTGCTTGGCTGTTAACCAGGAAGCTCCTGTCACCTCTTTCATATTGGCCGTCTTGGGTCCTGCCTCCTCCTATCTTCCTTATTTACTTGCTCGGTGGAATAACACTCCTTCCACTCCTGTAGCCTCTGAGATAAAGTGCGTGGAAGTCAATTTTTGAGATGTTTACAAGACTACCTATGCTAGGATCGTTTGCTGGGAAGTCAGAACGTTATGCTGCCCACCTGCCTGTCCCCAAGTGGGGTTCTCCCGGCGCTGTGCTTCCTTTCTCATGATCGTGTGTGATCTTCACAAATACCTTCATCTCTCATTCCAACCCAGAAAAACAAGGCCTGGAGGTTACCACATCAGCAATAGCAGAGCCAGAGCTTGAAGTCAAGTGTCAGCTGCCAGCTCCCGGCTGCTGCCTTTCTGCACACAGCTGCTCCTTACTGGAGAGAGAAATACCAATGGCAGGTTCCAAGTGCAGAGTTGAGTGCCAAGTGCACAGCCGTGGCTGCCGAGCGAGCCCAGTTCTGGGTCCCCACTTGTGTCTGGCTCTAACAACGTCTAGTTCCGGACAGCTACAGTTAGCCATGCTCTGCTACAGAACTTTTCCATTCTTGTTGCCCATGCACATGCGTGATGTGAGGGAGAGAGAGAGATGGGGTTTTATGGTTATACTCTGAGCTCCTTCTTATAATTAAAATGTTCTGCCTGTTGTTTGTGTAAGCTCAGGATAATTTTTTTATTGCTACAGTATTTGCTTTCAAGCAATATAAGCGTCCCTTCCATTACTTTTGTGATGGGAAATGCCTCCTTACTTAGGAGTTTGCCGTTGATTGTACAAGTTAGCATTTTGTCTTTTTGGTAACTGAAGTCAGGTGACCACAATAGGGTAATTAGATTAACCCTCCTCCCCTCCCCTACTGAAACAATGGAAAATCCAGTATTGTGTTGGCACATATTTTCCTTAGATTAATGATCCTAGAGTCACTGTGTGGAAATTTGCCTACTTCCTACAGCTCCGAGAGCTGAAACTGCCCAGCTGTCTAAAAGCTTTAGTCAGGAAGTGAGCATGAAATGGCATTGTTTTGTCATGGGATTGAGAGAATTTGTTCTTGACGATTGAGTTATCCTGAATGGAAATGTATATAAACATTCTTTCACCAACCAGTAAACAGGTGCTTTTATGTTGGGAAAAATGCAAGAATTTAAACACTCGGGAGTATCCTGTAGCTCCTTGATGCGCACATTGGGCTGGTTACTGCTGAAAGTTGATACGACCATTTTCCTTGGCTCTTCTTTCTCAAGTACCAGTTTATGGAGCAAGAGAAAAGCCGATAGAGAACGCATTCGTCTTACATGAGTAGAGCATGGTATGACTGTTAGCACAGGGCCTTAGCTCCAAGACTCCCTGGGCCAGCCCTTGCTAACTAACTCCTTGTTTATGTGGAACTTACTTTCTACATCGATCAAAAACAGTAATGACCCTTACTTCTTAGTGACATTGTGAGCATTAAATGTGTTGCTCCTTGTAAGCACTTAGAACAGGACGTTGCTTATAGTATATTCTTGATCCCCTCCCTTGTGTGTGTGTGAATACGCATGCATACACGCACGTGTGGTTGTCAGAGGTCAACCTTTGAGTATCGTTGTCATTAAAATCCACTTTGTATTTTGAGACAGGGTGTCTCACTGAACTTGGATCTCAACAGTTGAGCTAGCTTGCCTGGACAGTAAGCTCCTGGCATCCACCTATCTCTGCCAAAGCAATACCAGCATTATAGACAGTCACTGCAGCCCTTAGCTTTGTGTGAGATTACAGACACACAACACTGTGCTTGGCTGTTTCACATGGTTTCAGGGGAGCCAGACTCTGGCTTTCATGACTGTATAACATTTTATCAATGGAACTATCTTCCTAATCTCTCTTAATTTATTCTTAATAACTGTAAGTGTGTTCCATATCCTTAGAAGACAGGAAAAACACAGCCTATGTTCAGTTTCTTTTTGTGTTTAGAAGATCTTAATGCACTCATTTTTCCCAGGAGGCTACATATGGCATGACACATCTTTAATTCCGGCACTTGGGAGGCAGAAGCAAGCAGATCTCTGTGAGTTCTGGGCCAGCCAGGGCTATGTAGTGAGCGCTTTCCCCATAGCAACAACAGGGGATGGAAGATGACTGAGTACTATTGTTCCCCTTAGGCGCTCCGAGCGCCTAAGGGGCTGATGGAAGATCCTATACTTACAGAACAGACGCTGCCTGGGACAGGGGTTCCCCAAAGGGTCATGGAAATCTAGGCTGTTGTCATCAAAGCTATGAAAAAGATTGTAGAAGTGGCCACTGGACCTTGGCTAATACTTCCCTTTTCCTTCTTTTCCTCCAAAAACAAGTGTTTTGTTCTCGAATGTAATCCATTGGTCCCCACATTTGAGATAATTGCTTCAGGGAGTAGGTGGTATTATCCAAAGCATTTTAATTTTCTTCCAGATTTTTTACATTGGTGGGGGAAGTGTCCATACCTTAATTCAGTTTGAAGCCATATGATTCATTATTCTTTGGGGGCATGATTAACCAGTCCAAACTGTTTAGCTCTTGTTCCCACTCTGGGCCCAGGTGAGCTCTGTTCTGTCCACGATTAACCTACAGCTCAGGTTTGATAGTGCTTCTTTAGATTCGTTTTCTTTTTCCTTGCCTGTCGTTAAGCCAGCAGTCATACTTGCAGTTCCAGAGTCTTGTGTCGGTGCGGCACACCTGCTTTTCCATAGCATTCAGATTTCCGAGGCAAGTGGCTTGCCAGCTGAAGGCATCAGTAGGCTGAGGATCATGCCCCGTTTCAAAGCAAACAGGTTTGGCTTTTATTGTTGTACCACTGAGAAAAGCTTCGATGATCAGACCTGCTGTAATTTCTCTCACGGCTCAGTTTTCCAGTGTGTGAGCATTACTGACGTCACTCTGGCTAGTCACTCTAAAGCAGCAAGAGTGGAAGGTAAGGGGTTGAGCTCACAGGTAGATTGCCTGTCTAGCATGCGGGAGGCTCCTGTTTTGTCCCGCACCACTGGTAAAACCTCAAGACCTACAAAAACCTAACTGACCAACCAATCAGCCAACCAACCAAAAGTGAGATGACAGATCTAGAGTCCCAGTGATTAGCCAAACGTACTAGGGGGCAGTTTAATTTTGTCTCTAGAGAAGTGGTAACATTCTGCAGTGTGAGTGAGAAATAGTAACCCTACTTTAGTTATCCAGTGCTTCAGTTGATAACAAGAAGAGCTAGGGGGCGAAGAGATGATGGGTTAGCCAGTAAGGTGCCTGCTATGCAAACATAAGGCTGAGTTCCCAGCCCCAGCACCCACATAAAAAAGCTGGGGGCAGGGCACACATCTGTAATTCTTCTACTGGAGGAAGCGAAGACAGGCAGATCTGGGGAGCTCACTGGCCAGACAGCCTAGTCAGTAAGTACACCGTGGGCCAAGTGGAGAACCTGTTTCATAAAATAAAGGCAATAGATACCCAATGTTTACCTCTCGCCTATACACAGGCGCAGACAGACAGACACCTGAATAGCTAACACATGGTGCCAGTTAAAAGGGACTGATTGCATGCTTTCTTTGTCTCGTGGCTACGTTCTTTTCCTCCCTGGAGGAAGCCTTGGTTATCAGTTTATTTTATGTGGATTCTGTATTACACATTGAGGCATGCGTCCAAATTCATCTAAATGCCAGCGTGAATCCGTATCCTTCTTGACCTAGCACTGTGTCTTGGCGATTTTCCTTATTGATAAATACAAGCACGCCTTATTCTTGGAGAAAATTTCATCGTGGGACTTCATGGTCACAAGCTGTCTACTGCCACATATGTTCTTCTAATCTAAACAATGCCATATCAGTTAATCTTGTACACATGCCATTTTGCATATACGAAAGTATATTTGTAGTTTAAACCTTTCCAAGTGGAAATACTGTGTCAAAAGACATTGGTATTTAGATATTTTTTGCTAGATAATTGCCACATTGCTTCCCACAGAAGTTCTGGTGACTTATTTATATACCAATTTATGTTCTCATTGAAAAGTATGAGAGATGATCCTCTTCTGTACTCCTGCCAACATGCTATTGTCAATCTTTTGGTTGATGCCTAGCTGATAAAAATAGCCCATTGTTATTAAAATTGTGTCTATCCTTGTCTAGACTGTCAACTTCTGGGGAATTTTGTACTTGCACTTTCCCAAATCCCCAGTGCTCTGAGTGAATACCAGCTGTGTGGTAGTCACTGAGGTGCATGCTGTGCAGACAGAGCTGGTGTCCTGACCTGAGAGTGGCGGGCGCTAGTGTAAGGACATGGGTAAGCGTTATTGTAATACGGTACGTAGATGCTATACTTGTGCACGTGAGAAAGTAACAGGAACAATAGTGAGTCCTGCTGGGCACCGAGCACTGTTCACACCTTGCTGATGCATTGTGGGGCCATCTACATTTGTCTTACGAGTGCCATTAAGCATCTTTTGATACGCTCCAGTCACTTGTTCCCTGCTCCGTGAGCTGTCCTTTACTATTTGATTGGATTATTGTTCTTTTTGCTACTGCTTTGTAGAAGGAGGTTTCTTTATGTAACAGGTCACATGTCCCTAGTTTTCCTTTTGCCTTAGTTGATGAACTTTCTGATTTTGCTTTTGCTGTGTTTATAGTTTTCTGCCCTATTTTTTTTTCGTGGTAGGGGGCGGAATGTGGATTCTGTGTCAGACTGTCCAATTGCCTTTTCCCATCTGAGATTATAAAACTGTTCTCTTTATGTTCTCCTTTAGTGGATTTAAGATGTGTTTTTAAGAATGAATGAGTTCATGGTCATAGTTGAAGGGAAAAAAAAATTATCATTGCCAGGCGGTGGTGGCGCACGCCTTTGATCCCAGCACTCGGGAGGCAAAGGCAGGCGGAGCTCTGTGAGTTCGAGACCAGCCTGGTCTACAAGAGCTAGTTCCAGGACAGGCTCCAAAACCACAGAGAAACCCTGTCTCGAAAATCCAAATAAATAAATAAATAAATAAATAAATAAATAAATAAATAGAGACACTATGTGAAGGTTTTTCTTCATTTCATTGTTATCACACTTAAGTAAAATCTGCACGGAGGATGGATGGATGCTTCAGTGAATTCGAGTTACGTCTCAGTGGAGATGATGTAGATCACATGTTTTCTCAGGTTTGGAGATAAACTTAGCCATTTCCACCATCTGTGGATGGTTGTTATACCCATAATACTATAGCTAGTTGGCTATTAATTTGACAATGATATATTAAGAACCTTCTGTAACATCTCCAAACACCTGGTTGGTATTGATATTGTTTGGTACAGTGGTAATCATCCTATATGTTTGGCAGGGTTTGGATAAGCATAAAGATACCAGCTGTCACAAAGGAAGTTGTGTTGTACATCTTGGAACAACATTTTCTCTTCACATCTTTGTCCAGGATCTAGCACTTTCTGTGCTTTTTCTGACGTCCATTCTCATCCTGCAGGTCAAGAGCCTCTTGTGCTCTTGTCATTTCCTGCCAAGGTTAATTCTTGGGAGATAATACTGTAAGGTCCTGATACCGCAGTCTTCACCCCGTTGAAGATTGACATAGTAACATGGCAGTAGCTGTCTTGCTAAATTGAAACTTCTTTGCTTGTTAGCATTAAGCTGAAAATGAAATTGGTACATTTATAATTAAATGTCAAAGTCCTTTTCTGAGTGGCAGCATATTTTGTAAATATGAGAAAGTCGTTTGAGTGGTCTGAGACATCAACATGATTTCATTATGTAATTTTTAGGGGAAATGTCGAAATGTTTCTAACAAATACCAAATACTAATGTGCCCACCATCCTGTCCTATCAAAAACCCATATCTTGTTATATTTACTTATGTATGTATCTAGGTACATAAGTATGCACATATATATTTCTCTCATGAAACCTGTGCATTATTTTGTGGGTTTGATAAGATAAGTATTTTCTTTTAACTCTCCCCCTCTCTAAACAGACTCTATCCCATCCAGCTAAATCTTTCCCCTGTCCTATTACTCTCAGTCCTTGCTGTGTCTCCTCAGGTGTTGTGGGACAGCCAGAATTTTATGAGGAAGCCAGATGCTGGGAAAGCAATCTCTGCATGTAAGGAACATAGTGGCAGGGCGGCTGCTGTGCAGACTTCGATGTGGAGGAGAAAGAGCCACGTGTTGAGGAGCAGGGTGCCATTGTTAGGATTCTCTATCCATTTACACCTCTCTCGGTCAGTGCATTTGGTGTAATGATTTGTTTTAGTGATTTCCTCCGCTCTCCAAGCAGAGGGTAATTTTGAAAAGTGGCTTTCTATGAACTTGAGCAGTGTGTATTGGGGGTGGTGCATGCAGCTCTGATTCCACTGCCATGCCTGACTCCAAGGGAAGCTTTTCCTTCGGGAAGAAATACACAAAATTGAAGGGAAGGTGACCAATGATGCCAGTTTCCCTCATTTTCTCTCAACTCTGAGCCTTGGGGACCCTGCCCAATCCTGTGTAGCCCTCCTATGCCAAAGAGAAGTCCCAGCACACACATTCTGAGCAGGTTAGAGGGATGATGAATTCCTGAGCGCCCCCTGGTGTCTATGGCACCATCTTGCTCTGTTTGTGTGTATTATTGGCGACCAGAGAAGGAAATGTTGCAAGCTAGAAGGACAGCACCTGGGGTGGAGAGTGAGGATCCATTCAACCAACTGTGAGAATAAGATGAGACAGGTCTTGGCTCACCCGCTCAATATGCTGCATCTGGCTTAGTGTGACCATCCGTTAGCTTAATGTTCATCTCAGAAAGCTTTGTACTACCTGAGACGTGCATTAAAATATCCAAGTACTTACTTGTCATGTTTCTGGTCTTCGAAGACAAAATATTAGCCCACTTAGAATTAAAGGTTATCTTCTTCTGGTTTGAGTGCTCATGTTGTTCTTTTTAATTGAAATAACCTAAAGGAAAGAGGCGTTAGAAGTGCAGTTTGATGAATTGTTTAGTATTCACATGCCCGTGTAACTGTCACCCAGACCAAATGATAGCACCTTTTCATCCTCCCAACAGGCTGCACTTGCCTGGCTCTGCTCTTCATGGGAACCTCCCCAAATGTGACCGCTGTTTTAATGTCTCTCCCCAGTAATTGGTTTGGCCTGCTGGTGGACTTTAATGAATTACTACAGCATAAAATCCTTTGTGTCTGGCTTCTTGTACTCGGCATTATTACTGTGAGGTTTGTTTGTGATATTATGTATAAATTGTGTGTGTGTGTGCGTGTGCGCATGCACATGTGCTATCTACATTCATGTGTGTGAATGCATACATCTGTGATATGGGTGGGGTACAGAGGAAGATGTTGCGTTTCCTGCTGTATTACTCTGTCTTATTCTCTTGAGACAAGATCTTTCACGGAATCTGGAGCTAGGTTGGTGAACAGCAAACCCCAGTAATTGTCCAGTTTCCTGCGCACCCTACGCCCACTCTTGGCTTCCAGGCTCATGTGGCCATACTGATTTTTTATGTTAGTGCTGGAGATTGGAATTCAGGTCCTTAAGTTTGTAGAGTAAGTATTCTTACTCACCGGGCCATCTTCCTAGTCCTGGTGTGGTTTTAAAAATAGCACTTAACTGTTTAATAATGGTAGCAAATAATATTTTGCACAATCGTCCTCAATGCATTAAAGGTACCTTTGTGATGACACATTTAGCACTGTATTTCTTTTACTGATGACAAAAGGGCTGCTCAGAGATTTGAAGCATTGCTCCCAAGGTCACGCCCCTATTCAGTGATGCCAGGACTACTTCTAACTTTCTGGCTCAAAGAGTTCATTCTCTTTGCTTCCCATGAAGCCTGTGCCCTTCCCTCTCATGGATGGTAGAAAACTTAAGGAGAGAATGAAAAGGATGAGAAGGAAGAGAGTCCCCTCAAATTTGCCTTTGGTTGGTCCCGTGTAGTATTTTGGTTGCAGACTAAACAAGTAGTTTAAAGAGTCAAGCCAGTAATAACCCTGAGCCCTGAGTACCATGTAATGGACGGGAGAGAAGAGGAGAGCCAGCTAGGCAGCTGGCCACATCCAGGCAGTTCCACTGATTGGAAAGCAGACTATTCATTGTAATTTAGCACCCAGTTGCATACAGATTATGTGTTGGTTCAGCAAGGTTGCTTTCTGCAGGCCCCTAAATATGACACAGAAAAGAGTCTTACTACATTAACATGGTTGGGGCTGTTTATCTTCTGAATATGGGTCAGCTATTTTGGCTCTGCACAATCCAGTGCCTCTGGGGAACAGTGATAATGTGGGGAGTTCTTCCTTTCCTTCTCTCAGAGGCACAGCTCAAGCATCCTTGCAGTGTTGCTATCTTATTGATGATTTTGGCTTTGCTGTGGACGTCATATTTCCATTGTTAAGGCACCAGATTTGAGGTGAGGAGAATCTAGGCTTCTTTTGCCATCTAAGGTTTGCAGGATAGCCCCTACCTCTTGTACTATATTTAAGTGGTACTGTCCTAGCTAATTTACACATGATGGCATGTGTGTATAAATTCCTACAAGCCTTTGTAGCTCACAGTTTTGCACCAGGATGCAGCCTCTACCTCTGAGATAGTAATACCTAGCATTTTAACAAGTGGCCTTAATTGTCACAAAACTGAGACTGAGGATGGGGGACTATGAATACCCAGTCTGGGGACAATCCAGAGTTCTGCATACTTGGCTCAGAACCTCGGAGAGCTCCAGGTGTGGAGGCTCCATCTGGCAGGCAGGCAGGCGTTGCTTTAGTGCCAAGAGCACCCTCCTCCACAGGAAGGAGGGCTTTCATGTGCATGATAAAGGACTCCATAGATTTGAGCCTAGCTAATCTTGCTTTTGTGGGTAGAGGTACAGCGAATCTTTTAAGCATTCAGAGAGGCTTTGGTCACCTCTGGAGCCTCAGGCAAAAAGCTTCAAGTGCACTCTCTTAGTCAAGGCACTGGCTCTTTGGGGGAGGCCAGAGGAGTCGGGGCAGATCTGGCCATGTCCCTGGGTGACTCTGCTTCTTTATACTTTAGTGCTTTGGTCCACTCTTGCATCCTGACTGTCTCAGGAGGGGCAAATGGAAACATATGCGAAAGTACTTTTCAAGTGTCAAGTTGTATTGCGGGGACCTTCATCATCTGTTTTTAGAGCATCCTGCTGGGCACCTGTGATGTTCGAATTCCATGCATGTATGGTATTGGCTAACTTGCATTTGTGTGGTAATTGGTGCCATGGGGCCAGCATGCATGGCAGGTATTTCTAGCTAGAAACAGTCATGGAGACCGACAGCTAGCTGTGATTGGAAAGTTTTTGAATGAAAAAGTTAGGCCTCTGGTCTTTTGGAAGGAACTCTAGATTTCAGAAGAAGGACGGTACAGGAGACATCTATTTTATAAATACCCTGGTGAGGCTGTAGACTAAACTGGGAGGGGAGAGACTGGAGGTAGATATTGTAATTGAGGCGGAGCTCAGAGCAGTGGAGCGGAGAGATGAGCCCTGAAGCTAGTGGGCTGGGGTGCCCATTCTGCTCATTTGTTAGGTCTCTTGGGGTAGTCTTCTGTGAGTGAGGCTTGTCTACAGCTAAGACACTGCTAACCAGGTATGCTCTTAGGGTGGGCTTTGGCACATTGTACAGACTTATCAAATCTGTTAACTTTCAGTATACAGCTGGTGGTGGCCTGACATCTACGGTACCATATAAGAGTCAACACTACTCTCAAAGTCAGCAGCAGGACCTCTATGAGTATTAAATAACTCCCCATTTCCTGTCCCTACTCTGGGTAACCTCTAACCTAGTTCCTGAATTTGCCTATTTTAGACCTCATAGAAGTGAAATCATATATTTTTACTTTTGTGTCTGGTGTATTTCACTTAGCGTGTTTTCCAGGGTCCTCTGTGTTGCACTGTGTAGCAGAACTTCATTTTTAAGGCTGAGTACTAGTTCATTTTATCGCTGTACAGCAGTCTGTTTATCCATTTATCTGTTCATGGCCCTTGAGTTCTCCCTTATGTTGGCTCTTATAAATAATGTGGTAAGCACTGGCCCATGCCTGTCTGTCTGCATCTCTGCTTTCAGTTCTTTTGAGCCTGTCCCTAAGAGTAGAATTTCTCGGTCCTGTGGTGTTGTTCTTTATTTAACTTTGAGGAACTGCTGCACTGCCTTCCACTATTTTACATTTTCTCCAGCCATACAGAAGGGCTCCATTTGCTCCAAATCTGTATCCTTATCAGTTTAGCAGTTCCTGTTCTCTCCCTCCCTCCCTCCGTCCCTCCCTCCCTCTCTCCCCTCCCATCCTTCCTCCCTCCCTCTCCTTATCCCTCTCTCAGTCCCTCCCTCCCACTTCAATTCAAGATGTCTTAGTCATATGAAGGGGCATCTCACTGTGGATTTGATTTCTATTTCCCTGATGACTAACGAGGGAGCATTTTGTCATAAATTTATTGGCCACTTGTACTTTTCCTTTGGAGAAATATCCAAGGCTTTTGTTTTTTATCATTTTTCAAGACAATAGAGGAAGAATAGAGAGAAACAGAGAGAGGAAGTGGTCAAGCCAGACTGGGAGCCTGGTTAGGTAGGAGACAAATGCTGACTTTTCCAGTCCGGGTAAGTGGACAGATGATGGGGTGCCAAATAGGATAGCTCTCCTCCCTCATGAGAAGAGGGGGTTAGAGGAAGGCACTGGCCTTCCACGGCTACACTGGGCCAAGGCATTGTTCAGCTGAGGACCTAGCAGAGTTCACTGCCTTGTCATGTACCCAGGTTTTTTTTTTCCTGGTAAAAGTGAGTTTCTTCTACCTAAGAACCCACTAAAAAACTTTAGTCAAATGTGAACAGTCACAGAGGTGTGGGCATGACAAAGGAATGCGGTGTGTCTAGGCAAGCTTCTGGTGCTGTCTCTCTGTTCTGCCTGCTTCTGGGACAGCAACAGAACCTGCACATTGTTGCGGACCATAGCTTCTAAGGTGTCTTCTACTGAGCATTTTAGCATCGCCACCTTTGTCTCGTCCTCCTTTTCAGCTCATCCAGAATATGTGGCGTTGATGGTGAGTGGTCATGTCACCACCATGGTCCACTGAATGTCTTGGGATCACTCCCTGGCAAAGGTAGATGGCTGTTGTTAGCCACCATTAAGAGAAACAAGTGCATTTGGTGACTTCTTCTCGTGTCTTCAAGAGCCATAGCCGGCTGGCAGCCATCATGTGGCTTAGGCAGACAGTGTTTGCAGATTGTCCCCTGAAGCCATCTGCCTGTGAGGCTACAGGAAGCCCCAGCAACTGCTGTTGTAGCAGGTGTTGGGGCTGATGAGGTGGGTGTCCCTGTACACACACACACACACACACACACAAACACACACACACACACACACACGAGCAGCTTTGTGTGATATGCAGACCTACCTCTGCTGGTGTGGGCTCAGAGATAGCAGCTGAAACTCTCAGCCTAGCAAGGCCCCAGCCCAGTTGCTGGTTTCCGGTGAGGCCCTGGTTAAGGAGCAGCAGAGAGGAGGCTGTTGTGAAGAAAGCTAGTGATTGGCCTAGGGCCGGAGGCAGTGTTTTGACAAGCATTTGTTGCTTTCTTTCCACCTCGGCCTTCTGACTCATTTTGTAGAGGGGACGAACCTCCATTTCTTACCCTGTTGTTTTCAAAGCATACAATGCCTTATCTGTGAGTCCTTCCTGCCATTCAGGCTTCAGGCCTGGCTCCCTAAGCTTTGATTTTGTACCTAAGTTGGTGTGGTCATGGGCTCAGACAAGCATAGAAATGACTGCTGGCTTTGGAAGAGTTCCTGTGTATAGACCTGTATTTGTGTAACCATTAGTATCATTTTTGGCTATTAATAATTTTACAAAGAATTATCTAAGTTATTAAAGCAATATAAAGTAATATTGAGCATTCCTTATCCAATGTGTTTGGGACTAGAACCATTTCAGTTTTGGGGACGGAGGGGAGGTTTTCGCATTTACCTAACGAGATATTTTACAGTGAAATTTCAAAACTAAACACAAAGCTAACTTGTTTCACACACACACATAGGCTGAGAATCATTTTAGGCGCCATTTTCAGTGCACCTCTGCTTTCTCTGTAATCTATCCCACGGGCTCAGGCGTGGACATTTTCACTCGTAGCATCATTGTCAGTGCTCAAAAGGTTTTGCTTTTGGAGCAGTTCATGTTTTATGTTAGGAACATTAAGCCTGTGACTAAGTCATGCAGTGGGTTTAAAAGATTTAGGTGTGTGTGTGTGTGTGTATGTTAAATGTGGAGGCCAGAAGAGGACGCTGGTGTCCTGCTCTATCATTTTGTCTTACTCCTTTGATATAGGTGGTGGTTCTCAACCTGTGGGCCGCAACCCGTTTGGGAGGTCACATATCAAATACCCCGAATATACAATGTCCTGCTTATCAATATTTATATTACAATTCAGAAAAACACAATTGCAGTTGTGAAGTGACGATGAAATGATGTTATGGTTGTAGGTTATCACAACATGAGGAACTGTAGGAAAGGATCACAGCATGAGGAAGGTCGAGAACCATTGATAGAGGATCTCTCATCCAACCTGGTGCTAGGCTGGTGGCCAGCAAGCCCCTGCGATTGTCCTGTCTCTGCCCCAACCCCTGCCATTGCTGGAGTTACTGGTACACATGCGATAACAGCAGGCTTTTTACGTGGGTGTTGGGGAGTCTAGCTCAGGTTTCCATGTTTGCACAGAAAGCAACTCTTACTCATTGAGCCTTTGCCTCAACCCCAAGATCCAGATCTTTAAAATGGCACTGATTGATTGATTGATTGATTGATTATATGGAGGTCAGAGGACAGCTTTCTAGAATCTCCTTTCTCCTTTCACCATCTTGGCCCCAGGAATTGACTTCAGGTCATTTAGCAAGTTCCTTCATCCACGGAACCATCTTGCTGCCCCCAAGAGCCAGGTCTTAAATGAGTTTGGGTAGAAGTCCACCTAGATGAAGGGCAGCAAACATTTATTATACTAGGTTGGACGTTTCAGGCTTCCTTTCTGTAACATCTCCTCAGCTCTGGAATTGGAGCGGCATACCACTAGCCATACAAAGGACACATGAATGCAGTTTGTGCGCTAATGAAATTTTATTTACAAACTAGCATGATGGGCTGGAGTTTGCTGACCTAAAATGATAGGCATTCTTTTTGCCTGTCATTTAGCTCTTATCCTTTTTTTTTTTTTTTTGGTCAAGAATTATAAATCTAGAGGAACTTGCGAACTACAAATGCATTTAAATCATCTTTTGAGTTTGGTATAATGATGAGCATACTGGTGATTCACAGATGTAGTTTTTCTAAACCTTTGTTGAGAAGAATAGAAATCAAGGCTTTTGAAATGGGGCATATGCTTGGCTGGGGCTTGTCATAGTGGAAACATGTAAAAGAAACTGTAATTTAGAGTTATATGGTGGTGCTTACATTTCCACCATTCTCTTGATGGTCACGTGGAATGGCCCCGGTCATATAAGGTTACCTTCCTATACTGGGCACTGTTCCACTTTATAGGCCTAGGTGTTTCCTTAACAAACAGAAGAAGTAAATTACACAAATTCAGACAATGGTTTTTGTCAAATACTGTGTTGTATTTATGTGGCATTATTATGGTTCATTTCCAGAGGGATGAAGGGGCGCACCAAAACTTCAAACTCTAAATACTCCCTTCCTTTCTGTTTCCTCACAGGAAATAAAGAAGGATATGAAGAAAGACCCTCTCGCCAATAAAGCTCCAGAGAAGCCCATGCTCGATATAGCCAGTGGAAGTGCTTTGCTGTCTTCTGAAGGCATTTTAAGAACCAATAAGCGAGGTATGGCAAAGGAGGGGGGGACCCTTTCTCCCTGCACATGGGCACATCTGGAGACCCTTGTGTGCATGATGTCAAACTGAACATTGCTGAAAAGTCGAGGAGTTTGTTTTTCTGGTTTTTAGTATAAATTGTGTACACACACACACACACACACACACACCTAGTAAGTTTGTAGTAAAAAGAACTAATAAAATGTTTTCAAAGGAAAGTTGAGTAATGATTTATCAATGGGTTTAGTCTCGACTTTCTTGCCTATTTGTGTGAGTGAAAGGCGAGTGTAGAGAACAGTAAGGTTCAGGCTGGCCTGTGAGTGTCTGCCCACACTCTCCTTTGAATGAAAAGAAAATCCATTAGCATCTACCTCTCTAAGTGCCTGACTCCCCAACACAAACCCTGCCTCAACTGTGTTTATAGGGAAGACTGTTCAAAGGTATAACAGTGCATCATCTAGCCCAGAAACCTTCCAATCACTGTCTTGTTTGCCTTCTTTTGAGACCTAAGTCACTTTAGGTCGGAGCTTATTAAAACTGCTCCTTTCACCATCTGCCCTGACCAGAACTGCTTTGTGAATGATGTAAAGATTCCAGAGAAGACCCTCCTCAGTGCTGAACGGTGGGCACACTTGGTACTGTTAGCACTGCCTGACCTTGGGTCAGCCAGGGCCCACAGTGGGCTGAGCATGCCCATATGAAGTCAGACTTCAGCTGCCCTCTTTTCCTGGGCTTATTATGTCCTTAAAAGGGAATTGAGAGCTGTTCAAAACCAGCAGGAAGAAATGTATTAGCAAAGGGTTTCATTAACAAGGGGAAAAAAGAGGCAAGTTTACAAAACCACAGGGAAGAACAGCTAATCTTTCATAAAATTTAGACAGCATGAGAATTTGTCCAATAAACTACCCATTGATCCTAGTTCTGGTAACATTGGCTTTGTGTCTCTCTTCCTTCCTGCCTCTTCTCCTGCCCCTTCCAGCTGCTCTGGGTTCCATTTCCTATTTTGAATCATTCACATGAAATACTGGCTAGTGGCCCAAGTTGGTTAGCAGCTATAGGATTTTCTTTTCCTTCTTCTTCTTTGAAATCTCATTGTATCAAAAATTGGGGCTTTCCCATTTTAAGAATTTAGCTTATGTTACCGTAAAACTAATCTTTGCTAAATGCTTCCTGAATTCTTTAAAAAAAAATTATCTTTGGAGACAGAGTCCCACATAGTTCAGACTGGCCTTCAACTTAGCCCTAGCTAGTCTCGAACATTGACTCTTCTTGCCTCACACTCCCAAGTGCCGGCCAGCATGGCACCATGTCTGGCCTAAGCTGACATGCGCAGCTTTCCATTCTTACATAGAGATTCCCCAAGTCCAGGGAAGACTTGGACTTTGGATTTAAGAGCTGGAGCCCAGTGAGTCTTGTTTCTGGCTTCTGGGAGCTATCTCCTTCATATGGCTCATCTCAAGTCAGGGGTTCCTGCTGTTCCATACACAGTGACCACGAGCAAGCAAGGTCTGTCTGGTCAGCCCTGCTACTTTATAAAGTCAATAAGAGACTTAATTAATTTCAGAAGAGAAGGAATTAATTAAGGCAAGGAATGAAGGTAATTATGTGCATGGCTTCAGTGAAATTACCTGAGAACTTGAAGTCACCTAAAGAACAGAACTTTTCAGATGATTGTTTCTTTAGATCTGAAACCCTGGCCTTGAATTTCTTTTTCACTAGAAAAATTAATTTCACGGGGTAGTTTACTTGGCTGTTTCAAGTCTTCTACCTTAGGCCTTCAGCCAGATTAAGACAAGGCTTTTGTAGTTGGAGTTTTTACATGCTACATGCCAGGACCTGAGAGACTTGAACAGGCAAAGGCGTCCTGTAACTGTGAAGCCCATAACAGCCCATTTCCATTCTGCTCCAGGCTTTACACTGACCTCCTGGGTCACCTGGGCCAAACATCAGTTCCCAGCTGAAGGGAAGCATTGTGCCCCAGGATGGGTGTCCCAGGATGGGTGCCTCCCCCACCCCATTAAGACTAACACTATTTTGCCCCTCCTTATAATAATCAGTGCGTGTGCTGGAGACTGACTGGCCTTCTCAGGCCAGATAAATAGTTCATTGTACTGATCTCAAAAGCTACAATTCTTTCCCACCCAAAATCAATGAAAAAAAAAACCCACCCTTCCCCCTTAAAACAAAGATCAGAAACGAAATCTGTGGGAGGTCATTCTAGTTCCCCCTAAACAGTTCTGTAATTTTTCGAGTTATTAGAGTTTCCCCCTCCCCTCTTGTTTCTATCCAGCTTTGTCCTTCCAACCTTTAGGAAGATTTTGGTCTGTCAGTATCTTTATAGCTATGACTAAGGGAGGAACTTGCTTTTAGGGTTTGGAAGTCTATTTTGATTTGCTAATGTTGAATCTTTCTTCAGGTATATGAATCTCGAACCCTGTGAGAATTTAGCAGAAAACACAAATTCCCGTCAACTTAGTCAAAGATGGGAGGGCTCTTTTCTTTCTATGTGGGCCTTGTCATTTGATTCAGGCCTGGAATTGGTTTAATGAAGAAAGAGTCCATTCTATTCTGGCTGGGACTCTGAACTTGAGCCATGTCACTGGGGCCTGAGCTCAAGAAGTCTCCCCACTTATATCCAGCTGTTCCAGCAGTCTGCGACCTACCTCACTTTGTGGCAATAGCTGACCGACAGGCTTTAGTACCTGGCCATCTGAAATAAGCCTGTCTTTCACTGCATAAGGGCAGAAGAACTTGGGATCTGAAGGAAGTTCTTCATAACCCCAAGAACAGGGCAGGAGCACAGACCAGGAATGTCAGCACATGGTTAGCCTCAGTGTGACATTCAGAGTCTCTAAGGAGGGACAGGAATGAGTACTCCGGTCTATTGTTTGAGAAGAAAGGTTCAGCTGAAGTTCCAGGAGAAAGCCAACCACCCCAGCTAGCTTGAGAGCCATCAGCTGCCCATTTGGGGCATGACAATGTCAGGGAGGTACACCTACCTCTGGCCACAGAGCACAACTTTTGGCTCAGACAAAGCTACTTGAAAGTGACTTCTTACTTGGTAATTTCTTTTCTGTTAAATCCATACGGAAGAATGATGGACCCTCCTAAATTGGAACATGAAGGGGTAAAGGGAATTGTTTTTTTTTTTTTAAAAAAAAATGTTCAGAAACATGAGAAGCAAAATTGAATAAATTAGAAGTTTGAACAGTTACTAGCAAATGTGTTCTTAAAGATGAACAGTTGGTTTTGCCCATCTGAATGCTCTTTTCTACTTCAATTCAAATCAAAATAAAAATCAATTTGGTTTCATATGTAGAAGGAATTCCTATTTAGCTCTGTCCACGTGACGGATGGTGTATGCAGGCTATAGTCGATTCTTTACTGGCCTGGGTAAAGACTCCGAGGTAGGAAAACTGCCTCAGAATCCCTCCCTCCTGCTGCTTATGATTGGACATTGTTCCTTTTTTACTTTTTTGGGGAGCACCAGTGAACACTCTAGAACTATAGAGTTTATTGCACTATGTAAACTGCATACCGACTATGCACCCAGTCCAGTGCCTACTGCTGCTGCTGCAAAGCCTGGAAAACCAGCAGGCAGCCCTGCCTGTGGGCCCCTTGGGCTGTGTGCCACATAGAAACCATTGAGAAAGCCCCGTCCATCCCCTCCATCCTTTTTTTTTTTTTTAAAGAACAAGGTGTGGGTGTATCTCTGATTTACTTTTGTCATTCTTAATGTGAAGCCACTCGGTGGGTTTCTGGTTGGCTTTATGTGTCCTTGTTTCTATTTCCAGTTTATCATGAATTCAGTGTTTGGTAAGTGTCTATTGTATTTTGTGCATCTCTTATTCTTTGCTATTACTACTGTTACTGTTATGCTACCCTGATACAAACTGTATTTTATAATCATCTTTTTAAGCCGCTCTGCTACTCTGGCATCTGCCTTCTGAAAGATACACTGCCTCTCCCCATCTTTATTTAAGATGATGCTTTTGCACTTCAGTGCCCCTTCCAGAGAGAAGTGCTGAACGAGCTGACAGTTTTAGAGATGTTACTGGTAACAGGTCTAGCTCTGATGCTGTGAGGGAGAGCATCTGTCTCACACAAGATTCTGGTTAGGATGGGGGCAGTGTTGCTCCCTGAACCGTTACATGGCTCTGACTTTATAGAACATTGCTCTGTGGGTTCTGTTCGGATACATTGCATCTTCCTGCCAGATTACACTCAGAAGCTTTCCTTAATGGAAGGACCAATCAATGCTCTGCCTCTGGTGATACACTGTTGCTTTAGAAATCAGCATGGAAACCTTCAGGGTCCATTTGCATGCGGATGGGTGGTGCTTGCATGCCCTTCGCGTTAATGTAGGCCTCATATTTGCCACACAGAAGTGCTCTCCATTAGGGACTACTGCCTGGAGCTCGCCAGCAAACTGAACCAATGTGCACCCTTCTTTCCCATGTATCATCAGTGATCCTTCTGGTCCCTAAACAGATCTGGTCAAGTGACCACTCTCCCCTGTCACCTTTTCTATTTCTTTATCATTTATCTTGGTTGCCTGAAATAATACACCAAGGTATTCATTGGACAAACTCATGAGACTTTGGGTGAGGGCTAGTGTATGTGCATATGTGTTAAGTATGCACACTGGCATGGAAGGCTCACCGTGGCTCAGAGGCTCAGGGGCATTCAGAAATGTTCTTTGAGACAGGTTTGACTCCAGTTCAGTCACGATCCCTTTGTCTTAGCCATCTGAGAGCTTGGATTGCAAGCATGTACCATCATCATGCCTGCTTGATTGGTGGCAGAGATATTGAAGGTCTTGGGCTCTTTATTGGAAATTATCTGCAAGCAAAGAATGCAAAAAGTACATCTTTAATAAAGAAAATGTGAATTTGGGGATTTAGCCAGTGGTTGAGTGCTTAGAGCTGGCTTCTGCCCTCAGCTTTGGGAAACAACGAAACAAAACAGAGGCAGACAGAGTAAGTCATTTAGTTCCTGTGATGTGTTATTGTGGTCTACGCAGAACCTGGAGCTTTGCTGGTAGGAACGAGGCTTTTTCCTCTCAAATGTGAATTTCCCCGTGGCTAACCAGGTATCTGAAAATATAGCATTTCGGGTCAGACTGCCCTTGGAGTATTTCAATCTACTGTTGACTTTCCCTTGAGAGCTTGCGTTTATGGGCTGCTAGAAGCGTCAACAGCAGGCATAAGTATCGTGTGAAAGATATTGGTTATCACCAGAACTGATCTTCCCAGGGGAAGGGAGAGCTTGGAAGTGAGGGAGTAGGAAAGAGAGTCACTTCAGAATATGCACATCTGCGTATGTATCTGTGTGCATTTGCAGTTTTTCCCAGAGGCCTCCATTCTGATACCTTTTAACTACTGGCCCTGGCCGTCTTTCTGGGATGCTTTTATGTGAGCCTGGGTTAGGTTAATGGTAGAGAATGTGTTGCCCTTGCTTATTTATTATTGAGCAGTACTACATGTCCAGCTTAGGGGTACAGCTGGGGAAAGGATAGGGAGAAGCTTTGTGGAAGGTTGTTGTTATTACACATCTTCTATGCTTTTTTTCTGTGAAAGTCAATGACAAAGCGTTACTTTGAAATTTTCTTCTATCATATGTTCTCTTTTAGTCCCCGTGTCCTGTCCCCAATGTATTAACACTCCATAGAGTAACAATATCCCACCACACTCATGCTGGCTTGTCCATCCAAGGCAGTCCCTAGAAAATATTTGACATGGGTTTGAAGTCGTGTCGCCACCTGGTGGCTTTTCTAGGAAACTTCTCATCTTGTTCACCTTTAAAGGGTGCCTTTGGTTCCCTTGACTTTGTTCTCATTTTTTTCCACCTCAGACCCCCAGCTTCTCACCGTCTGCAAACATTCCCTTCAACCCCCTGCTTTCCTGTCCAAAAATTGATAATTGAACTCATAGAATCTGGTTCATGATTCTTGTTCTACCTGTGATACCCCCACTAACCAGGATTTTTTTCTATTAAGAATTATATATATCCAGGTAGTGGTGGCACACCCTTTAATCCCCGCACTTGGAAAGCAGAGAAAGGCAGATCTCTGAGTTTGAGGCCAGTATGGTCCACAGAGTGTCAAATATATATGTGTATGTGTATTTATACACATACACATATATGACAGCTTTATGCATTATATGCTGATCAGGATTTTTGATAAATTTTGTTTTGAAACAAGGTCTCAAATTGTGTTTCAAGCTGGCCTAGAATTTACTGTGTGGCTCGGGCAAGATTCAAATCTATGACAATCCTCCTCCCTCCACCTTCCAAGGGCTGGCATTACAGGCATGAGCCATGGCACCCAACTCTTGTTGATAACTATTCAAAAACACAGACACCTGTTGGCATGAGTTTAGATGTAGATATTAATTTGGACGAAGCAAAGAATCGTGCTGAAATCCCTGGAGGTGAACCAAAGTCTCCTCCTCCTAGCTCCAAGTCCTCTTAATTACTTCTTCACATCTTGTTGAACCTGCGTTTCCTCCAAGGAGCAATATTTTTTATTGCTTGCGTTGTTTTCAGTTGCCAGCAGGTGATGAACGTGCAAGGCCAGCTGTCTCTGCTGACTCGTGGTGTCGGTGCATTGTGTGTAGGGCCTCTGCTTGCCTGCTTTGGATCTTCCTAACGTGGGACATTACTGACCATGATTATTTTGATAAGTCGAAATGTCTGCTATTAAATCTCATGATCTTTTTTTAGTTTTATTGATAAAATTGTTGATGTGCCGTATTTCAGCTGTGCCCGTGGATTAGTCTGGGAACTCAATCTCCAGTTATAAGATCTCCCGTGGGAGAGTGCATTTAGAGTTCCCAACTGTCGTAGTTTGGGGCTTCTATTACTGTGAAGAGACACCACAGCCATGGCAGTTCATATAGGGAAAACATTTTATTGACTTTGTAGTTGACAGTTCCACTGTGCTCTGAGGACAGGCCTGGTTTATATTACGTCGTATCATCGTATAGGGTTCTTAGTTTCCTTAGTTTTCCTAGCCCTGAGTACTCATGTTATCTGAATAAACTGTGCTATGGCTGGAAATATGGTTCAGTCAGTGAACTGCTTGCCATAGAGGTATGAGGACCAGAGTGTGGATTCCTAGCACCCGTGTCACAGTGGGGCATGGTGTACATGCCTGTAATGCCAGTGCTGGAGACAGAGGGGTTTCTGGGGCTTGCTGGCCGGTCAGTCTAGCTGAATCAGGGAGCTCCAGGTTCCATGAGAGATGCTGTTTCAAAAGCAAGGTAGAGCTGAATGTGGTAGCCCCTGCCTTTAATCCTAGGACTCCTGGGGCAGAGGCAGGTGAATCTGTATTAGTTTGGGGTTCACTTTGTTTACATAGTGAGTTTCTGGCCAGCCAAGAGTTCCAGACCAGCCAGTAAGACCCTGTCTGAAACAAACAAACAAACAAACAGACAAACAAACAAACAAACAAGGTGGAGAGGTGATACAGGATAATACTTGACATTGACCTATAGCCTCCTATACATATGCACACATGTGCTCTGACATGCAAACACACACACACACACACACAGAGAGAGAGAGAGAGAGAGAGAGAGAGAGAGAGAGAGAGAGAGAGAGAGCAACTGTGTTATAAAATGTAGTGCTGTTGTGTATTTCCATCCGCTAGGGAGACAACCTCGCAACAAGTATGGTATATTCAGAGAGAAACGAGGCTGGCATTTTTCCAGTCTGTGCTGTGTAGCGTTTCAGCCCTAGGAAATGCTTCACAGGAGAGGCATGAGATGAGATAGCTGTACAGAGGGGGAGGAAGTTACCGCTCTGACTGTAGTTCAGCTGTAGGGTAACACCCTGTTAGGGGCTGACAGACACATGAACATATTCCATCGGCTCAGCTGGCCTGTGGTCTGCGGTCGTTTTGCTGAGTCCTAGCTGGGACTCCACTTCAAGATGTGCTGACTCCCACATGCAGGGCGAGGACTTTGCTAAGGGCCTTCAAGTCAAGACCTGGCGACTTTTAGGTCAGAGTGGAGAAGAGAGGAGTGACTGGCCACACTTCTAAAGCTGGTGGCCTTGAAACCGGAGTTAGATGTCACTTGGAGGACAGTCTCGGGATGTGAAGCTAGGAACTCAGTGTTTGAGTTTTGCAAGTGTCAAGCTGAAAGGAATCTCTCCCCAGTCCCCCAGTAATTCCTGGGGTCCTCGTGTCTGAGAGGGTGTCCATAGACTGGGCTTTGGCATGGAAATTGCATTGAGAAAGGCCTGACCTCATGATCTGTGAGCTTGGTCATTCCAGCTTCCTCAAGACCAGCGTCAGCATCAAGCTAAAGTCCAGGGTGGTTTGGATAATCAGTCAGGCTCACACTGGCTGTATACCTCATGGCTTTCCTACTTTGCTTCAGTGGAAAGAAAGTCGTGGATTTCCCCTGAGTGTTCAGTCTCCACATAGCTGTGAAAGAGGCTGCCATTTTGAATTCAGAATAAATGCACATGTGTCTGTCTGAGGAAAGCCCACATGAGCTGCCTTTTAGAGTTCTGAAGTCGAACAGTTACTAAGGCAATGGGAGGTCGTTGATCTACAGACACACATACTGACGTTAACAGGCAAGTACACAGAGTGCCTCTGCCTGGGGGACCCCAAAGGCTACCCCTTAGATCTGGAAAACTGATTTTTGTTAAGCTCTGTATGGAGGCCTCCTTTCCACAGAGCCTTTTCTTCTGGAAGAAGAGTGAGCAAATCAGGGAGAAGTGAATAGGGAGGGGTAGGCTGTATGTACGGCTGGTACATTTGTTGTCTTGTGTGGGGACAACAGCTAGCGTCAGTAGGTTCTGGAGTTGGGACGTCTTCTTCTGTTTCCTGACTGGTCCCCACAGCCTAGTCATCACCTAGCTCCTTGATTCCCTTTGCAGCCTTGGTTTGGTCTTTGTACTCTTGGGGTTTTGTTCTTGGGAAGCCTTGAGACAGTTGTGCAAAATGAAGACATTTCATGCCCCTTGTCCCTAACCCTCGAGCTGTAGTGCCAGGTGGACTGTCCTTTTTGATGCCATCAGAAAAAAGTAAGAGAGCACCCAGCAGCTTCTCTCGCATGCTCCTGCGCATGAGAAAGAACATGGGCAAGGATGGAGTGGGTGGGTCTGGCCTGTATCTTTCATTTATGCTTTTTCTGCAGACCTGAATGAGTCTAGCAGCAGCTGGGCCTTGTTGCAGAGTGGCTTTGGGAGGCCCCCCACTCCATTCTTGTGGCACCTGCAGTGTCTGTGGAACTGGAGACAGGTTACACACTTAATCTGCTTTCCCATTTTCCCATCATTAAAACAAAGATACTACTCTTTGTTAATTCCCTGGACAATTTTGAGCATTAAAAATAAGGGAAGAGAATAGGTGTTGGGCTGCAGAGATAGTTCAATCAATAATGCATTTGTCTTGCAAGCACAAGGAACTGATTTCAAGCCTCAGAACCCATGTAAAACAGCTTGGGATGGTGGCATGCACTTTTAATACTAGTGCTGGAGAAACAGAGAGAGGTGAAACCCTGGCGCTTGTTGACTAGCTAGCCGAGTCTACTGGAAAAGTTCCATGTGGGTGAGCATTCCCGGCCTCTTTCCAAAACAAGGTGACTGGGACCTGAGAGATATACTTGAAGTCCTCTGGCCTCTATGTACATGAACTCCATATGAACTCCCATGAAAACACAAACACATACACACACACACACACACACATAGTGGGGGATAGATAGCTAGATAGAATATGAATAGGTATTGGGGTAAGGAGAGGCCGTGAACTCAGATGCAATCACTCAGTAGATAGTGTGGTCATTAATAAACTGCTAGTAAGACTCTGAGAATGTTGGGAAGAAATTCGAGATTTATGGAAAATAGTTTTATAGTGTTGTTTCCACAAAGCAGCCAGTGATCAGATGCTCATGGCACATTCTCCAGGATGGACCAGATGCGTGACTGTAAAAGAAATCTCAATAAACTTGATAAAAATCAGGTCATACCAGGCATGTTGTTTGACCCCAATGGAATTAAATTGTAAATCAACAACAAAAGGAAATTGGGGGAAATTCACAAACCAATGGAAATTAAACAGAATATTTCTGAATAGCCAGTAAGTCGAAGAATTCACAAATTCTAAAATACTTTGAAATGAACAAAATGAAAATAACATAAAAACGAATTGCCTATGTTTATAAAGAAGGCATCTTGCTTAAGCAACCTAACTCTGTACCTTAAAGAGGCAGGAGAGAAAACCACGGTGAACAGGCGGAAAGAAGAGCAAGGGTTACAGTGGAAAGAAAGGAAATAGAGACTAGGAAAAAACTATAAAAATCAGCCAAGCATGGGTTGGTTCTTAGCTGGGTGTGGTGGCTCACCTCTGTAATCTTCACACTTAGTAGGTGGAGCCAGGAAGATCAGGGACTCAGGCTTATCCTGGGCTACTTAGTGAGTTTGAGTTTAAAGCTGCCTGGGCTATATGAGATCAAACAAAAGAAAACATACAAAAAAGGTTGGTTCTGTGGAATGGTTGACAAAATTGATCAACATTTAATTACTGTGATCAAGAAAGAAGATTTAAATTCCCACATGAGTAATTGAAGCAGACATATCTGTCAATCTTAAGAGACATGCAAAGGATTATAAGGGAATATTATGAGTATCTGGTACGTTGCTGATGGAACTATAAAATAGTATAGCTATTTTGGAAAAAATAGTTTGGCAGTTCCTCAAACATCTAGCTTCCATGTAATTCAGAAATTGATGCCCAGGAAAAATGAGAACATATATGTCCATAAATATTTTATAATTGATTATTCTGAACAGCATTATTCATAATAATTTCCAAGCAGAAACAACACAGATGTTCAGCAGCTGATGAATGAATGAATGAATGAACTTTGCTCCATCCACACAGTGGAATATTATTAGGCTACCATTATGAATGAAGTACTGGCACATACTAAAAGACATGAATGAACCTCAAAAACCCGATGCTGAGTGAAGGAATCACGTGTTGATTTTATTTATGTGAACTACCCAAAACAAACAGATTCCTAGAGATAGAAAGCTGATTAATATTTGCCTAGACCTTGGGATGGGCATGGGAGCACCTGCTAATAAACATGAGGTTTCATTTGGGGATGATGGAAATGGTTCAGAATTAGATTGATGGGTTGGCTGTATAATCATGCGAATATATAAACCCCATTTAATTATATACTTGAAAAGGACAAATTTTATGTTTCATAAATAATATCTCTATAAAGCTGTTACAACAGAAAATCAACACATAAAGCGGTGTTAAATGTAGTTCCTTAGTGGTTCCTGGCTGTCTCTCTGCCTATTTTATTTTCCATACTGCCACTTCCCATCCCCCAGCTGAGGGACACGGTAAGCCATTTCTTTTATTTAAGTCTTTAAAGTAATGTATTTCTCAGGGAGGCTTTATATTTTTTTATTCAATCAGTTGCCTAGGAGATAGTGAGTCTAGGGGATCAAAATGACACTGTTTTGCTAGAGATGACCTAAATATTAGATAATCGATTTGAGAGGGGCTGAGAACTGACTGTGGCCTCCTATTGTTCATTTCTTGAGAGAGAAAAAATGAGATTGCCTGTAAATCAAAAGCCAAACCTCTTATATTCTGCATTCTAAGCTTCCTGGAGAGAGCCTGTGTTGGAGAGGCAAGAATCCCGTTTACGTTTCCAGTTTTTCTTGCCATTGTCACGAACTCTGTATTGACTGTTTTTGCTTCTAAGTTCTTATCTGCAGCGTGGATGATTTCTTTAGGAAAGATGCTTAGATGTGGAATTACCACACAAAACTGGGCATTCATTCTATAGAGCTTTGATTCATTGTTACTCAATTCATTTCCTGATGCTCACAGTGATCTACACCCCCACCGGAAGCGGGGGATGCTTTGTAATGTTTTAAGCTTGAATTTTTCTAATTGGCAGAGTGTTTGAATATTTTTGTTTCTGTCATTTACTTGTAGTCTTTGCTATTTATATAAAGATCTTTCTATTTTTCTTTCTTAATAGCGTATTATCCCTTTGTTCTCTATTGGCCCATCTTTCTTCCTAGTTTTATCACCTCAGTTTTTCCATTTGTTTTACTATATAGAAACACTACATTTCTATACATTTAATGTATGGAAGCACTCATATAGATTTTGTACTGATGCTATTATAAGTCCTCTAAATGAATTCTCAGCTATTTTTATACTACATTTTAATTTCAAGATCTTATCTGCATAGAAATTCAATATATGGGCTTACTATACAAATTGATTGTTAATTTGAAATGAGCACTTTTCCAGGACCGTTTGTAGAATAGCACAGCCCTTCCCCGTGTATTTTTGATACTTCATTTATTACATAGTGTTATTTCCCGGAACCTTCAGCGTCATGCAATTAACTGTTCTCAACATTCTTGTATCACAATAGTTCATTGTGTGGCTTTATAATACATCTTAACATATAGCATAGCAGGCTTTTATCTTTTTTTTTAATCACTCCTCACTTGGGAAAAATGGTTTATCTTGGGCTAGGAAGATGGCTTGTGAGGACCTGAGTTTGATCCTCAGAATCCAAGTTTAAATAAATCCACATATGATTGCATGTACCTGTAATCCTTGTGTTGCGGAGGCAGAAATAGGGAGATCCCTCTGGGATATCTGGGCAACCTAGTTGGTTCCCTCAATGCTGCTGAGAGACCTTTCCTGACAAAAACAAGGTTGACCCTTGTCCTCCATATGTGCACATGTACGCCTGTGCATCCCAATCAAAGTCTTTATCATAAATTCATGTAATCAAGTTAAAAATCAAATTATGATTTTGATTTTAATTTTATTAAAGTTAGAAGGCAATATTGAAAGAATTGATGTTTCCCCAACTTTTTTGCTTTTGGATTTTATATTATCACACAAATTATCTTTAGATGCAAGTTTATAAATGGAAACCTTCTCTCTTCTACTCTTCTTTCCAAACACTGCAGTAAATGAATCCTTGTAGACAAAACCGTCTCTGCCCCAGAGTCCTAAACAGTTGCTCTTGGCTTCAGTCACGAATCAGACTTCTGCCTGTAGCATCTTGCTTCCTTTTGATACTTTAGTCTTAGGCAGGTTGTGGTTATTGTTGCCTTTTGTAAACGGAATCTCTTTCTCCTTAAAATTTTTTTGTATTGCTGATGTATAGATTTTAACTTTGGACTCTTTCTCTTGTAATAGCCCTCTGTGTAAGTCTTCAATTAAAAATATTAAGAGAATAGTTATTATAAACCAGTTGCTAGCATTCAGAAGGTGGGTCCATCAAATTATAAAATGCTGGATGTTTAAACAGACCATTTTCGAAACAAAAATCCCTTAACTTGGATAGAACTTCACAATGTATATGCATATGTATATACACATATGTATACATGCATCCACATGTCTGTGCCTGCACATTCAAGTATACACAGACACATGCAGGAAGCAGAGGTGGAAAGACTTGCTCACTCCTTCAAATATAACCCATGAGGAGTGTTAAGGGAAGTACCATAGTGAATCCATTTTAAACATAATTTGATTGTACACTCCCTGACAGATCAGTTCATCTCAGATGTGTTCACTCTGCTGAGAAAAGTTAGCAAAAGGAAAACTATCAGAGGGACAGCAATCTTCCTATCTGTGTGAGAAGAAGCTGCTAAGGCAACTCATGACTGCTGGGGGAAGGAGCCTCAGTCTTCTCCAGGGGCGAGCCCGGTAGGTTATCCAGTCCCAGTGGGCAGCTCTGAACACACGTACGTAAGAGAAACATGAAAGGGACTCAGCAGGCTGTCTGCTTATATACACATGTGTGTTTCTGTGTATCCCTGCATGAATGTGTATAGGCAAAAACAAATAAAGAAGGAGAGGTTGTGAATTTGAGAGTGCTTGGGGGACACAGGAAAAGTTGGAGGGGGAGCAATGACGTAAACACAGTACCCATATGTGAATTCTTAAAAGGTAATTTCAGTTTTTACGAAAGAAGCTATTAAAATGCTGCCACTCGAGGACTGACATTTGGTTCCTGAATGCCAAGGGGGAGGGGAGACTCGCTAACCAGCTGATGGGAAAGCGGATCATGAGATGGAAGAGTGAGCCTAGATCCTGGCCTGATAATGGTGGCTGCTTAGAGGAGTGTGCGTGGGCAAAATGCAGTGCCGCGGGAGGAAGTTGGAACTGGACGTTGAGTCATGTGATGGCCATGAGGACCAATTATATTGTAACTGTTTGAAGAGGAAGCACCAGAATTGGTCCCATTTACTTGTATACTACAAGATACAAGGGAAGGCTCTGACTCAATGTCATCATTTTGTTGTTGCTATCGGTATTATTTTGTGTATATGTATGGATAAAGTATGTCAATGCGGGTGTGTGCACATGTACAGACTGGTGTGCACACGTGGAGACCAGAAGTCAGCCTGAGGGGTCGACTTGATTGGTCTCCATTTTATTTTTTGGAGCAGTTTCTCACTGAACCTGGGAGACAGACTCCACTGAACCATGAACTTGGCAATTTGGCTAAGTTGACTGGCCCATGGGTCACCTGGTCTGCCTGTCACTATCCCCTCCCCGCCCCCACCCCCCCACCCCGTGAGAGGCGGCAGACAGCTCTACTGATCCAAACTTTTCCATAGGCACTGGTGGTCTAAGCTCTGGTCCTCATGCAGATGTGGTAGGCTCTTCACCGTCATCTTCTCAGCTCCATGTCATGAGTGTATAGGTGGTCTTATCCGCCCCCGGGTATTCTAAATGAATGTATATAGTTCATTTAATTTCATAGACGGCTGCATGTACGCCCTACTCTTTTGTTGGGGTTTGTGGGCTAGACTTAGCTCTTCCCCTTCCTTTCTGAGCTTCTTCTCTCTGATATTTGACCTGCTCATCATTAACTTTGCCAGGGTGAGGGGGTTTTTAAGTTGAATTTCTATTGCTGTGATGAATTCCATGACCCAAAGCGACTTGGGTGAGGGAAAGGTTTATTTAATCTTACACTTCTAGATCATAGTCCTTCAATGAGGGAAGTCAGGGCAAGAAGTCAAGTAGAGCCGGGCGGTGGTGGCGCACGCCTTTGATCCCAGCACTCGGGAGGCAGAGGCAGGTGGATCTCTGTGAGTTCGAGGCCAGCCTGGTCTACAAGAGCTAGTTCCAGGACAGGAACCAAAAGGCTATGGAGAAACCCTGTCTCGAAAATCAAAAAAAAAAAAAATCAAATAGAAGCATAGGCAAAAACAGTGGAGGAATGTTGTTTGCTGGCCTGTTCTCCATGGTTTGCTTAGCCCGCCTTTTTTTGTCCTACAACCCAGGAGCACTTACCTAGGGGTGATACGGCCCATGTCAATCATTTATCAAGAGATCGTCCCACAGATTTTCTTCCAGGCCAGTGTGATGGAGGCACTCCTTCCGTTGAGGTCCTCTCTTCCCAGATATGCATAGCTTTGTGTTCAGTTGACAAAAACTAAGCAGTAGAGGGAAGGGATTCAAATACTCAGCAAGAGATTGGCTGATTGGATCATGGCAGCTCTGGCTGTCGGGAGCCTGCTATTAGGATACTCAGTGAGTTAGTACTGAGATACCCAGGCTAGTCTGTTGGAGTTTGTGCCTGAAGTTGGCTTCTTGAAGATCTGGATGTGGCAGCCTCTGTGGGGCACGGTGCAAGGAACCCTGCTCTCTTCTCATTTCCCCCGCCCCCAGTCTCTTTCTTTTTTCCCCTAGGGATAACTTGGATGGATTCTTAAACAGAGTCACTCTTTGCAAAGGAAAAAGTATAATTTACAGATTTTTTTTTACAAAGGCACTACCTTTTATTTCTTTTAATCCCTTTCTGGGCCACGTTTGTTTTGTTTTGTTTTTGACAGAGTAAATCAAACAGATGGGTATAGCACACTGTTATAATAGTAATATTTTTAATGCAGTTTAAAAAAAGAAATGATAACAGTTGTTTTATTGTTGACTTTTAACTTTAAAGTGATCTTTAATAATATCACCAGGAGAATACTGTTTGTTTCTTTTAAAGAAATTAGTTTCCTTTGTAATTTACTTTGACTAAAGCATTGTAATAAAAAGTAAGACACTTGGAATTATATGTACAAAGGGAAAAATTACCCAATTTTCTGGGGTATCTGACATATTATGAACAAAGAGAGCAAACCATGAGATGCTAGAAATGAAAAGTCTGTAATAGATATGTTCATACACACACATATACACACACAGTCACACACATCACACACAAATAGTACTAACAATTTAACTGCCCTTGTTGCCTGGTACGTGTGTGCAGGTCACTGTAATGTTTGAAAGAGTTCTGCCACTTAGTATGTAAACTGTATTGCTATACATAACATATGGTTTAAATTTTTTCAAAAAGATTCCTCTTCCTACCTTGGCACTGTGTTGTTCTTCTTCCTCTGTCTTACTCTATTTCTTCCCTCTCCCTGTCTCGCTCTCTAGGTTCCCACCTGTTATGTAGTGGGCTCCTTGTGTATGTATGTGTCTCATTGGCTCTTAACTCATCTGTACAGAGAGCACAGGAATGATTTGGACCAATGCAACCCAGGAATGACCCACTGAAACCTTTTTTTTTTTTTTTTGCAGTGTAGCTCTCTCTGTTATTAGAGACGTTTATGTAGGATGTTATTTTATATTGTACTTCTTACCTGCCGATCTTCTCTGGAGAAAGTGTTCATAAATTTAGAAATGACCAGACTTAGGCAGCGAGAAGGAAGAGAAGCAGGCAGAACCATCAGTGGGTGGTTCTGTAGGATCAATCTCTCCATCTACATCATCATAAATTATCATCTGTATTGATCCGTTCACATTGATGTATGAACTCATTCTGCCAAAGGCCCAAGTGAAATGGAAAATGGAAAACGATCATTTATTAGAATTGATGGGTGTTGAGTATCTGCTTTGTATTGAAACAAAACAACTGCACAGAGAACTGAATGACTTCCCTTTCAGTATTACATGGCCATGGGCCAGCATATCTGGGTGAATCAGCAAGGCTGAGTAGCATCACAAATATCTTGTCCTGTCCAACTCAGAATAAGCCTGGGGTTTCCTTGAGTCCAGAAACCCATTTACATTCCATGCTATTCTTCCTATTTCTACCCAAGTTCATTCAGAGACCTTCGTTCATGGATACAGAATACCTATACATATATTTCTCCATTTTCCCAGCAGTAATGGATCCTAGGGATGGCTTTCTTCCTTTTATTTATTTATCATAAAAAGTGTGTGTGTGTGTGTGTGTGTGTGTGTGTGTTGTGTTGCACATGAGTGCAGGTGCCTGCAGAGGCAGAGGATGCTGTCAGGTTCCCTAGCCCTGGAGTTACAGGTGGGTGAGTTGCCTGATGTGGGCACCGGGAACTAAACCTGGGTCCTTTGGAAGAGCAATGCACACTCTTTTAACTAAGCCGCCTCTCTAGCCCCCTTTCGCCCTTTAAGGCATCAGTTTCTTCATCTGCACAAGTGATGCAGAAGTTTCCAGGACTTTAATCCTGGTAGCCATTGCTGGTTTCTTTTCCTGTCTGTGTTAGAACACAACCGGAAGTGCAGCTCAAGGCTCCAGTGCTGCTTACCTGTGGTTCTCAACACTTTAGCCTGTGTGCCCTCAGTCTGGGCTAGAAAGTGTTTTGAAATGTTGCAGAGTTTCAGGGTCCACTCCTCATCTTACAGGGCCTTCCCAGGGTCCCCACTTGCCATGCTACCCATACGACAGGTGGCAAACATTTATTGACTGAGTTGAGTCTCTACATGGTCCGTCAGAAGCTTTTGGAGGAGCTTTGGAGAATTCTGGTTTTTTACTTGGACAGTTTAATGGTGATTTCTGTTGAACAATGAAGTTAAAATAGCGTGTCTGCCTTTAATAAACCACCCGTTTTCACTTACCCCATAGCAGTGCAGGGGTTTGCCACTCTTTAGTTTACTTGATTGTACATGGGTGAGCAGGTAGTGAAACGGACATTCGATTAGCGTTCAGCTCTGCACACTCTCAGAAGGCTGCCTCAGGAGGACTTTCAGACCATCACCATGTTCACTGGGTGTGGGATGACATTATTCATGGGGAATTGGGTTGAATTGCTATGTGCCAGTTCAGTCCTTCAACCTTGTTAGTTGACAGCTAGGGATGGATTGTTAAGTAATGCATTTCTCTTAGCATATTTAACATTTCCAACTAAAGTTCTACCAGATGCATAAGAAAGGAGCAAGAAGAAGCTCAAGCAGGCATTCATGTCTACATGTTCAGAGCAGTAGTCACAATGGGGAATAAAAGGTGCCCATTCAAGGATGAATAGATAAACACAATGTGGCTGATACATGCAATTAAATGCTATTTAGCCTTTAAAAGGAAGGGGTCTCTGACATGCTACAGTGTGGATGAACTTTGAAGTTTATTGTGCTAGGTGAAATAAGCACCTAAGGACACATATGAAATGATTCTGCTTATATGAGGTGCCCAGAATAAGCAAAATCATGGAGGGTATGGGTGGCATGGTGATTTCCAGGACCAGGTGTCGGGATGGGAACTATGGTTTGGTGTGTAATACTGAGTTTCAGTTCTGGAAGGTGAGGGGAGAAAGGTCAAGAGACAGTTGGTAGAGAAAACACATCAATGGGAGTGTACTTAGTGTTACTAAAACGTAGAAATAGAACAGCTAGAATTATAGCTTTTAACTTGTGTATCCTTTGTCACAGTAAAGAGGAATCAAAATGGTATCATGAATATTCAATACCTGTCTACCCACTACCACCATCTAAGAAATTTTGTTAACAATTATAATGTCATGTTTATGACTCCACCTCAACTGCATTGTGTATGCCTCTTGAGGAGTTAAGGATGCTTTTGGTGAGAGATGGTCTTGTCATGTTTAAGTTTTTGTTTGTATTAGCTAGCTAAACTAAATAGATTACTAATAGAAAATTAGTAATTTTTTTTTTTTGACTCAGGATCTCATGTAGTCTAGACTGGCCTCAGACTTGCTTTTTGTGCTTCTCCCTCCCAGTTGCTTGGATTACTGGAGTGCTTCACCATGACAAGCTTATGTGGTGCAGGGGATCCAAACCAGAGCTTCATGCATGTTAGACAGGCATCCTCACTACGTCAGCAGAGCTATACACCCCCGGTTCCATGAAATGAATACTTTTTAATGTCCTTTAAAAAGTGTTTGGGGGGGGGGGTTGTCGTGGCTCAATTGTTAAAGTGCTCGCCCTGCTGACGTGAGGGCTTAAGTCTGTATCCCCAGCCCTTACGTAAAAGCCAGGCTCACTGATCCCAATGGATTCATCTATAAAACAGCTCCTGCACCTAAGGCTTGGGGAGCATTGAGGAAGAGGGAGAAGAAAGATCATAAGAGCCCGAGGATCAGGCAGTTTCCTGAGAGACGGTGTCTCCTAGTAAAGTCAGAAGTTACACCCATAAAGTCTCACGAACATGACTGCCTATACACTACTGAACAAGATGTGCAAAAGTGGACGGGGAGAAGATCACAAGGCCTCAATCCCACATAAAGAACTATAGGCAACTAAGATATGCTCAGAGTGAGAGAAATCGTCTGCCCCAGGGAAGAGTACACTAATCAGTTACACGAAACCAAATGCTCAACCCTGAAAACATATATACCAGTACCATTATCCCGAGTGAGCAAGTTATATGTAGGAATATATATATATATATATATATATATTATGGACATAATAAGAGTTGATGAAAACGAGAGCATGAATTTGAGAGAGAGTAAGGAGGGGTACATGGGACAGTGTGAAAGGAGGAAAGGGAAGGGAGAGATGATAGAATTATAATCTTATAAAAAGTACATGTGCGGCACAAATTGTACTGATGGAGTTAAAAGAAAAAAGAGGACACAAAGTTGTGTGGGTAGAGAAGAGGAGAATCTGGGAGCAGTTGGGGGAGAGTGAATAATATCAAAATACATGGAAGAAAACTCTCAAAGAACTAATAAAAAATAAGAAACAAGTAGCTGGGCCAGTTTCCTTGGCACTTCGCCACAGTCGGTCCTTGGCATATTGTGTACAAGTGTTTATACTATATCAGCAGGGTTAGGTAGTATGGCCCACAAAGCCTCAAGTATTCTCTGGATCCATAGAAAATATTGTTTTTCTGTTAGAAAAACTCAGTTCCTGCCTTCCAGAAAGTATTGTCTTGCAAAAGAGACTTTTACTCATGTGTAATATGTAGACACGTTTATAATCTGGCCTGTTAAAGTAAAAGACATTTAAGTGCTGTCAAAAATTAGTATTGTTGTGGAGACAATTGCACATTTATTTTTGTCCTTTTATGTTTTTCTCTGTTGTTCCTTTCTCTGTTCCACCAAGGAATCTTCACTGCTTTTCTAGCCTCAAGACTTCTAGACTGACACTTCCTAGATGCACCGTTTCTAAATTTACACTCTTCCTGACACTCGGGTCCCTCCTTCTGAGGGGAGAGGCACAGATCAGTTGGGAAAAAATGAAAAGTCTGCATGTGCATTACCATTTTTTGAATCACACCTTTGGGCTTTTCCTGTTCTTATAAGGAGAATAAGAGTTGTTTAAGGAGGGGGGAGTCTGTGTTTGCTTTGAACAAATAGATGGTGTGTACGGCATTAACGTGCCAGGAAAACATCTGCTCAGGAAAGACAAGGGAAGGGTGGCCGAGCAGGTGGGAGAGGACCATAGGAGAGCTGACTGGGGAAGAAGGGGAGCCAGCTGAAGATAGACATGGCTCATGGGGGAGGAGAACAAATGAGAAGAAAATAAATGACACCTGGGAGTGAGGAAGGTATGGTGAAACCTACTACTTTGTGTGTTAACCTAAAAGCTTAATGAAAAACTCAACACAAAAAAAGCCCCTTTACCCACACCCAGCCCTGTTCTGTCACAGGGCATCCAGTACTTAGAAACCCTGCCTGTTCTTTGTGCTATCCCTCCAGTGGAACCTTGGCAGAAACCCATTCGTGCCCTTCCAGGAAGCCCCAGGTTCTGCATGGTTTTGTTGCTTTGTCCAGTGCACGATCAGATGTTCAGTTCAATGGCTCTGATGCTGTGTTTCTTAGTCTGTACTAGTTTCTTTCTCTTTGAGTTGTACATTTTCTTATTTATTTCAAGGCAGAGTTTTTCTGTGTAGCAGTCCTGGCTGTTCTGGAACTCCCTCTGTAGACCAGGCTGGCTTCAAACTCAGAGATCTTCATCCTTCTTTCTCCTGAGTACTGGATTAAAGGCATGTGCCACCAGGGCCCTGCTGAGCTGTGATTTCTTTTCGATTCATCCTAAATGTTCTTAGTACTATAAGGAATAATCTCCAGTCCCTCCCCCAGTCATACTTCCTGAGAAACATCTGATTGTCGCCTGTCTCTATTAGCTGCTGTCTATCTCTGCACAGCTACATTGAGAGAAGCTCTGAGAAGCTGGCAGTTTCCAGTCAGGACAGTGTTGATTGCATATGAGACAAACGAGTCCAGCACACTGTAACACACACTTATTGATGTCTTTCTGCTTTTAAGAACAGGGTCTTGCCCTGTGTGATCCTCCTGCTTCACCTTCATCCTCTTGTATGCCACCACACATGACATTAGTGGGTTTTTCTTGTCGTTGTTTTTAAAACACAGATGGGATCATATTGTTCATTCTATATTATAATATTTTTGATTAGGATAGATAGAAACTTAGGAGTCTTTGTATCAGTTCACTTAGATTTAAACGATATCTTTAGTGGTCTGTGTAGTATACCTGTGATATAACTATTTGCCCTTCTCATAGGAGGACATTTAGAATGTTTCTGCTTTTTCACAGTTCTGAATAATTTAGCAAGTAGACATTTTGCACATATCTTTCTATATTTGTGGTGCTTATTTATTTATTTATTTATTTGCTGCAAGCTATAGTCACTCAGGAGGAGGGACCTCAATTGAGGAATTGCAGTCATCAGATCGACCTGTTATGTTTGTGGGATAGTATTTGGTAAATGATTGATACAGGATGACCCAGCCCACCTAGAGGGGTGCCAGTCCTGGGTCCTGGGGTGTGTAAGAAAGGAGGCTGAATAAGTAAGCTTTGTACCTCCATGGCTTCTAGCTCACTTCCTGTCTTTACTGTCCTTGACTGTAACTGGTAAGATGTAATAAACCCTATTCTCCCCCAAATGGCTTGTGGTCAGTATTTTATCACGGTAACAGAAAACAAACTAAGACATTATTCTAAGTGAGTTACCTAGAATCTAACTTTTTTTTTTTTTTGAGACGGTTTAACTGAGCCGAAGTGGGGTAATTCTAAATCCTAGCCTAACTCAATAAGTTTTGGTTTTGCTAATTAAATTCTATGCTCTTTCTTCCCCTTCTTATTAAAGCAACTTTTAAAACTTGTTTGTTAGTTTCGTTATGCTCAACTATAACTTCTTAAAAGTAGAATTACAAATTTTAGATATTTTTCTTCCTGAAAGAACTAGGCAGATGCTTTTGATCTTTGCTGAGCTTCCTGACCTTAGCATCTTTTGTCCCTCTATAGAAATGGGGCCTCAGTGGTAGCCAGGCAACTCTTCCAGCAAGTCCTGCTGTAAATATCGTTATAAACTTTCTTCCCTTTATGGATGATGTATATCCTCACTACCTGACAGGCAGCGATATCCCTAAGCAGAGAATGACAATACTGCCGAACAGGACTAAGAGCTCTTTGTGAAGCCCTGGAGGGGCACAGAAGCCCTGATGGTCTCTTCATCCCTGAGGGAGTAGCAAGTATATATAGTGCTTTCCAGAATTTTAGCAGATGGAAAAGGAGTAAAAGGTTGGGCTGGGTTGCAGGGGGGCAGTGGTGAGGCACTGGCAGGCATCAGCCGGAGCTGGCTTCCTTGGAGGAAGGGAGCATGGGAAATGGGCTCCGCTGAGGCCAAGTACCATGTGACAAAGTGGGCCCTCACTAGTCACTGACCCGAGTAACAAGAGGACACTTGGCAATTGGCCTCATGAACACTGTGCCCACGAGGCTAGTTTAGATCACAATTTGTGAGGTCAGCAGATGCGGTTCTTTAGTTTGATGTGCATCCCTGGCCTGTAAGACATTCCAGTGAACATACTCCAAATGTTATGTTTATGCTTTATTTTATCTAAAATTTCTTCCTTTGGGTTTCCTTGGAAACCACAATTTTGAAATCAGGAATTATAGATTCTTAACTAGTGAAACCTGTAGACCCTCTCATAGGATAAGATTACAAAGGAAACCAATCACATCAAAACATAGTTATCCAAATGTTACAGAAACATATGTAGTGAGTGTTCTTCATTGATGTGTTAAACAGCAAGACCCCAGTATGCCCAGAAGTGATCGTGAGTGTAAATGAAATAGAAGTGATTGCCCATGACATTTCAAGATAACCAAAGGTGTGAACTGAAAATGTCTGTCTGTGGAATAGGAAATAAATCTTCACTGGTGCTGTCAATATCCATGTGTGTTGCCTTTGTTCATAGGGAAAATAAGAAGCCACATTTTAGCCAGAAAGGATGGCAACATTTTCCCCTATCTTAGTTTATTCGTTTATCAGTGCTAAGGACGGTTGTGTGTGTGTGCTTTGAAAGTGCTCCACTACTGAGCTACATCCCCAGCCCCTATCCACTTTAGATTCTGCTGAATCATTTGTAAAAAATTTTAATTACGTTTATCCATACATGTCCTGGTGTATGTGTACACCATTACACATGTGCAGAGGTCAGAGGTCAACTTGAATGAGTCTCTCCTTTCATCATGTAGTTCCTGGGCTTGGAACTCAGGTCCCTGGGCTTGGTGGTAAGCACCTTAACCCACTGAGCCATCTCATGGGCCTCAGACCTCCTCTCTCTGTTCAGAGACCCCAGTTCAGGATTTATGAGGTCTTCCTAGATCTCAGAGAATGAATTGTGAGGCTATAAACTTCTATTTGCGTCAAGAAAATTAATCAGAACTCAGCTTCCCTCCATTCCCCCACCCTGGACCTCACCTCTTTGTTCTGGTAGGTGCAAGTAGGAAATCCATGTTAAAAAGGAGTCAGCTCTTAAAATATTTTGACTACCCGTGGCAGAGATCTTTCCTTTCCCACAGAGATGGCTATGTGGAATTTTCTGTCATTTTCTCAATCATTCTTCTACCACAGTGGCCATTTGTTGGCACTTTAAAATCTGAGAAACTCCTGATTTGATTATGGTGGTTTCCTCTCAGCTTCTCTAAGACTGGGCAAGAGAAATGGATCAGAAATGAGGGTGTTGGGATTAAAGGTGTGTGCCACCACTTCCAGACTTCCTCCTTCCTTTTCCCTCTCATTCTCTCCCTATTTCCTCTTATTCTTCTCTCCTTTTCTTCTGGTACACATCCTCTCATTTTATTCCCCCCTTGCACCATTAACCATAAATGTTTGGTGTCTGAGACATTCACTTGTCAGCATCAAAGATTGAAATCACCTTCAAAATATTAGAGGGCAGAGTATTGGGGAGAGGAGAGAGGTCTTGTTTATACCCAACAAATAACTTATATTTAGAATTTCCTCAAATTTTCCTTTCAAATTCTGTATTTTCATTTTGCTTGAATGACTCTGCATGGAGCTTTTAAAAGTAGATCAAACAGAACTCTATAAATATTGTTGAGTTCTTTTAGGCATTTTGCCAAAATCAGCCTTGCTAAAGCAGAGAAGAGCAAAGTGCTTTAATATGTTGGATTTTTTTTTCTCCTGCAAAATCCAGACTCCTTCTCCCAGAGACTAGCTGCCTAGGCTGAGAAAGCCTTAGCAAAGAAGGCCCTGGGGTAGGGTCCCCTGAAGGGCTAAAACCAAGGCCTGAGACTAGTGTAAGGAAAGCCACAGAAGTGGTATTCTGAGAGAATTCACTGATTATATTTTCTCAGTATGATCCTTTTATGTCACTCGGCTGGGAAAGAAAGGCGGTGAAAAGACAATTGGTTGAGCTGGTATAGGTGATTTCACAAAGCTGCCTTCTATTGGATTGACGAATGTAAAAGCAAGTGTTAAAACAGATGAAGTAAAAGTAAGCTCCCCCCTGTAAAGTAGGCCTCTGCCCATCACACCCATGTTGTACACAAGGAAGCTGATGCAAAGAGCCTGCCGTAGTTGCAGTGTGGGTGCCCTGTGGGCTCCATGTGCCGTCTGTCTTTTGAGCTGCAGGTTTGTTAGACATGGCCATAATGCTTTCGGTGTGAACCGTGTATCCACAAGCAGGAAAGTCACAGCTCATGTCGCCCTGTCAGTATTCCATACACCATTTTTATAAGATGATTGATGTGGAAGACACTTAAGTTCTCCATGTCCATGTTGACCAAAATTATAATAGATGTGACTCCCAGGGAAATATCAGAGCATGGCATGTTGTAATCTGTAGTCCCTGGAATGGGGAGCCAGAAGGGTCAGGAGTACAAAATCACCTTTAGTGGCATAGCTCCATCAAACTCTGTCTTAAAACCAAATGACCACTGCAAAATTTATTAAGCAAACAACAAACAAAAAAGATCAAACCACGTTAACTCTGAAAATAGACAGATGCAAAGTCAGTTCAAGTGGATTTTCCTTTCTATAGTCCTCTGGTAATAGAAAGTCGGTATTTTCATCATGTTAATCAGCCAACTATTTTTTAAGGAGGTGCAGGAGGTCTCATGTAGTCCAGGCTAGTCTTGAACTTGATATGTAGTGAAAGGAGTCCTTGAATTCCTGATCTTTCTACTTCCAAGTCCTGAGTTCTAGGATTACAGGTGTGCACCAGCACATTCCTTTTTATATAACGATGGAAACTGAACCAAGGCCTTCATGTACTGTGCCAACTAAGTTATGTCCACAACCCCTGATCAGCCAGCTTTAAGACTATTTCCAGTGGTTTTGTTAAGCAGGGTATCCCAATCTGTAATTTTTAGTGCTGAGGAGGGACTAGATCCTGGAGTTTCGTTCTTCCTCTTCATCTAGATACACAGCACCTGGGCCCACATACTGATTTATGAGTATTTGTGAAAAGTAGCATCATCATAGCCATAATAAGACATATGGAGGAGTTGGGAAATGAGTGAAATTTATTGAAAAAGGTGAGCATAAAAAAGCCAAGAGGTGTCATGTTGAAGGGATGCATACAGACGGATGCTCTCAGATAAGGAGGAATGCAGTGGAGCGAGGGGACTGTTAGATAAAAGCAGGGCTTGGGGAAACCCAGAAAAGTGCCCTCATGTTGTGCTCAAGTGCTCTCTCTTCCTCCCTTTTCTTCCGCTCTGCCTTAGTGCTCTGTTGCTCTGAAGAGACACCATGACTATGGCAACTCTTATAAAGGAAAGTATTTAATCAGGGCTGGCTTACAGTTGCAGAGTGTTTAGTCCATGGGAAGCATGGTGGCACACAGGCAGACATAGTGCTGGAGAAGTAGCTTAGAGTTCCAGATCAGGATCCGCAGGCAGCAGGAAGGAAGGCCATACTCTGGACTTGGGATGGGCTTTTTGAAACCTTGGAGCCCAGCCCTGTGACACACTTCTCCAACAAGGCCAGAGCTCCTAATCCTTCTCAAGTAGTACCACTTCCTGATGACTAAGAATTCAAAAATATTGTCCCCTCCCTTTCCCCTCCCTCTCCTTCCCTCCTGCTCCCCTTCTCTTCTCCTCTCTCTCCCTCTTGCTCCCCCTTTCCCTCTCCCCTCTACTTCCCTCTGTCTCCCTTTCCTTTTATCTTTCCCTCTGTCTCCATCTCCCTACTTTTCCCCTCTCTTCCCCACCCTACCCTCCCTTTTACTGCCCCCCTCTGTCCCCTTTACCCCTCTCTCCCCTTCTTCCATCCTCTTTCCCTCCCCCAGCCTGTCCTCCTTCCTCTCTCCCTTTCCCCTTTCCCTGTCCCACTTCCCTATCTCCACTTTTCTCTCTCCTCCCTCCTTTCTCATCCCTCTTCTCTCCTGCTTTGCCACTCCCTCTTTCTCCTTCCACTTTTATCTCCTCCCTCCCTCTCCTCTCCCTTCCTCCATCTCTGTTGTTGTAAGAGTATGGGAGAGTAAGCATACCCAGAAGGTAGCCAGGGATCCCACTGTCCTGTGTAGGGATGGCCTGGCTCAGTAGGGGAGGAGGATTCAGGCCAGGGGAAGCAATCTTGGATTGGTCCTGATGGGAGCTTGTTTCCATAGGACACTACAGCAATCTGACTGGAATGCTGACTAGTGTGAGCTATAGAAGGTTAAAGAGTGGGGCTCTTTAACCTCAGATCTCCTGCTGTCTTAATGGGCTTCTTGCTACAGGGTGGTCAGAACCCCCTTGTCATTCGGCCAGCAAAATAAAATGCTTCTTTTTGTCTGATTCAGTTAGTATTTATTTAGTTGTAAAATAGGAACTTGCCATTAATGTAATTTAAGCAAGTTAAGCATCTATGAAGATGAGCTTCATAGAACAAGGTAATTATTTTAGCTGATAACTGATGTTGTTTGAAATGAAACATACTTCAGCATATGATCTTTGTAAAATCCAGTTGCTATACAAAAGCACTTATACACATCTTTACTCCCCACTCCCAGCTATTATCATTACTTTAGTGCTATTGTTTTCACATGAATTTCTGTGCTTACACAAATATGTCCGCATGCACATGCATTCTTTCCTTCCTGGGATTGTATTAGTCCTTCACAGATTGATAGCTGAGTAGATTCTTTGTTTATCAATAAACATTTTCTGAGTTCATGCTCTGTGCTCTATCCTGGGTGACCAGGCATAGGTAAGCTAGTGATGACACAGTTGGAGAATGTGTGTATCCATAAGCTACACATATGGATATGCGTCTTTTGATATGCTATGGACACCTTTTCATATCAGAATTCATGCAATGGCTCGTATTTAATTACTAAGTATGCCATGATTTATTCAGACCCTCCCTCCTCGTGGACATTCGGGATGTTTTGCATGTCGATCTCTGTGCTATTAGAAACATGCTGCCCAAACCTTTTTACACACATGGTCCGGCTAGCTAAAACAGATGTTTTCTGTCTTTTGTAGACTAATGCATGAATTCTTTGTTCATAGAAATCTTTCCTCTACTGTTTGGTATGAATGATTACAGGTGGACGGTAGATTTATAAGCGGAAACAGTTATTAATAGATTATTGTAGAAGTTCTTTCTGTGTGGCATTCTGGTGGAGAATGAGGACCCTTTCACACAATGGCGACACTGCAGTGTCTGCCTTGTTTCCATCCCCCATAGTGTCAACAATTCAAGATTCTGCTTATGATTTTGTTTCTTTTTTTAAGGGAGGGTCTCATTAGGTAGCCTCGGCTGGCTTGGAACTCCCTGTGTAGACCAAACTGACCTTTAGCGTGCAGCAGTCCTGCTTCTGACTCGGAACTGTTAGGATTACAGGCCTAGGCCGCTACGTCCAGCCGATGCCATTGGGTTTTAAGCAGACATCTGTTATATTCGCTGTTTAGCACCGTGCAGAAGCGTTCTCTCACCTTTCCCCGCCATTTCTGTCCTAGCGTCTCTTTGACTGTCTGGGAATTTGTAGTCACAAAAGCATGACCTATAGGCAGTATGAGCATTAAGTATTCAATAGCTGATTAATCCATTCATTTGCCAGACACACACTGGTCTATATGCTGGGGATCAAGAACAGGTAAGAGAGGGTTACTGGCTCCAAGGGGGCAGCAAATTTCATCAACTGATGATGGTACTGTGTATATCTGCATTCCCAACTGCCTTTTTTACCTGGAATATGATTCCTTCCAATGTGTTTCTGAGGCTTTATGTCTGCCCTTCATTTCTCTTGGGCCATTCACCTGATTTAGGGCTGTGTCTCCCAAGCCATTCCCCATACCTCTGACACTAGCTACTTTCCTCTAAATTATTTTTCTTCACACCCTCTATTCCATGCTTCCCTATCCAGAGATTTTTTTCTCCCAATTCTCATTATCCATAAAATGGAGTCCTTATTCTTGACACCCAGAGTGCCCCATGGAGATTCTGTCTTAACTTCCTTCTTGGTAGTATCTTGGGCTGATACCTAAACTTATATGCCTTAGACAAGTTAGTCTTTTGCTGCTTGTCACCAAAGATGTGGTCAACACACTGAGCCTCATAGGCTTGGTGTGAGGAATAAGGGAAGGTACTTAGGCCTTGAGAGGGAAAATAGTTCCTTTTACATAGAAGATGTTAGATGTTCATTCCCTTCATATCCAACAAATGAAGTTGATTTTCCTTATGTAATAGTTGGCTCTGTCTGTCTCCCTTATCACCTTCCATGGCTCAGAGGCCCTAAGAAATGAATCCCCACTGCTTCTACATCTTCCTTTTAGGACAAAGTCAGGACTAGAATAGCTTTCTCTGCTGTCCCCATAGCCCTTGCCTTTGAAGTAGCAGACAAACGGATTTCCTGTTTTCTGCCATACAAAGCTGTTGACTGTGTGTGTCCCTTTGGGAACAAAACAGACACATTTCTAGGGACTGCACAGTTGTGGCAGTGCTGATTAGATTACACACTGCATATTTCCATTGCAACAGGCCAGTTGCAGCCAAGAGGGCTTTGCAAAGACCTAGGTGGTCCCTTTGTTCTGGAGTCTGCCTGTCTCTGAAGTGCCCTTCCTCTGAGATACAGCACATTCAGTCTGGTAAGTGGCAATATTTCTAGTAGAGGGCATGGTGCAGAGTTCAGGCCTCTTTCCTTTCATCCAGAATCCACTCAATGTCCAAAGTGCCACGTGCTACTCTCCACATTGATTTAATTTGGTTTATATTGCTTTTACATCTTGTGATATGAATTCTGCCTTTTTGCATAAATGGAAGCTCCTAACTCAAGGACAGCGTCTTCAAGAAGCTGACAGGCGGCTCATTAACTTGGGGAGTTGTTGCCCCACCCCCACCCCGGGAGTGTCTGCTAGTGCACCACGCCACGTCATTTGTCTTCTTCATCCTCTTGTTCCCAGGAGTCCGTCTGCAAAGCTCAGCTCTACTGAACACCACTGTCCCACAGGCCTGTGAAACAGAACCACAGCATGGCAGCATTTAGCTGGGTTATATGTTATATGTTAAGATAATCCTGTCAGGTATTTGCTCCTATGGCTTCTTGTCCTTGCTGGAAAAGATACTGAACATGGGCACCGCAGTAACATGCTAATCTTGATGTTCTTTGAACAATACATCGGTCTAGATGTCTGTCCACATTGGCTGCATGTTAGAGTCACCTAGGGAGCTTCCACAAATTCAGATGCCCAGACTACATTTTACACCATTGGCATCTGAATTACTAGAGGTGGGCCCTAACCATTTTTCTCCTTTTTTTCCTCAGAAATGTGTTTATGAAAATTTTAAATTACGGAAAATTTAACAATACTAGTACCCTCACATAGATTCCCCAATTGTCACTCTTCTTTTGCTTTTTATTAAATAAATTCAGAGTAAGTTGAAAGCATTAGGACACCTCCCCTAAATACTTCTGAATATTTTTTTCTGAAAATTAAAAGCATTATGCGGTATAACTGCAATAGAATTGACATGTTCAGGAAAAGCAACATTAATGTAACATGGTTATCTGGAATTAACTCATGCTCAATTTTCCCCAGTACTCCCAATAATTTCTGTGGTGGGGCCAGGGACCTGCTCTCTCTCCACATGGTAGTGCTCACAAAAATCTTCCAATAATTGCATAGAATGTTTCTATATAAACATGAAGTATCAGTCTTTTCGTCACTTTACTTTTTTCTTTCATTTTTGAAAAGAAATTTATTTTCCAAATACATATTCTGATTATTGTTTCACCTCTCCCTCACTTTCTTTCTGTTTCTTATGAGAAAGTAAACAGGAATCTAAGGAATAAGAATTAAAAAAGCAAACACGAATAAATTAGAATAGAACAAAACACCAAACAAGGAGGAGGGTCAAAGAAAAAGCACAAGAAATGCGTATAGACACAGAGATACACATCTTGGCACATATGGGAATCCCATTTGTGGCCTATCGGGGTTTTGTTTTGTTTTGTCTTGTTTGGGGGGCTGTTTTGTTTTTTGAGAGTGAAATAATTCCCTATAATTCAGAAATATTTTCTGATGCAAACTTTAATTAAAAAAAAAAGTCAGGGCAGTTTTTGTTGACTGTCCCTTCCTTTAGTTTCCTGCTGGCTAGATTGAAGCCTGTGTTTGTGCATGGTTCTCTGTAGCTGCAGCTTATCAGAAGGGGCATGGTTTCTGTCAGTTTGCCTCTCGATTGGTGATGTTAACTTTGATCCCTTGGGTAAGGCTGTGCCTGCCAGCTTTCTCCATTCTAAGAGGACTGTCTTCCTTTTGTAACTTATGGTAATTTGAGGGGGAGACGTAGAGGTTCTGTAGATATTCTGGTTCTCTGTAGGCATTCACGCAGTGGTTTCAGAAGACATTGATTCTGGCCAAAATCAATGGTTACTATGATGCCTACAAAATTGAGATCATATGCGTCTACATTGCTTTACGTTATAAGTCAATATTCTTTTGTTCCAGAAAGAGCTTTTGCTTCTCATTCCATAACTCTCTACTCTTAGCTGCCTGCCTATCTAGCTTGCTGCCTGTTGAACATATCAGACAAATTTTTTTTTTTTTTTGGTTTTTCGAGACAGGGTTTCTCTGTGGTTTTGGAGCCTGTCCTGGAACTAGCTCTTGTAGACCAGGCTGGTCTCGAACTCACGGAGATCAGCCTGCCTCTGCCTCCCAAGTGCTGGGATTAAAGGCGTGCGCCACCACCGCCCGGCTTCAGACAAATTGTAATCTACCCTCCTGTACATGACATTCTGAAGCTGATACTTCATAAATTTGGACACAACCATTTTAGTCTCATCTGGTATTTTGTTTTTACCAGTACTGGAAGAAAAAGTTTTCTGTGGCGATCTAGTTGCTCAAGGGCTACCATGTAGGAAGGCATCAGTAGTTTCCTGAAAGGTCCCACGGTGATGTCAGTCTGTAGCCTGAGAGTCAGTGGCTTCGCATCCTCTAAGGAGTGATCGCCTGTTCCTGTAAGGTGTTTTCCTAGTGCCTAAAATTTGCGGTACTGAGTCATTACCTCGGGTTTAGATTTTTGTGAACATTATCACATGAAGAGAAAGCAGATCCTTGGCCCCACCATGGAAATTGTATTCAATAGGTCTAACCTGCACTATAAGATTTTGGTACAGGTGGTTTCTTGAACAGTCTAGGGAGTAATCCTGGAAACAGGAAATTCGGGGCTTCTGATTTTACTTTTTGACTATAATAGTACCTTTTCTTTTGTAATTTTATTACTAAGTAGTGTTCTCTCTCTCTCTCTCTCTCTCTCTCTCTCTCTCTCTCTCTCTCTCTCTCTCTCTCCCCCCCCCATCACAGACATGTGTCAGTGTGGTGTTTATGTGGTGTTGGCATTAAACCCAGGACTTTTCACATGCTAAGTAAGCATACTACCAACAGAACCACACCCTCAGTATCCAAATAGCAAAGAATTTAAGCCCTCATATTTTGTGTGAGTGTTGGGAATTGTCAGTTTACCCAAAGACTGTCTGTCTTTCTGTTCGTGATGTTATTTGTTATAATTTGTGGTCATTGAACAGAATTGATATGGTGATGTTTTCACATGCCACAAGACTGTAAGGCGAAGGGTCTAAGCTATCAGTGTGGGCCTGTTCTGAGACTGGAGCCGTGGTGTGGTTTCCAGTTCCAGCCACTTCATTTTTAGAGGAAGGGGAATATTCTGCAGTGTATCCCCACATAACTGGTGAATTTCCTCTAAGGCAGGGTCCTGTAGGCTCTGGTTCCCAGGAGCTGCTGGGACTGTTTGTGATTTAGGTCTTTTCACTTCCTGGTTTCAACTCTTAGACCATTCAGTTCTTTAAAATATCATTACTACTACTACTATTATTATTGGTGTGTGTGCATATGTGTGTACATTTGTGTACGTACAACTTTGTGGAGTCAGTTTCTCCTTCACCTTTTATATGGATTCTGAGGATCCAAACACTTACCCACTGGGCTGCTTCTCTGACCCCTACACATGGTCCTCTATGAAGCCTCAAGACAGAGCTGAGATTTATTTTAAGAACAGACAGATGGATGGGACAGCATATTCTCTAGAATTATGTCAACAGGTTTGAAATACTAAAAGCCTCTACTTATAAGCTACAAAATCTCTGGTGAAATAATTGATTCCTATGTCCTCCCCAAACTCGTTGTCTATAAAAAGAGAGCCAGCATTCTGAAATGATCAATCTGAAATGAAACGGCACAGTACAGGTAAAGTACCTAATAGTCTTCAGCCTTGATTATAAGTTCTCAATGAATGTTAGCTGGTATTATTTTCTTAATCAAGTTCTTTTAGGAATGGACCGTGGCTGCTAGCTCTAGTGAGAGAGTTGAGGTTGTGCCTGCCTTGCTATATGTCTGTGCACATGGGCTTGCATATGAGTACATATTCATGCATGTGTATTTCAGGGCCAAACATGCTACAAGGCTATTAAGTACAAATGTAGCAAATATGCATTATGAAATTCTCTTTAGTTCTCCGTTTTTGGGAAGCCATATGTGTGTCTGTATTTGCATGTGCATTGTGTCCGTTCCTTCCTTCATTTATGCATGAGAAGTCAGAGTGGCCTTGCCTTGGAAACACCTAAGTGACATAAGCAGTGGCAGTGATCTTGCCATGAATAATAAAAACACTTATGATCCATTTTATGGTTTTTCCAATGCCGATGTATATTGTTGATGATACTTATTATGTGTGTCACCAGTTGGTCTGAGCAGGAAGATGGTGGCTGAAAATACGATAGTCTAAATCCCAGATATAGGCAAGTCATGTTTGTTTCCAGTTTCAACAACAGAAACAAAAACACCTCAGAAGGAAGGGATGATCTCACTACCTTTTCAAGGAAGGTCATGGTTCACTAGTAAATGCCAGCGAAATAGTAGGACAAGAAAAACTGGTAAGAGACGCCCTGAAACTTTGGATCTTATGCTAGGTGAATACAATTAGAATATAATTTCTTCCAAGTTCATGTTCCTCCTTACCCTCAAACTGGCTTGTCAAGCCAGCACTCACGTTCAGGTCATTGATATACAGAGGCCCAGAAAAACGGAAGACCTACAGCGAAGTGTTGGGGTGATGCCACAGTGTTACAGGAAGCAACCGATTCAAATCGCAGAGAATTTGGGACTAGTGAATTGATTCGGTTGATCTGGGACTGGAGCGAGACTCTGAACACAGGCCAAGGATATTCTACCACTTACTAGCTTAGTGATCCCGAGTAAATCACTGATCCCTGGTTTCCTTATTTGCAAAATGGCTGCTCATCCCAGCTCTTTTCTTTATAACTCATGCAGTTGAGGTATAGTGATATTGATATCAGGAGGGGTGATGACCCATGCGTGTAATCCAGCATTTGGAAGGCAAATACAGGAGGGTCGTGGATTTGAGGACAGTCTGGAGTACCTAGGGAGACTGTGGTTCAAGCAAAGAAATGAAAAGCTAGCCTCATGTAGGGAAAATAAGACTTTCTGCATGGGTTTAAGTCAGGTGACCTTTAGCATCATATAAGTTTAATTTTTTGAAAATTTAGTGAGATCTAATCATATCTACCCTCCCATTTCCTGTCTCCAACTCTCCATGCCCCCCCAACCCCTCTCCCAAATTCATGTCAATGCACTAAGTTCAGTTAGTGCTTCTCATATTGCATGTCTGTTGGGGACATTCCACTGGGAAATGGGAAACCTACCCATAGCCATACTCTCAAAAGATAAGACCCTCCCTCCCCCATCATTCATTGGCGGTAGCTCCTAAGTAAGTCGTGGTGCCTGCAGATCATCTATGGTGGAATTCCGGCTGACTTGACCAAGGTTTAGTGCAACTGAGAGCTATGAATATAACCCAAGTCTTTAGAAAGACAGCAGGTTCTACTGCAGAGCCTATGACTTCCCCAGGTATGGAATTCCTCCTGTGGAGCAGGCCTCAAATACAGTCAGAAAGCAGGGGCTTTGCTGTGCTTCCTCATAACAGCCATGCTGCCATCGTACCAGTGGACACATCTCTCCTGGTAGGTCAGCATCACAATATGCAGAGTCCAGCACGGGGTAAGAGCACCCATGCCTCTCCTCCCCAGCAGCCTGCATAACTCCTCCTGGCACTGTGAAAGCTCGTCAACTCAAGTTTTCTCCTTGGTGAGACTGATTTTTTTTTTTTTTTATGATCTGCAGCTAGTACGTGATGCCTTCAGCAGTAAGGGTATAAACCACCTAGTTATGGAGGATAATTAAGGGCAAAGACACTAGTCTGTATTGTTCTGGGGATGTGGGAGCCTCCCTGACCAATAACTTATGTGCAGGCATCCCATGTCTTGTTCTGTGACTTTCATTTGATAAACCATGTCTTCTACCCATGCAGGACAAAAATACAACAAATGTGTATTTTGAAACTTGTTCACTAACTAGTGTATCTTCATAAGTCTTTTTCATAGATTCTTAGTTTTGATTTAACAATCCAGTACCATTTCCTTTCTCCTGTTCCTTCTTCCCATCCCTGATTAGCCCTTTAACCCTCAGGATCCCCCTTTTCTCTCATTTCACATGTGTTTTACTATCCTTCCACTCATTGTTTAAGTTGGGTTCTGAGTGGTAAGGTTTCTTCATTTGGATTAGCCTTCCCCCTCCTCCCCTAAGTTCCGCCCTGCTTGGCACATCTCCATGCTTAAGCCTTTCTGCGTACAGTGTTCCACTTTGCTACTTCATCTTACATAGAATCTAAATTTCCTGACTTTGGCTAGAACCCTCTGGGGCTTTCAGCACCAAGTCATCTTGGTCTGTAGTTGGTGGTTTCTGTGGTTCTATCAGTTGTCAGACATTTGTTATTTTGTGTCGTGCTTAGAGTTGTGTCTTGGGAGTTCATTTTAGCCTAAAATTAGATAATGGAGGTGAGATGGCTCGGTACATAAAGGCACCTGCCCCCAAGCTGACGGTCTGAGTTCAGTGCTCAGGATCCACATGGTGGAAGGAGAGAACTCACCTCCACACGTAGCTTTCTGACCCTCGTGTGCACACTGTGGCACATGTATAATTCTTCCAGCCCCTGCGATGAAGTAAAATGTAAGAAAAATTAGAAAATGAAAACGTATAAGCTCATAAATTTCATCTTAAGAAACGTATATGGGGCAGGGGGCAGGAGAGGACAACCATGATTGCCTTGTCACTCAGATTTTCTTTGCTAGAATGGGAAATATGTATCTTTTACAATGCCCAGAATTTGCTTTCTTTTCTGTATTGTTGGGAGCTATAGAGCAGTAGTGGTAGTTTTTTTGGTTTTGTGTTGGAAATAGAATCTTACTTAATAGCCTCCATTGACTTGAAACTTAGGATCCTCCTGTCTCAGTCCTCCTGGCTCTGGGATTACAGATGTGTCCCTTCATGTCCAGCTTTGGGACAGCATGTGTTGCACTCAAATGTCAGTCATCTAGCCTTGTTCTTCAGTGAAGCAATATGCAGTGGGTTTCCTCTGGCCCATGCCGAGCCAGGCCACAGCGGGTCCTCTGGCCCATGCCGAGCCAGGCCCTCCTTACAAGGTTGTGTGACTCTGTCAAGTCAGCTGACAGGACACATTGCTAGATTGAATGTGCCTGGGAGCTCTGAGTCTGTTCTGAATATGATTCAGTAACTTGTGACTTTGTGCAAAAGGTGGAGATGGTTAGTGTAGTAGCTGAAGATGTGATTAGACAAGATATTGACTCTGAACTTCTGCCCTCCTCTTTGTAGTCAAGCCTGTTCTTCCTTAGGGAGGTACACACAGAGAAAAACGAAAGCGAGAACTAGGTCATGGGCTTTTGAAAAATATTGATCAGGGAGCCCACAGATGTAGTTCCAACACCTTCCCTTTTGTGTGATGTCATGCTGGGGGTAGGGCTAATGTACCCCTACAGGGACTTCCTTTTCAAGGAAAAGCTTAGAAAAGAAAAAGAGTCTCCAAAGGCAGTACCCAGAAATAATGCCGGCCTTTCTAAATGCCCTTCTTTGAAGTCGTTGATCCTGTTGATTTTCTAGGCCAAGCACTGGCATGAAGGAATGGTGTGAGGTGGTCAGCTATGAGCCATGCCTATCTCAGTTCTTAACCCTCATATACCTCTCCCTGGCTCCTACCACTACTGCTGCATGCCGTCCCGCATGCATGGGTTTTATGCCCACAATGCACATAGGCAGTATGAATGTTCTGTAAACAGTAGCATTTACATTTGTACCAGCTTCAAGTCTGAGGCTCCCTGGTGGGACCCATTGTGTAAATGTCATGGTGTCACCCTGACTGTCCTCTAAGTGAAGTATGGCTCTGACTTTTAAACTTGACTTGCCTCTGTGGAGACAGCCAGGGATCTTGCTAATGCATCCCCTGGGGTGCAAATGGCTATGTTGAACCCCATGGGACTTTTGAAATGGTACCAAGAATAGCAGGAATCCAATTGGCTTTGGGTTATCAGGCCTGAGGTCCAGTGTGTTGAAAGGGTGACATTAGTAAGAGAAAGGCCAGGACACTTTCTCATTTACTTTGCACACTTGGGGGAAGTGTTCCTTGCCTTGCTAGCATCAGAAGTAGACCATTCTTGTTTCTTTAGCAGAGCACATCAGCTTTCATATCAAATCAACAGCAACAAATAGAAAGGGCCACCATCTAAGGAAGTGCATCTAAGGCAACACTGTGCTCCAGTGCTCCGGGGTAGGCTTTTTGCCTTCTGTACCAATGGATCAGTTTCTCATGTCCATGGGCTTCTGACCCAGCAGCTTTTCAAAACACCAAGAAGCATTGCTCTGCTTTCTAGCGCCTCTCTAAGAGACCAGGGCTGCTCTGCCTCTAGCCATGCCCCGGAAAGCACATTTGAGACAGATCGGCTTACTTTGCCTGCATGCCCAGGAAGCCTCTCTTTAAAACCTTAGTGTGGCCTGTGGGAGAAGAACCATATCTAAATATCTTGCTTTTCCTATCCAGGAGAGCGACGGAGACGCCGATGCCAGGTGGCGTTCAGCTACCTACCCCAGAATGACGACGAGCTGGAGCTGAAAGTTGGAGACATCATAGAGGTTGTAGGGGAGGTAAGCAAGTTGACACTGTTGCCTCACGGGGCTGTCAGCCCAACCTGTGCACCCAGTCATGAAGAGTCTTTGCTGCGCAGGTGCAGGCCCATCGGCCTTGGCAATGGATGTTCAAACTCCAAGAGACTCTAGAGACCATCTAGTTGAGTCTCCAAGGCAAATTGGTTTTGGCAGGGGAATTCCTGTAGGACAGATTGGGGTCATATATGGGGCCATCTGAAGCCATTGCCCTTGTAACATAACACTGAGACCCTTTGAAATTTCAGTGCTGTGTCATCAGCGTTCCTGTCTTCTTTAGTTATTGATGGACCCTGAATGGATGGATCCACCTCTAGAGCAGGGGTTCAGTTTTCATTGTGAAGAACAATGGATTCAGAGAGAATGAAAGTGGCATGTGACATTTATTAGACCAAGTATGTGACAGGTATAAGGTTTTTGTTTTGCCTTGTTTTGTTCCTGGAACCCTGACTAGGGGCGGCAAGGGGATGAAGAAAGGATAAACCACAAAGACTCCTAAAAAATCTCAGATTCAGTGGACTGAGCTCTTTAATGGAGATGCATTCACCCCACCCCACCCCCCAAAAACAAAGAAAACCCAAAACTCAGTGTATTTATTATACAGAATTGACCAGAAAAGTGGGTTATTGCATAGAGCTTAACAAGGGGGGGGGGACGGTCATCACATACAGGTAGAGGAGGGGACAGGGATATTTATAGAACCGATCAAGAAGACGGGTTTAGCAAATCTCAGTGGGTGCAGTTTGTAGGGGAGCAGCCATCAGGCCTAAACATGGGACCTGGGGAAGAACGCTACAGTGGACATTTTCTGCACCCACTGTCAGCATTTGCCATCTACCAGAGAAGACTTTGTCATTTCTATGAGCTATAGCTAGGGAAGATTTTTTTTTTTACTTCCATGAGTCTGAGGCATTGGGGTCTTTGATAGGGCCATGTTTATGGCAACACTACACATTCACTCAGGACTTCACCGCTCCCTACAGTACTTTCTTTGTTGTTGTTCTGGTGGGAAACCCTAGGCTTCACATAGGAGCTCTGCTCCTAGCTCTGTGATGAGGTTCTTCACACCAAACCACTTTATCATCCTGATCACTTTATGGTGTAGATGAGCAAAGACCTTCAAGATATTCTGGCAGAGGCAGGGCTAAGGGGCAAGACAGGTCCATTGACTGGGGACACCCTCAGTCTCCTGTGCCATTTTCTCCTGAGTGTTTGATCCTATCTATCCAAAACGAGCCTTATGGTAAAATGTTCCTGGAGATACTGGGCAGGCTGCTTGGGCTCTACTCCCTCAGGCTTTGAGCATCTTGTGCCTTGGAGTTAGGACCTCATTATTCTGGTTCAACATTTGGCTCTCTGTATAAAAAGAATTAAGTTTTCTACTTGCTTGTATTTTCTGGACATCAGTTGACTTTACAGAAGCTCATGGTTTATAGAAAGTAGAGGAGTCTGGAAGTGAGCTGTCACGTGAGCAGAAGTCAGGCTTAAAGGCTCACTGACACCTAACCTGGCTTTAGCGCACCAGGAAGAGATCTGTAAGGTGGGAAGGCTGGCTCCAAGAGAGCGGTGAAAGAACCAAAGTTTGAGAAAGATGAGAGGGATGAGGAACTTGATGAAGATGGCCAACTTAGATTCCAAAGCCTATATAGTGAGCAGTGCAGCAATGAAACGGAGACTTTGGGGTTATCTTTTCCAGAGAACAGATCACTTGCATCTCTGCTAGTCCGTTTGTTTTTATTGCAACCTGAATTTCTTTTGTTTTCTCACTTGTCAAAAAAATATATGTGTCTCTAGGGAAGCAGTTAATGGGGTTCCTAACATGGCCCTGGGAGAATGTGCTTTAACTCCCGTTGTTTCTCAGTTTCGGATGATCTGTGCTAATATGTTACTGATGTCAGGCAGGGCACATAGGAAATATTTATTGAAATTACGTGAGTAAGAAATGGAGACTGAGCAGAACGTCAATTTTGCGATGGGCTTTGTGGGAGCCTAGGCAGTTTGGATGCTCACCTTACTAGACCTGGATGGAGGTGGGTGGTCCTTGGACCTCCCACAGGGCAGGGAACCCTGATTGCTCTTTGGGCTGATGAGGGAGGGGGACTTGATTGGGGGAGGGGGAGGGAAATGGGAGGCGGTGGCGGGGAGGAGGCAGAAATCTTTAATAAATAAATTAATTAATTAAAAAAAGAATGAAGCAAAAAAAAAGATGACTCCTACAGAAGAAATTCTACAGTACAAAATAGTTGTGACCAATAAAATGTTAAATTATTGGTGTATGATTCAAAGTAATTAAACAAAGAGAACAAAAATGAGGAAAAACTACAGTAAGTTATAAAATATAGAAATCACATCTGAAAGCTATATGAAGGTGCCAGGTAAGGTGGTATGTGCTTTAATCCCAGCACTCTAGAGGCAGAAGAAGCAGGATCTTTTGAGTTCAGACCAGCCGAGCTATATAATGAAACCCTACCTCAGAAAACAAACAAATCAAAAATATGAGGAAGCTGTTAGAACAGTGCCCGATGACACTTGGATTTGCCATAAATACGAACCCCATAATGGAGAATAGTATTTTCATTTTTGTTTTTGGTTTGAGACAGGGATTCACTGGGTAGATCCAAGCTGGCTTTGAGCTTGGGTTCCTACGGCCTTAGTCTTCTGAGTGCTGGGTTTCAGGCATGTAGTACCATGTCTGTCCCTGGAGGAAAAAAATAGCTATGTGAAAATCTCCCACCTTGCTGTTTATCAAAGAAGTGTAAATTAAGAGAACAGTTAGTAGGTTTCAGCTGATTAAAATCAAAGAAAAAATCTACTGGTCAGATGATTGGCAATGCCTAGGGTAACTGGTGAGTTTGTTTAGCTGTATGATACTTACATGAAGGACTATCAATAGCTATAAAATATGAATAAAGTATGACTGATTTCATTTCTAAAAATTTATCTGCAGAAAATGGTTAACAAAAATGTACACAGAAAAAATGTGTTGGTTGTAGCATTGCTTGTAATAATGAAAAATAATCAAGAAAAGGAATTAAATTGTTTTATCTAACTAGAAGACATGAAATCATTAAGAGGGTTCACACAGAGCCCTTTAAATATTAATTTATTATGATGTTTTGCATTATAATTATTGGTTATATTCCTCTTAGCTGAGAGTTTTCAATGGCAGAGACCTGGCTTTTATCTGTCTCTGTATTTGTGGTACCTGGAATAGTGCCTGAATTCTAATGTGTACCTTAATAAATGCTTGCTGAATAACTAAGTGAATAAATGGAACTCTAAAACAGCTTGTTGCAAAATAAACGGACAGATTCGAACAGAAAATTGCACACACTAGGATATAATCATGTGAAATAGATCTATATACATGTGATCCAAGATTGAAAATGGTCTTGTCAAAGAAGATGCTTTTTCCTTTACTGGCATAATGATGCTTTAAGAACACAAGAAACATGATCGATACATTTCTAAGAAATACTATATACTTCTGCTTGTCAGCTGCGAGGGAAGGGGGCCACGGGTTGTCCCGAGGAGCAATTGCTACACTTGGGACTAGACTCGCCTAAAGGACACAAGCCATTGACCATCCCCTGCAATTCCAGATTCTGTTTTGCTCATGTCCAGCTGGATTCTAGGCTGCATTTGTAGTTTGCTTCACCAGGAAAAGGGAGAAAGAAAGCCACGGAGTCTGAAGGCTAACCTTTTAATCTATAATTTCAAAATTGTACCAAGATTTCTCTACTGTTTCAGCTGATCTCCCAGGTGTTTTGTCATTAGCAGTGTATAAATATCTGTCCTTGAGAGACGAATGTTGTATATGTGCTTATGGGCAGTCTCTTCTCATCCCCTAGAGCAGCAGGTCTCAGCCTGTGGGTCCCGGCCCCTTTGGGGTCGCATATCAGATATCCTACATATCAGATATTTACATCACGATTCATAACTGTAGCAAAATTACATGATGAGGTAACAACAAAATAATTTTATGCTTGAGGGTCACCACAACATGAGGAATTGTATTAAAGGGTCACAGCATTAGGAAGGTACTAGGCCTGAAAAAAAATATCCCAAGTAAACAAAATCCTTTAAGTCCTAGGGACAGATGAAGGTTAGGAAGCAATTAAAGCTTTGTGATACTGTTGAAACAAGCAATGTCTTAATGAACTACAACATATTGGAGCTGGAGAGGTAACTCAGTGGTCAAAGGTACTGGCTGCTCTTCCTTCCAGAGGACCTGGGTTCAATTTCTAGCATCTGCATGGTGTCTGACAATCATTCATAACTCCCGTCCCAGAGGATCCAGTGTCCTCTTCTGGCCCCCAGGGGCACTAGGCATGGACATAGTACATAGACATACATGCAGACAAAACACCCATATGCATAAATAAATAAAATAAAACTGTGAGAGTACAGCATAATTGTATATATAAATATTATAATTGCCTCTTTATTGATTAATAGTATTAGAGTTGTTCACATAAAAATGCAACCTATTTTTAGTCCCTGATATACAGCTCTTAGGATTTTGACTGTGTATGGTAGTTTTTAGAAAACAATTGAGTCACAGAATTTTAAAAATTATATATGTATCTTAATATATAATACTAACTTAAAATATCACAATCTATGTTCATTTTCAACATTGTTATAATATAGGGTTAGGCCTACATCCAATATTTATTGTATTCGTGTGTGTGTGTGTGTGTGTGTGTGTGTGTGTGTGTGTGTGTATCCACGGCCTTTCCCCTGAGTATGGGTTGCTGGTTTGAGTTCTTTGCTGTGGATCCTGTGTCTCTTTCTGATTTTGCACTTTTTTAAAAAGTGGATCAGTAGCAATGTAAATGAATCCATTACAGTACACTAGCCTTCTGAAGTTCTGAGGCTCGCCACCCCCATTCTTTTCAGGTTAGCAGTTGTTCTTTTTTTTCATCCTTCAAGTCCTTACCTTCCTCCTTTCTTAGCACTGCCTTTCTCTTCACACACCTGGTTTTGCACTATGCAACCAAGCACACACCCCTGGAAGGCCTAAAAGGTTTGGGAAGAAACAATCTTGGGCCCCTGGTAGGAGAAATAACAGTTCACTTGTCTGGCAGAAATTGACTACCAGCCTGCAGCCCTCAGCCCTGGTGAAGGAAGACAGCAAGCAACCCCCGAGTGGACGAAGCGGAGGTTGTGCTGGAGAGCCTCCACCCCACTTCCACCTCTTGTCTGGAGGGCAGGCAGTTCAGCCATAGGAAAAGCCATCACCGAAACCTTGAATCAAGCTGGCAATGTGGAAGGAGAATGGCAAGCTGTAAATTCCTGGATGGATGGATGTTTTTCCTTCGATTTTTAAATAAGTCATTATGAATACTCACTTGGGTCATTCTGGTCCAGAGTGGAGAAGACAGAGAAATGCTAGTGGGGTTCTCATGACAGACAATACATATGGTGTGGGGACAGAGTTTCTGGGCACAGGCTATGGTCCCATGGAGTTTTCCCCTTTTGTTCTTGAAGACTGCCTTGCAGCTCCTGTTTGGTTTGATTTTGTTTTGTTTTCCTATCTGTGTCATCTGGAGTCTAAAGAAGGAGGTTTTTTTTTTTTTTTTTCCCCTGTGTTAGCTGAGGCTGATCTGATATCTTCCACAGTGGCAATGTGCGGAAATTTTTCTTTTCGTATGCTTTTTTGTGATTAATTCAGGAGACATCTCTCAGAGCTTGCCGGTCAGGCCGGCTGGTGAATGAGGGCTGCAGACTCAGAATTAGAGCCTGCACTAGCTTTGCGGTTTGCAAAGATGCTAACTTGCATGCTCCAGAACTGTCTGCCTTCCTCTTCTTATGCCCATAGAAGGAGATCGGAGCCGCTCATCTCGAGCTAAGCAGGCTCTTGAAATGCTTTAAACCTTCGCTCAGCCAGATAAACCTCTGCGTGGGTGGATGGCTGCTTCCTCCTCCTTTCACTCTTGCTCAAGAGAAGTCAAGTTCAGTGTTCTCTTTCTCAGCACATATACTAAAATTTGGTGAAGTTCATTAAAAGCTAACTGGGCCAAATTGGTGGTGGCTCACATCTTTAATCCCAGCACTCTTGGGAGGCAGAGGCAAGCATATCTCTGTGAGTTCAAGGCCAGCCTGATCTACAAAGCAAGTTCCAGGACAGCCAAGGCTGCTACCCAGAGAAACTGTGCTGTCTCTAAAAACAAACAAACAAACAAAAATAAAACAAAACAAAAGCTGATAGGTTAATAGGCAATCCAAACATGCCCCCATTCCCCACCATTACTTAAGAAGCACTTCCATTTCTTATTTTAAAAGGCTACATATAATACAAAAATCCTGGTATTGGAGTTTGATCATCTAAATAACTCCAGCTGTTCTACAGTTGTCTCTGTTTAATTTAGTGGGGAACACATCTATTTTCCTAGTGGGTCCAGGTCCTGGAGCATTCATACTATGGGTAGGGATGCCATGTTTAGAAGAGACAGTAAGCTGAGTGTAGTGATGCATATCTATAATTCCAACATCTGGGCGGAGGTAGGAGGATCAGTTATTTGAGGGCCTCATTAGCTACAGCAGTAAGTTTGAGGCCATCCTAAGCTAAATGAGACCGGATCTCAAGTAACAACAGCCTCAAGTGAAGAAGAGTAGTTATATTTGAATCATCAGCATACAGTACAGGTCACAACTGAAAGTGAGTTCAGATATATTTATGGCAGACATGCATAACTATGAAACTTCTCAAATATTTAAATGCTTTCACCATGCGAGAGGCTGTATTTATAGAGACTCGGAGATTTATTGATCGGAATGCGCACACTGAAACAGCCTCAGTAGTTGTGGAGAGCACCACAAGAAGCTACGAATCTAAAAGGGGTGACGGATGATGGACTTGACAAATGAGCAAGGAAGCGAAAGCAGGAAACCCACATGGGGGTGAAGAAGAGGCCACCCGTGCGCATGCGTTGGGGATGAGTGTGGAGTATATGAAGCAGATGCTGGGAATGCAATGAAAAGACACCGATGTAAAAGCTGCAGGAGGGCTGAAGAGATAGATGTTCATTCATGGAGGGGGGCAGTTTAAATAGCTTGTGGGAGTGGTCCTGACCTTCCCTGAGGAGGGGTTATCATTTGGCAGGCTTTCTTGACCCTCCCTGTGGAGGGTCACCGTTTGGTGGGCTTTCTTAGAGGTGGAGTTTGGACTAAGGTAACCCCCAGAGGAAGGGGCTTGAAATGGAGTTTTCTGCCCAGTATTCCAGAGATGGATGCCAGGGGGCTGGGATGAGGCCTCTGACTAAATATTCCAGACTTTTCATATAAAGGGGTGTTAGGGAGCTGGGGTGATGCGTCCGACCAAACACACAGGACTTGTTCAGAGAAGTTTCCAGTGGAAAGCGTTTCACCTTTCCATTCCTGGGCATCTTTCCTGCTTCACAGATGTAGATGATGTCTGCACGGCTGGCTGGTGGCTGGGAGTTGAAATTGACTCTGCTGTTTCCTCAGCTTCCAATAGGGACATGGTAGAGAAATTACTTCCTTAAGCCTGGAACCTATATAAAGGCTGTTCCTTGTAAAGACATGGAAGTTGTGCTGGAATGGAAACTGTACGCAGCCTTTTCCAAACAGCACTACTTGGAAACTGCCTTGTCCCAGCTATGAGCCATTAGTAGGGTTTGCTTTAGGGGCAATCATGGGGCCTTAAGTAAGTCACTTTGGTCACAGAAAGGCACAGCTAGGGTTTGTTTTCAGCCTAATTCCAGAAGCTTGCAGAAGACTGATGATGAGTTGGGATTGGGTGGGCATGGGGATAAGGTGGGCATCTACTCCCTCTCTTATTGTGGGCAGAAGCTGTGAACCTTTGGTACCAGATTTACTCTATACTTTATTGCTAGGGTACACAGTTCTTTTTCGGTGTTCAAATACAGAAGCATCAGTATGGGATATCTTGATTTCTAAGCAGAAGGTATGCAAGCTGTGCAGGTTCTCCTCTTTTGTTCCAGAAATTTCTCCAGGGTGTGTGTGTGTGTGTGTGTGTGTGTGTGTGTGTTAGAGAGAGAGAGAGAGAGTGCACATGTGTGTGCCTGGGTTGCCAGATGTATCTTCCTTAATCACTTTTCTACCTTATTTTTTGAGAGTCTCATTGAACCCAGAGCTCAGCAGTTCAGCTAGCGAGGCTGGTCAGCAAAACCCAAAGATCCTCTTATCCCTGCCTCCTCAGTTCTTGGGCTGCAGGTGTGCACAGCTACATTTTGATTTTATGTGAGTCCTCTGTTTCCATGGCAAGCACTTCAAGTCTGGCTCCATCTCTCAAGCTCCAGGATGAGGTCTTTGTCTGTTTTGTTCACCAATGATTATATCCCAACATCATAAGGCAGTACAGGATAATGGTTTAGTAAACATTGACATCATTGGAATGGCCACACATGGTTGGTATTGCAGGACCTAATTCAGAAGAGCAGTAACAAAATAAGGATCTCTTGTTCCCTTTTGTCCCCCCCCAGCACCTGCCCCCCCCCCACAAAAAAACCTTTTGGGGAAGCAATCAGGACTTGATAGAATTTCTTTTCATGATTTGCCTGGCATGAATCCATTGGTACTGTGCTTGCTAGGGGGAAACCATTGTTCTGGGCTGGGCTTCAGTGCCCTTGTCTTTTTGTAGGAAATTGAACCAAATCTCTGAAGAGAGCTAGTTTGAAAATAAGGATCATTTTTCTCCTATCTCCAGGCTTAATCTTGAGACCAAAGCAGCAGACTATAGGAAGAAATTGTATTACACAGTTCTCAGTGGTTCTGGTACCAGGCTTTCCCACAGGAAGGGCTCAGGGTCACAAAGAAACACCCCTTGTGCCCAAGGAAGCTGCAATTGGAAGAGTATCCCCCAGGTGGTGAGCAATGGTTTTATTGTCAACACTTCTACTCGCTGCGTGGCTAATGATATACCTCTGCTCTTTTCCCACAGGCCTCTCAGGCTGTGCAATGACAGGGATACTAGCATCTGGGGTGTGGCAGGGCAAAGATACCTTTGTTTTCCCAGTAGGCAGCTGCTGATCCTACACGTCAGGAGTGTTTTCCTGGTGTCTCACACTAGAGCTGCTTAGTAGGAATGGGAATATTTCAGACATCATCAAACTGAATAGATGGAGTTGGTCCAGCTCCCTTTGCAGCCTGGGATTGTGCCACTCAGTCGTGAGTCCTGCCCTGGGTTTTTTCTTGCCCTGATTCCTGAGAGGAAAGGGGCTATTTTATGGTTCTTTATTTAGAGCTAGCACAAGGACCCCATGCTACAAATCCTGTGACTATTGATATGCAGACTCACAGTGAATCCTTCCAACCATCTTAATCCTATCAAAACCCTCTTGAAGGAATAATACACACCAACTGAGTTGGCATAGAAACATGGAAATGCTAGTCGGTGGAAATTGTGTTAAATGCAGTGAACTGATACTGAATAATCATCAGGACAGCCATACATGGATGCTGTTGTGTGCATTCTTCCCTTAAGATTCTGTGGCCATGCAAATGTGCCTCCTACTCCACAAATCTCAATGCTATGCTTTTCTAGCGAGCATCCTAAATGAACTTTCTTCCGTTTTCTCCATTCCCCCTTCATTAGCTTCTTTCTCCCTTCTGGAATGCCCTGAACATAGCTCCCCTAATTGTAGCAACTGTTTCTAATTTCTTAAAGGCCTACCTTAATTTTGATTTATCCTTTCTACCACCCCAGCTCTAGGTGAGCTCATCTTCATGTAACAAGTTTGATTTGCCCCGAGTCACGGTCTCTTTCTCATCTATTTATCCTGGATTGCTAGCCTTAGTCTTTAGTCACACCTCCCTATTTTGGTAGATTGTCACCTCCTTCAGCAAAAAACAGGTACTTATCATATATGACTCTGTGCCCCCAGATTCTAGCATAGGACCATAATGCACACACCTCTAACAGAGACAAAGGTCGTGCTTAATTAAATATGCTGCTTGAGATGTGTTAACCAGCTCTGCTAGGCAGATGGAGAAGAGGGTTTATTTTGGCAGGGGAAAAAGGAATGAGTTCATACAGCTAAGTTTCAGGATAGAATTTGAACTGGGCTTTGAGTTTTAATTTTCTTTATTATTTGTTTGAATTATTTAAGTTCTTAAGTTGTGTTTGGCTTGCATTGGTAATACATACCTATAGAAAAGATCCTAAAGTCTCTAGCTCCTTTTTCTATCACCCCACTTCTTATTGGTAACCTAATGCTTGCTTGTTCTCAAAATGACCTTAGTTTTCCTCCAAGAAGCTAACCAAGTATTCGGACATCTCAAATTCTTCCAACAGTTTTTCTTTCACTTGCCCTTAGCTCATTGATCAAGACCAGTTCATACCTCAAAACGGAACCTGTCTTGTGTGTTCTCACTGCTTTTTCCGGTCCAGCTCCTACAGTAAAACTGAAACCTTACTGCCCTCTGATACTCCGGTTCTCCCCACATCCCAGGAGGAACCCATAGAAAATCTTTCTACCTTCCAAGCCCTTACCCCAGAGGTGTTTTTTGTAATTACATTTTTAAAATTTAATTGAAAATAGAGTTTTTTTTTCCTCTCGACTGTCTAGTTTTGGTTCCCTTGAAAAACCTTCCACCCTCCCTCTCTTCTCTTCTTCATCTTCCTCCTCCACTCATTGCTCCTCTTCTTCCTCCTTTCTGCTGTTTGTTTGGCATTCTGAGAGTAGAAATTAGGCCTCGTGGACACTAGGCAAGTATTTGCCTAAGGAGCCACATTCCCAGCCATTTGATATAGCTGTGTAACCCAGGTTGCCATCACAGGTGCTATTATCTTGCTTGCTGTATCATCTGACTGATGGAATTACAGATGTATGCCATCCTGCCTGGTTATATTTACAGGTGTTTTTTATTAGTGGTTTTCATAAAACAAAACACATAAAATTACAAAGCAAACTATAGTGAAGTACACATCAAATAAAAGTAAAGTTTGATATAGAAATATATGTGATGCCTTCATAATACAGTGAATAACAAATGCCACCTACCAGGTACGATTTGTACCATTTTAAAGTAGCACAAATAATATTTTGAGGTACTCACAGCAACTGTGATGTGTTAGGAAAATATGCATGAGTTATTTCATGATGAGTCACAGGTTCTTCTAATACTGGTATGTTACCTATTTTAATAACCAAAGGAAATGCCAAACTTCAGTTCGAAGTTGACGAAAATGAAGTGTTACATTTTCCCACTTATATTGGGTTCCAGGCTAACGCCCTTATCTGTCTGCATAAGGGCCATGTGACCTACTTTCTGTTTCTAACTTGACCTCGGACCTCTCTTCTCTTTGCCTCCACACAGGTAGAGGAAGGATGGTGGGAAGGTGTACTTAACGGCAAGACTGGAATGTTTCCTTCCAACTTCATCAAGGAGCTGTCGGGGGAGTCGGATGAGCTTGGCATTTCCCAGGATGAGCAGCTGTCCAAGTCAAGTAAGGAAGTCTACTGAACAGGAGAGGGGGAGACCACGAGGCTCTGGCCTAGCCTCCCTTATGAACAATTGTTCTGTGCCAGAGGCCTGTGACAAAAGCTTGTGGGTGTTTTGTTGGCTAGAGTACCCTGCCCACTGTGATTTAGTAATCTTATTACCCTATAGATGTGATCTATAGCTATAGGTTCTAGATATCTCTGGATAAGTGAGTGCCAGTCCTCACCCATGGTAGTACTGGCTCATGGGTGGCACATGTTGCTGTGCCTCCCCGTACTTCTAGAATGTCATTTCCCATTGAGTTTGTAATTATCGTTTAATGAGATGAGATGATCAGTATTCCCTAGTATCTTCTGATGAACTTGGGGGAAATACAGCAAAATTATTAGTGCCAAGGTACTGTGTTCAAGATAAATGCATGCCAGCTCCATTGAATATATGACAAGATAGTCAAGAGGCCAGGCCTCACCTTGAATGAGAAAGTGGTTCCTTTTGCAATGGTGAGAACAAACTTCAGGTGTGTTTTTCTCCAGGGCCTGAAGGTTTCCTTCCAGCTTCTCTACTACCCTTTCCAGCTCATGGAGCAAAAGGTCAGGACCGGGAAGCTTTGTTCTCCCAGTCACTAACCCAACTTTCCATGTGGGTGTCTGTGTCTATCTTGTGCCATGTTGAGCCAAAGTCATGGGCATGAATGTTGTAGGAGGTTGACCTGTGTCATAGTGGTGTGATGCTACTTGCTGTCTTTCCTTCCTGAAAAGAGGAGGACAATCCAGTCTTAGCAAAACAATCCTGAAATATTGTCTCTTTCCATCTGGAAAATTGTAATTTAGATGGTATTCTTCTATTGCCTTGGTGTTCCTTTATTCACCCAGCAGTATAGATGGACAAAGGTTTGATTCAGAAGTTGAAGCTATCTCCAGAAAAGTACTTAGGTGACCTTTTTTGCTTGGTGTCTCAGCAATGGCTCTGGGTCATAAAGCCTGCCACACATAGACGCAACTGTACTGGCTGGTTGACCCAGTGGCTATAGCAGGACCCCTCCCCTCCACTTCCAAAGTTCAAGAACCCTCCTGCTCCAGACTTCATTCTATCCTTGAGTCTAGATTATGGAGGATTGGTATGGATGCTGAAGTATTTGGTAATTTTTCACCTGTGAGCTGGGCCTTGTGGTTTTCCACTACTGTGGCCAGCTAAATGAGTAGAACAGTGAGAGTTTATTTTGCCCTCTCCCCTGAGTCCACAGTAGAATTTTAGCTGCTCTGGAACACTCTTTTGTTCATTAGAATAGAATCATGCCTGGTAACTAGGTTCCACATTAACAATGCTGTATCTCTGGAATATTGTAGATTAAATGTGCTTTTTGTGGAGTTCCAGATCAGGTTATTAACAATTTTACTTCCATGAAGAAATGAAGTCTAAGTTCCAACAGCAATATTATATATAAACCACCTCACATATGAAGGTCCTCACTAAATGATAGGACTCACTATTAGGATAGACTTGGGACATGACCAGTTAGTGTTTTGCTACTTGTTTTCTCTTTGCTACCATAGCCACTGTAGCATTTTGACTGCATTAAAAAGTACCTTGTAACTCTTTTACTGATACAGAGATGGAGATTTGGGGACCACCTCACTGGAAAGTCTTTACGTCTTAACATCATACCATCTTAGCTATATATTCTCACAAGTGAAGAGTTTCAGGGAATACACCCCATAGTTTTTGGAACTATTGAAACAAACTGTACCCCAAAATGCATCCCAGGTCATTACCATGGAAAGGTGACTGTAGTGAACTCCCCTCTCAAAGCATGCAGTGCTAGAATTCTTGGTACTTGAGGTTTTGACTGAATGGAATGATCTCAATCATTTGGCTGTCTTTTACCTATCTGTAGCATCAACTCAATTACTAGCCTTCTGTTTCAGTACAAGGGAAGTCTAGTGGTGTCTGTGGCCATGTTCAGTCAAGCTGTCTATTGCTGAAGGGATTCGAAGTCCCTCGAGAAGCTAACAAGGATGGATGGTTCTAATAAAAAACAAAACAATATTTGCTGTAATCTTCCTATGTATACAGTTCAGCAAATCAGGTCCCATATCTCTGTCTGCCTGTCTGTATCTATCTATCCCTTTTTGTCTTCTCCTTTATTTCTTTTTTTTATTCTTCATTAATCAAATCTCTTTTGAGTTCCTATAGTTACTAAGGCATTTGTTGATGCCTTGAAGAGTCAGAGACAATAAGATGCAGATAGGGACGTTGCCCTCAGTCAAGTCACCTTGCAGAAAGGAGACACACATATTCCCAGCAGCTCGGGAAAGTCCCCTAGGAGCTGCCATTTTAGGAAGAATGGGGCACAAAGGCAGAGAGGCCAGTCTTTAGGTGACATTTTCTTTGGGCCCTCAACTACCTCCCAAATCATGACACAGAGACTAATTAGCTTAAGTTTATTTCTAGCTAGCCTTTTTTTAAATCTAAATTAATCCAGTTTCATTAATCTATGTGCTGCCCCGAGGCTCATTTACCTCATCTACATCATCCTGCTTTCCTGTTTCCTCCATGTCTGGTTGACTGGTCCCTCTGTTGCCTAGCTATTGGCAATTCAGTTCTTTATGAGACCAATCAGGTGCCTTAGACAGGCAAGGTAAAACAGCACTACATCTTTACATAGTTAAACAAATGTAGCATAAATAAAAGCAATATATCTTTACATAGTTAAAGAAAGGCAACACATCTTTACATAGTTCAACCAATTTTCTATTCCATAATGCCAGTATCATGGTGATGTAGGTTGTAGTGACCAAAAAGGGACTCATAGAAGAATAGATGTGAGAATAGTGTCTTCGTTGCTCTGTGTTGTGGTAGGGTTTTCAGTACTTGTCCATACTCATGATTTGCTTCATCATAAAATTGTGCTAAAATGTATATCTAACCAGACCACATTACTGCAGAGAATATTTCTATTGGTGGGATTTATCCAAATAGACCTTTGATTTTAGAGTGGTCTGCTTATTCTCTCCCTATCCCATTCGCCAGAGAATAGTGTTAGGACGTTGGATATATTTTACTTTTTTTGAAAAAAAACCTTTATTGTTTTGAAGTAATTAAGATTCATAGGAATTTATAAAAACTAAACATAAACTTTATGGGGAGGACCCATGTATACTTCACCACGTTCCCCCAGTGATTACATTGCCTATAATTACAGTAAATGCATATTTGCTTTTGTCCTATAATTGATAATACAAAATGTAGTTAGTGTACACGTAACGTCTAGCTTTTTTTGTGTGTTTTATGAGCCAAAATGTACTTTATCAGAGTCTTTGTTTGATAAACCCACTTAATAATCTTTGTAAATGGCAACCCATTTTTCTATAATCCTGGCTTAATTACATGACTATGCAGCTAAGTTAAATCCTAATCTTTGTACCACATTTGTAATTTTTAGAGATTACAATGATATCACATAAATATTCTTTTAAGTACTGACAGGTATTAGGATGAGGGCTAAAATCTGTATCCTGATATGGAGAGAGCATTGTGTACAACATGTTCTTGTACATCTTTGCTTCACTCATTCCTTTGAATGTATGCATTCTTATTTGTATACTTTGCAAATAATATCTGAAGTTATGAGTTTTATATATTAATAAATGACTCTGACAGAGGAAACATTGGCATTGTCCTTATAAAAGAAGCAATGCCATTGACTATGTGCCACATGGTTGGTGTTTAATGCATTCTTAATTAGCCTATTATTACTTCAGGAAAGCATTTTATCTTGAATAACAGGTAAAAATTTCTACAACTTGCTTCTCATACAATTTTACATATATCATTTGGTTCATAACTCCTGTTCAGGGTAATTTGTTCTGCCAAGGACAGTTTTAACAGTCATATGGGTTGGTCCATAGTTGAGTAGTAGCAGAACTTTTTGCATATTTAAATTTGAAAACTTTTTTTTTTACCATACTTGGAGCTTGTAACACTTTAGATGTATATTTTCAAAAAGATTTTTTAAAAATCCTTAGTTATCAATGATTTTAAACATAGGTAAAATATGAATAATACAAAAAATCCCTTTGTACCTGTTGTTCAGTTGATCAGTTCTCAGCTATGGCTAATTTGTTGACATTATGTCCCTACACATTTCTGCTCTGTTTTATCTTAAATAAACTCCTCGACATTAGATAATTCCACCCATAAATATTTTAATATTTATCAATAAAAGGGTTTCTTAAAGAACCATTACCACATGCACACAAAATTGCAGCAATTCCTTAAATAATTCAGCATGTACTCCATGTTCACTATCCTCTAATAACCTTTTTTTTGTATGGAATTTGTTGACATGAATCTGGATCCAAATAAGGCACATACACAGTGATGGGTTGACATGTTTTAAATTTCTCTGCATCTATCACTTTCTCCATCATAGGTCCTCCTTCTGTCCAATCTATTTCTAAAGAAACTGAGCTCTTTGTCCATTATTTCCTCATTGTCTGGCTTGTGATAGTTTCATTTCTCTTTTGTTATTCAGGAGGTTGATCATTAGATCTAGGGATGAGTAGATTAAGATTGTGTGTGTATGTGTTTCACATTTTCTTAGGTGGTCCTCGATGCTCTACTCGGAGGGTCATGAGGTCCAGGTTTCCTTTTGGACTCAGCTGTCATTGATTATCAGTAAGAAGTGATCAGACAGGGCTTACAGAGTGGAACCCAACAAACTTTTTTTTTAAACGACTGAAATGGACTTTCTCACATCATATAAATAAACACACACAAAAGGCTTTTAGTAAATTCCGTTGTTCTGAAACAGAACATAGAAACCTTTGCCTCAAGCGTGCAAAGTCCTAAGATAGCAGGTGTGGTCAGTCATGGTGTGCTTCTTTGGCCTGGTACCAGATGACAACACGTATGTACGAAGTAATTCCACTTCAGCTGTGGCCTGGCTTGAGTTAGGAGACCAGAATGGCATGCCAGCTTCCTGCACATATTCTGCCATCAGCTCCACCACACAGGCAGGTCAACTTCTCACCCAGTAGCTGGTGAATTTCAAACCTGACTAAAGCTGAGATCATTCTTACCCCGATCATACATGTTGATTAAATTGTCTTTTTATCTATAATTGTGCATTTGTTCCCGCTGACTAAATAGAGTGAAATAGAGCTAATCGGCAAATATTATAATCACACATTTTCCTGGCTCTGGGATTTATTTGGACTTAGGGACCAAAAAAAAATTACATGTGATTATGATCCAATTTCAGTTTATATTTTGCCTCATATTTAAAATATATGTGAATTTTCCACTTTAACAGTTTTGATACTACTTAATTTCAAATAATTGTTTTAAAACTATAATAATTACTTTTTAAAAGTCCTTGGACCGGAGATGTAACTGAGTTTTTAGAATGTTTGCCAAGCATGCACAAAACCCTGGATTTGATCCCTAGTACCTGAATAAGCTAGGCATGTTGGCACAAAATTATAATCCCAGTGTTTGGGGAAGGTGAGTGCAGGAGGATCATAAATTCAAGGTCGTCCTTAGCTAGCCTGAAATACATGAGCCCACCCCTAAAAAAAAAAAACTATCCTATAGCTATAGCAACATTGTCGATTGTTTCCCATATTCTTCTGAGAGATAGAAATTTATATTTTTATATACAACTACAATTTTCCATTTGAATTGAAGCTCCCATTTCCTATTTCCCCAATTTCCTGTTTAAAATGTTTAGATTGTGATACTTTGGTGACATCTCAAGCTAAGACAAGCGTGAGTGCTTTTAAGAAAGCGCAGCAAACGACTTCCATGATGCCGACATATTTTGAAAAACTGCATTCTGCAGTTTCACCAAATACTTTTCATTTTAGTATTTAGTGATATTGGGTTTCGGTTTGGGTTCTATTGGCAATGAATAGCCGTTAACCAGTAGATAAAATGGAGGTGCAGGAAGAGTTAGGTGCTGACATACACATAGAGTTTTGTGTCTGAATTTTAAAACTCTTCCCTTCTATAGTGTTTGCTGCCTTCAAGAACTGATATCTAAGTCAATATGGTGACTCACGCCTTTAATCCCAGCACTAGAGAGGCAAAGGCAGGTGGATCTCTGTGAGTTTGAGGCTAGCCTGGTCTACAGAGTGAGTTTCAGGACAACCAAGGCTACACAGAGTAACCCTGCCTATAAAAACAGCAACAAAAAAACCCTTATATTTAATGGTCTTAGTAAAATATTACCCCCAGCAAGATAAACATTGCTCATATGCATAAGCTTTCTGATTGCCTGTCTCTTTCGCTCCTGACTCAAGTAAGAGTACCTATGCATCCTTCCCCTAGCCTAGCCCAGGTTACCTCTCTGATTGCCTTGCTGCCGGTGGGCAGGGGGACTTTGCAGAGTGGCCTGAGTGACAGTGCACACAGCAGGACGATGGCCTGTCAGCCACTGGGATTTTCAGCTCCTCTGGCAGAGCACATGCAAGCCCGGCTGGACTCGGGAGCATCACTGGAATGTTGACTTTTTTTCTCTTATTCCTCCTCCTTGCTGCCACTGCGAAGACTGCAGCTATTCATTTGTAGAAGGCCTGTTCTCACACCAGCAGCTGCGCTTTAGGAGTAATGGTGACCTCCTGGAAGTTAAGTCGGGGAAAATTTGTTCAAATAAAACTTAGCTGCTAACTTGCTCTGCTTTTGGCATGGAGCTCCTCAAGAAGCATGTTTGCAAAACTCTGTTGCTTCCCTAGATTGTTCTTCTGTAGACAGTGATTATTTTTTTGAGACATGATGTCACTTTGCATCTCAAGGCCCGGAACTCTATATGTAGCCGGAGCTGATCTCCAAGGACCCTCCTGCCTCAGCTTCCTGGGCAGCCGAGGTTGCTTATGCATACCTTATTCTTGGGCCCACACATAGGTAGTGACTTGAATGCCTAACTTCTGACTCGAATCGGCTGCAGCACATATGACCCAAAGGGCAGATTTCCAAACCAGAGCATATTACCATTTCTGTAACACATGGGAATGACAATCTATTTAGAGCATTCTGACTATTTATAATTGGTGTCATCAATTGAGAGTGACAAGGCCTAGAAACTGACCCTGTCAGGGGGTCCTGTTCTGACGGCGGAGTCTGTAAGGCACGAGAGAAGCTTCTCTCTGCCCTTTCAGTTACACTCCCTGTTACGCTTTGCCTATGCTTCGCACTTCTCAATTTACTCTGAGAGTATAAGCCTGCCTCCCTGTTTGAGCTATAACAGAACTTATTTCTTTTAATAATACATTTATTAATTGGGATTACTCTTCAAATCATCTTACCATCTTGTGATATTCTCTGTGTTGTGTTGTGTGTGTGTGTGTGTGTGTGTGTGTGTGTGTGTGTGTGTGTGTTGGGAAGGTGGGTGGATATGTGTATTACTTAAATTGGAGCAATATATGCATCTGTGCTCTTATGATCCAGTGATAGTTGGGCTTTAGCTATGTGTTCAGTCCTATGATATTGTATCAAAAATTATGATATTTGATGCTGGATGAGTCCTATGTCCTCAGTGCTTAAGTACAGACTCATTATTGACACAGCAAAACCTCAATTAAGATGTCTCAAGAAATAGGGTTTCTCTGATATCCTTGGTGCTAAACTGAAACATCCCCTCATGTTGGTAGGGGTGCCACTATTGGTTTCAAATCTCGCCAGTAAAATGTCCCCTGTAGTTTGTTAATATCTGGTCTCTCTTGAAGGTGCTGAGAAGTGACAAATCTTCTATTTCCTCGTGTTATGATGCTGGGATCCAACCTAGTGCCTTGTGTGTGCTTAGCGAATAATCTGCTACTGAGCCACACCCCTACCCAGCAAATTTTCCGAGGATTCTGTGCCTTGTTTAGAATACTGGGGCTTGAATATCAGCTTTTACCATGTGGGGCTCTGGGTATAAAAGACAGAGGCAGAAAGGCCAGCTCTGTTTTATGTAGGTCATACTCTCCAAAGAGAAGAGTGTGCTTGCCCACTGAGTTAATGGGATAATCCTGGGAATTTGGATTCTCTCTGATTAATTGAGGTTTTCCTATTCTTAAGTTAAAATATGAAATGACTTCCAAGTTTTAACTGGGCACAACATACATGCCGGTCATTTTAGAGGCAAGCCCCAAATCTGGTTATTTCTTACCATTGTGATCACATGGGGACTTTGGGCTCATTCTGTAACATTCTGAAACTCTGCCTAATGGTCTTTAATTAATTGCATGGATGAAGGCAAGTTCAGTTAAAGACTCTTCTTCTTCCTTCTTTTGCCATCATTTGCTCCCCTCTGCTCCCTGTCTTGTTTCTCTCTCCCCCTTCTCTTCTCTCATTCACTGTCAGGAAAGACTACCTTTGAAGGCACAATTCTGTATCGTGCTGCACCGGGAAAGACGGAGAGCCACAGACGCTTTTACAGTGAGTGACCTTAAGCAGGAGGCAATCATAAAGATAAGATCGGAGCACCTGTGGCTTTTGATGCAGCTGCGCTTTTCCTGAGCCGCCCACGCTTATGCCAAGTGTCTGCGAATTTCTGAGCCAAGGACATGGGCTTATTTGCCTGCAATAAGTGGCATTTCCTTGGTGTGGGCTACCAGAGCATTCTCCCCACCAATCCTGGCGCTGTCTTGTTCGCTTTCTGCCTTTCTCATGTGTATGACATACGTGCATGAACCATGCCTGCCGAGAATGAAGCAGTAGCTTTTGTCATGGCAGTGGAAGATGGCTTCTGGTGGAGACATCAACCTCACCTAGCTATTGCTTTTTCCAAATGGGTCATTCGTCATTTGTGTGGTTCAAAGAAAGAAAATTTTAGCATGGAAGTCCATGCCAGATACAGTGGTCGCTTTGCTCATCCAGCTAATCACCACACGGCAGACTTCTTTTGGCAGGACCCACGGGCAGCCTTCTGTATTGTAAAATAAGGCTGCCCAAAGCTGAAGAAATGAGATGTATGAATTAATTTCATGATGCCCGTAGAACAGTTCTTGTTACATCACAAGCACTACACATGGAGGTGTCAAATTAAAACAATCAGGAACTGATGGGTGCTGAAGCTAGGGTGAATTGTACCACAGTGGACAGCCATGGGACTAGCAGAAGCAAATCTGAGGAGGCTTTGCTCTGTTTGCATCGGGAGGGAAGAATATTCACTGTGGTGCACATAGATTCATATCCATGAGCTATATACATACATGTGATGAAAGAGGTTCAGACAGGAGCACCATAACTGCCCTCAAATGCTTGAAGTGAGGGTATTTTTCTTCCTGTTCCACTCTGAACAAGTGCACAATGCATATGACTTAGCCTGCAGTGTGCTCCTTGTGTTCAGTGGGGAGGTCTGACCTTGTGTTCAGTGGGGAGGTCTGACCTTGTGTTCAGTGGGGAGGTCTGACCTTGTGTTCAGTGGGGAGGTCTGACCTTGTTCATCTCCATGCCTGGCCTGACCAGGTATCTGGAAATCATCACACCAGTGCATAAAGTCGAAATGCTGAAGTCATTTCTAAACCCTCATACCTTTTTACACTACCTCTTCATGGCCCAATAATGTGCCCTTCCTCAAATGGCCCTGGCCTACATTCCACTCGGTAGGTCGAGCTGCCTGAGAGTGCCATCTAGCATTCGGAATATGAACATGATAGTCACAAGTAACCAAAAGAAGGAATACCTAACACACATGAAAATAAAGTCACCTTTCTTTCCTTCCAAGGAAAAGAAGTAGATTTTTGAGTTATTGCATCAATGCAAACATTCAGCTGTATAATTTACATTCTTAAAAATTATAGAATCAGACTGCCAGAATTTCTGGAAGAAAAATCTGCCGTGTGTTTCCTTCCCAGGCCATGCTTGTGTGGCTGAATGACTGTGCCGCTATTCCCTGTATAATAGACTTTTTCTTACCAGTACTAATATGAAGTTAAGTTGATGAGCCTGAAGGCTGCAAATGCCTACAAGCGGAAACTTGCTGAAATTAGGGTGGCAGTGAAGACCAGGTTTTAGCTGTAGCTAAGGGTGAGCTACAGAAGAACCCCCCAAATTCCTCTTTCTGAAGAACCAAACCAGATAGATACTCTCTGCCCCGTTTGTCCTGCCGCCTTCTGGTGGAGGTGGAGGAGGCAGAGGTGCTGGTGGTGGAGGAGGTGGAGGTGGAGGTGGAGGTAGTGGTGGGTGGTGGTGGTGGTCTTGGTGGTTGTGGTGGTGGGGGTGGAGGAGGTGGTGGTTGTGGTGGTGGCGGCAGAGGAGGTGGTGGTGGCCATAGGTGATGGAAGATGATGTGGTTTCTTTACACTGTTTCGCCCTCAATGGTTCTTTCCAAACATGAAAAGAATATGCAAGCCATTTATCACATAGAAAGAATCCATACAGCACAATAAGAGCATGTTAAAGGGGAACGACACAATATTTAGACTCCAAAATTATATCTCCAGCAGGGGTATTCCCAGAAACAATGAGCAGATAAACATACGAGTAGATAGCTAATCCAGGGGTTCTCCATGTTTGTACACACCAATCAGGTCCTGTGAAGTGCAGCTGGCCCCCTCCTTATTATGGCCTCGATTTTTGCTTACAAATGCTGTGCTTTAGCTAACTAAAATATGCACCAGTGGTCTTCCTCCCTCCCCACCCTCTTGGCTTAGAAATACTACTTTATGGAAGGTGAATGGCAGCATCAGAGGAAGCCATTTTTTCTAAGGCTTTGATTCCAAACACTGTTAATAATCTCTAATGACCTTTCTATATTTTACGTTTGCATTTAACAGGTTTTCTTTGCTCTGGGACTTCCTCACTTAAATGACTTCAACATTTTATGATATTCCATGTGAACAGTTATTTGGTGTATCGTTTCTGTGGACTAGGTAGCCACAGGAAGCTAATGTACAACTGGCCACTAGTAAAAGAAATTTAATGGCATTCTTTCACCTCAAGGGCGTTGTTAACGGTCAGGAGATAGAGGATAAATGGCCAGAAGCTACCCTACACATCTAGAACCTTAGAGATAGGGTTTAGTGACAGAACTAAATATTCCTAAAAATATCCTTTGAACCCTTCCCTTTGTTGGCATAATTGATGTCCTGACCACTAAAGGAAGAATGTATACCCAGAAATTAACAGACTCAATTAGGTTCTTTTTAGGAACATGCATGTAGGCAGAGCCTAGAGAACAAGCGTCTGGGGAGGTAAATGTTTTGAGTGTCTTGCTGATAACTCCCAACATATGGCACAAGAGGTTAAAGGGAGACTGTCATGCCCCCTGTGTTTCCCTTGGAAAAGAATTCAGCTTTGGGAAGATGGTGGTTGTAGAGGAAGGAGGAAGAGTCATAGGGTTGGGATTCTGGCCTCTGGAAAGGCAGTTTTTGTTCTGTCTTTAACAAACACCATTATCTTGCTAAGAAACACTATCCCAATGTCGAGTTCAGTTTAATGCTTTCTTAGAGGAACATACCTGCACGCATTTGTTCCTTGTGAAGCCATCCAAAGGGATTTAAGGCTTTGGCAGTCATAATTTTGTGTGGTTTAATTGCTAATTTGCTTGAATTACTTTTAGCTTTACAGTTTCCCTTTAGGAAATGTTACTTTCATTGTTAATTGCTAATTGACATAAATCAGAAAATTTAGAGGTACAGTACATGGTACTTACTGAGTGGGAAGGCCAGGTATGGGTGGCAAGGATGGGTATTAACACAAACCAGGGGTAAAAATTTTGGATCAGAACCAGGCTTTGGCTGAAGCATGTCAAATGTCACATGAGATCCGCATGAAATTAGAGTATCTGAAAAGTTATTTTGAATCACTGTTTAAAATTAAAGTCTGGGGGTAGGAAGAGCAAGCAAAGTTCCTAGACAGCCTGAGTCAGCATACTCAGTGCCCCGAGGCAGAAGCCCAGCCCCACTCTGAGAGATGGCTTCTGGCAGGCTGGGAAGTTCTTTATTGTGGCCTCTGGCTGATTTCTGAGCTCTTTCTCTCCTCATCCCCACTGTTGACAGGCTTAAGAGAAACCACAGGCTCCGAGAGCGATGGGGGTGACTCAAGCAGTACCAAGTCCGAAGGTGCCAACGGGACAGTGGCAACTGTAGCCATCCAGCCCAAGAAAGTCAAAGGAGTGGGCTTTGGCGATATCTTCAAAGACAAGCCAATTAAACTGAGACCAAGGTCAATCGAAGTAGAAAATGACTTCCTGCCGGTAGAAAAGGTATGTTGGACAATTTCTGTGTGACTTCATTTTAATGTGGAACGTCCTAAAGTAGGTTGTGGGCTTTGACTTCATGACGTCAGGGCCCGTTTTTGCTCGCTGTTTGCCATCCCTCCTTTGAGTTCCCCTCCTCTGCAGGAATGGCGTCCCTGCTGCTTACTTCTTACCACTCTTGTGCTGGGCAGCTTTTCATAACTATAACAGAATAACTTAAGTCTACGGTAGGACAAAATGGCTTACCTCATGAGCTGGAGAGCAGAGACGGGGTAGGACTGGGATCCTATAATCTCCTTTAAGGGCACATGGCCAATGACCTATGGACCTTCCACCAGCTCTCACACCTCAAAGATTTTACAAGCTCCTGATGGTACTACCCTGGGCATCAAGTCTAACACAGAGAACTTCAGAGGACTTTCAGGATTATATATATCTCCTTTAAAGAATGTTTCTCGGGATGACTTTTCAAATGGTTCGCCACTTCTCCATCTCTTTTCCAGAGAAGCCCCTTCTCATACCTAGGCCCAGCTAAATATATGACCCTGACAGCCCTCAGATACCCTAAAATATCTCTAAATGCTTTGTGCTCAAGTGTGTTGATTGTGTTTATGTGGCAGAGAAAAGCAATTGTGTGACTTTTTTTCCCTAAGAGTTAGGTGAAACAGTTTCAGACCGCTGAATGGAAGTCTCCTGTGTGTGCACAGGAATGATGGAGACAGCTTGTGTTCGGACTCCCTGGGTTGCTCCCATCAGGAAGCTAGCTTTTTTCTTCTGCTTCTGGTTCTGGGCTGGTGAGAAGCAGACAGCATGTTGCTGCTGAGTACACGGTTGCTATAGCAACACACCCAGAGCCATAGCTCTGTGGCTACCACTGACGTCTACTGTGGTACACTTTTGAGCATCATAGCCTTGCTTGGGAGTTGATAAATACTGTGGAATTTTCCAAATTATAATAAGCTACACTCATGCTGTGCTTAAGAAATGTTTGTTAATTTGATTTCATGTTAAGTTTTCTGCTTTGACTCTTGTGCCAACAGGTTTGGGATAGGGTACTAGCAACATTTCTAATTTAGGTCTATCATTGGATTGTGGCTTTCATTTTTTTCATTGAGGTCAAATTTTAAAGGTCGCGTCAGCATCCACAGCTGTAGAACCTGCAGTATCCACCCAGCCCCTAGAAGCCTTCTGTAGTGCCAACAATCATTAGAACAGCTTCTATGGGGTAGGGGGGCATTTTGGACTTAGAGGAAAGGCAGGGGGAGAAACTAGAACATGCTTCACTTAAGCTGTTCCTTTGGTGAAGTGTCATGGAACCACTATTGCTTTTTCCGTAATCAATATGTCATGTTGCCTGTGATCTGAAAACTATGTTGTTGGTGTCTGAACTTGCGATCAGGTTTGTTGCCCATGGCCACATTCAGATTCCATGAAGAGCTACAAAAAGTGAGTACCCGTCTTGACAAGGAGTGATGGACGGAGTTTATCTCCATTTTATTGAAGTTTTTGAAAAGAATATTATCATTGACTCAATCAAGGTGACATGATGTGTATGTGAGTGGCTTATTATTGCTATTAATAATATTTGTTTTAGGTGACAATAATATATTGAGTTATTAATAGTGACATCAGTGTCAAACATAAACAATTTTCTTTGTGTGTATGTGTATACACAAGTGTACATATGGAGAAATCTCACGTTGATGTTAGAAATCTAACTCTTTCCTCTCCACCATATTCACCGAGTCAGGGTTTTTCAGTCAAATACAGAGCTTAAAGATATGGCAAATCTCACTAGCCAGCATGCTTTTCAGATCCCTGCTTTCTGACGCTGGAATTGCAGGCAAGTGGATAACTACACCCACACAACTTTTATGAGGATTCTGGGGATCAGAACTCCAATCCTCTTGCTTGTGTGGCAAGTGCTTTAAGTGCCAAAACATTTCCTTAGCCCCTGCTTATTAATTCTTGAGACGAGAGCTCACCGTGTGACCTTTCAACTCCTGGGCTTAATTAAACACTTGTCCCAGCCCCCTAAGACTATAGGCATGTGTACCTTTTTGCCAACTACTCCCAAGTTTATATGTCTTAGCACATTTCTTTCAAGAATGACAGAACTTTATGCTTGCCTCTCTGTCATTTCCACCTAGAGATTCTAATTCCTATCAGTTTATCCAAACCCTCCAAACACCCTCCTCCGTCCACAACTTTCCCCATCTCAGATGAAGGCAGTGCCATCTCTCTTCCCTTTTATCCCCTTGAGGTTGTGTCTGACTAATTGATCACCTCTGCCTAACTATGTCTAGCATCTGTCTCTCTGTAACTCGTCACCCTAATAGGGCTCTTTGTTTCTTCTCACTGCTGTGCACTGTATCCACGACACATATGTATGGAAGGTAGAGTGTTTTCAAATGCATCAACATGATGCTTTGGAGATTGCAGACATCTGTAGAGTGAGGGAGCTGGGTGGAACAATAGAGCAGGTGCACACTTGAAAATACAACAGTTGTGTGCTTAACTATTTCTGTGTGAAATACTGTATTGGTGGTAGTGACATGGAACAAGAACTTTATCAGAGTTATGTATGAGAAAGGTATATGTGTGTATGTATGTGGGTGTATGTGCATATATCCTGATTTCTGATTGCTTGCAGAGTGAAACCATGCGCTAGAAGTTCCCATAATCCAGTGTAAAGCCTTGGGAGCAAACATAAACTTCCCAGCTTGCTTGAGTGGCTGCAGGCAATGTTTCCAGCATCTGAGATGATTTAAAACTACCTCTTCTCCCTGTTGTTGGTGCAATGGGTAGTTGCATTGATTTATGGAGCCATTATGTTATTACACAATCTGGCTTGAGAGCCGATGAGTGTGATCCTGTTTTATTAATGTACAACCTGGTTCTTTTCACTTTTGAGATGGTTTTGTATTCAATATTGATGTTTAAAGAAGAAAGTTTCCCTTTAAAATGGGGCTTGCTGCTTTGATTTTGCAGAAGCAAATTGGATCTTGCATGACAGAATCTGGTATGTGAGGCCAAGCATGTCTCCCACTTAAGGTGGATCAGTTATCTTCTGACACGACTGATTTGATAACTTGCATGAGGAAAGATGGGATCTGACAAAGACCTCTCTCTCTCTCTCTCTCTCTCTCTCTCTCTCTCTCTCTCTCTCTCTCTCTCTCTCTCGTGTGTGTGTGTGTGTGTGGTGTACCGGGTTTCTTCATTGAACCTAAAGTTCACTTGTTAACAAGCTTGACTGCTCAATAAGCTCCCTGTATTTATCTGTCTCTGCCTCCCAGTGGTGTGCCACCATGTCTGAATTTTACATGGGTACTGGATATCTGAACTCAGGTTCTTATGTTTTCATAGCAGACATTTTACCAGCTGAACCATCTTCCAGGTTCCTGGATGTCTATTAAATCTGTAACACTCGCTGCTAATGATTAGATTGTATATTAGGGGAGGTACTTAATAATAGCCCTTTACCAACCCTGAGAAAGACGAAAAGTGAAACCAGGTTTGACGCTATACACCTTAATCCTAGCATTCAGGAGACTGAGGCGGGATAATTGAAAATTCAAGGCCAGCCTGATATATTCTAGTTGTCCTGGGTTATATAGAGACCTTGTCCCAAAACAACAAACTAACCAATATTGTTACTTTTGCTTGTCTTATTAAAATATAAGGAGAAACCATATATATATATATATATATATATATATATATATGTGTGTGTGTGTGTGTGTGTGTGTGTGTGTGTGTGTGTGTGTGTGTGTGTAGCATTATATGGATATACCTGTGAACAATTTGTATAATTTACAATCTAACTGAAATATTTACTGATGAAATGGCATAGAGGAGAAGGAGACAAGATTTGTGGTGATTGATAATTTCTTTATGTTTTATGAAGCTGGGTTTCTTGTAGATCAAGCCAAATTCAAACTTTTGGGCAGCCAAGGATGACCTTGAACTTCTGATCCTTTTGATGCTTCTGCCTTTCAAATGCTGGGATTGCAGGCATATGCCAAGTTGTTAAAAACAAGTGATAAATACGTGGGAGTTTGATATCTGCTCTGCTTTTGTCTATATTAGAAATTCCTTTAGTAGAGATTATAGGAAAGGAAATTGGGGAAATGTTTCCATTTAAATTAAGCTTAGGTTTAAGTGTTACTATAGCAATAGGACCTGGAGAGACTGCTCAGCAGTGTCGAGCACTTCTCGGTGAGTCCCTTGGATGACTGGTAAAGGAGTGGCAGATGTTACGACACTTGTAAATGAGCTGCATGTATCTGGGCGAGGCCAGGACCTAACTTGGTATGGCTTTTTATACAGAATGGTCCTTGCTTTCGGTGCCAACTTATGCCATGTATGGACTCTATAGTCATGACTAGTGTTGGTTCTCCTAATCATTTTGGAGCCAGTCTTTTGTGCCATGTTGGAAAAGATATATTCAAGTATTATTGTTTGGCAAGTTGGTAGTATATAGTGTTTCTTACAGAGAAACCTTTTAAGGGCCTCTTCTCCCAGGCCTTCCTAGTTTCGCTGATTCCCATTAGTGATTTCTGCCATCTCTTTCTTGAAAGGAGTTTGTTTTCTATACTTTCTACTCGGCATTATTTGTGGCAGACTCTTTTTTCCACTCCCATCAGCTTGAATCTCATTTATGGAATTGCAGTCACTCAAATTAACGCCTTTATGGTATCAACATTGAAACATTTGTTTGTGGCAGAGAATTGAAATTGAAATTGTATGTAAATGGAGTCATAAATCAATTGTTTCAATCAGCGAAATTGCAGTTAAGAGAATTTTAATATTTTCATTCACATCTCTGTTAGTCTTTTGATCCATCCTAGTAAAAATTCATTAAATTTTATAGTAGCATTAAACCATATAAGTACCAGGTGGGTAAGGTGATCCATGCCTGTATTCCCAGCACAGCAGAGGCAGAGGCAGGGGATCACTGCAGATTTAAGGCCAGCTCGGTTTATATAATTTCTAGGCCATCCAGGGCTATATAGCAAGACCCTATCTCAAGCCCTATCTCAAAGTAATGACATCTGTTGCAAATAAGAGATTTGGAGCCAAGAAGATGGCTCAGCAGGCATAGGCCCTGCCATTAGGCTTAATGACTTTGATCCTCATGACCCACATGGTGGAAGAAGATAACTCAGCCCTTTAAGCTGTCCACTGACCTCCATACAATGCGCTATGGCATTTGCCCCCCCTCGCTCTCTCTCTCATACTTGCACATGCCCTCAATCTCTCTCCCCCTCTAAATATAAATTTATAAATAAAAGTCTTAGTTACTTTTCTATTGATATGATAAGACAACACAACCAAGTCAGTTTATAGAAGGAGGAGTTTATTTGGGGCTTAAAGTTTAGAGGGCAAATCCAGGACTATCATGGTGGGGAATATGACAGCAGTTAGGCAGGTATGGTACTGGAATAGTAGCTGAGAACTTACGTCTTCATGCTCATATAGGAGGCAAAGAGCACTAACTAAAAATGATGTGGTCCTTTGAAACCCAGTGATAGATCCCCCTTTAACACGGCCACACCTATTCCCAAATAGTTCCACAAACTGGGAACCAAATATTCAAACATATGAGCCTATAGGGACCCTTTTCATTCAAACCACCATAATCTCCAATTCTTTGAAGAGAAAAAAGCTCTGGCGAGTCCCAGGAACTAATAAAACACAACTGGATAACATGTAAAAAAAAATCACCTAAGACTTAAACTATTGGATATTCCTTGTTTGGATGGAAAGATAAAATTATATGACATCTTTAGGGTATTGGAAACTCCATGGCTTTCACTGGAGTATTATGGTGCACACTGGCTAAATAAAGCATATGGGGTTTCCAGACTTCAGTTTAGTTATTCCCGTTGTATCTATATTTCCTTGTCTAGGAAGAGTGGAGGAGGAGTTGGTAGGGAATTGGAAACAATGTTACAGGGTTTTTTTAATTATTATTTTTAATCGTGTGTGTGTGTGTGCATGTGTGCATGCATGCATACTCTCTCATGTGCCATGTGCCCATGGACGTCGTAAGAGAGCACCAGATCCTCTGGAGCTGGACTTACAAGTGGTTGTAAGCTGCCTTACATGGGTGCTAGGCATAGCATGCTAGTCTTCTGGAAGAGCAATATGTGCTCTTAAGTACCGAGTCATCTTTCCATCCCCGGGGGTTACATTTTGACACAATGGATGCTTTCTGCTGTTTTATGTGTGCTTGACATGTGCTTTGTGAACCCCTCAGCCCGATGTGTTTTCTAAGAAATATTTAACTGCAACCAGATCATCACCAAGAGTTACAGTCTCAGGAGCTCCTACAAGGGTATTTCTAAGGATAGAGAGCGCTGAGTTGGTGGAGTGCTTGCCCAGCACGCAGAAAGCTGTATTTTTCAGAGTACTGATAGTTATTAAACAGTCAGGCCAGATAGGCTAGGTTCAAATCCCAACTGTGCCTCCTTCTGGGAAAAGTTACTCACTCAGTGTTTTATGTTCCTCATCTTTAAAGTTAGAATAACAAGATGGTCTGTCACTTAGGGGTGTTGTGAGGATTAACTAATATGTACAATGATCAGAAAAGTGCTTATGTAATAATTACTTGGTTCAGAATCGTTTTACTAGAAAGGAGCTGTTATAAATAGCAATATCTTTTCTAGCACCATTGCTTTAAGAGTGGTGTGTGTGTGTGTGTGTGTGTGTGTGTGTGTGTCCATGCAGTATGTAAATGTGTATACCAGAGCTTGATGTCAACTGTCTTCCTCAGTCACTCTACCTTTTTGTATTTTAAAGCAGTCTCACCGTGTCGATCTGGCTGGTTGGGACTCACTCTGTAGACCAGGCTAACCTCACAGAGATCTGCCTGCCTCTGCCTCCCCAGTCTTGGTATTAAAGGTGTGCACTTCCTTGCCTGGCCTCCACCTTAGTTTATGGGTCGGGCTCTCTCACTGAAGCGCATCAGTTTGCCTAGACTGGCTGGCCAGCCAGTGAGTTAGAGGAATCCACCTGCCTCTACCTCCCCAGCACTCAGACTAGAGGCTCACCTTGTGCCTGGCTTTACCTGAGTGCTAGGAATTTCTCATGCTTGCATGGCAAACACTTTACTGAGCCATCTCTTCAGCCCAAATTGCCTTAGCTTTTGATTGTGGGAGATTTGAAGCTTCACTTGAATTTTGCTGTACTTGTGGGAACTGTTTGTTTCATATTACCAAGTCTAAAATGTCAGCCACTAGAAAGTAAATGCCATCATTTAGGACCTTGTCTGCATTAGTCACCGTTCTATTTACAATTGCTTGAAGAAAGGTTAAAACTGCTATGTATCGTCGGTCTTCAGTAAATGTTTGGGGACTAGATAAGTGAAGACTGTGTTCTCTCTTAATCCAGTTAAAATTATAAAGGAGAACTCACTGTGTCTGTGCTGTACTTGTGATCTAGCTGGATTGCCTTTTCCATTTGTTCATTAATTGCCTCGCTTACTCATTTAATGAAGCACCACCCATTTTTTGTGTGTGTGTAGATCATCGCGACACTCTGAGATTTCTCTGTGAATGAATTAACGGGTGGCAATCCACATTGAAATATTGGCTGGGTGGTATGTTTAGAACAGTGATTCTCAACCTGTGGGTTCTGCCCCCTTTGGGGCAGCTCACCTATCAGATACCCTACACATCACATGTTTACATTACAATCCAGAGTAGTAGCAAAGTTACAGTTATGAAGTAGTAATGAAAATAATTTTATGGTTAGGGGTCACCATAAGATGAGGAACTGTATTAAAGGGTTGCAGCACTAGGAAGGGTGAGAACTACTGGCCCAGATGCTGTATTTACATATTAAGTGCAGAGTGGTTTTGCTTGTTAGTTTGCCCGCACGATTGTTGATTTGGAGTGTGGTGGTCTGATCTAGTTCACTGGAATTTAACCCTTCTCTCCCAAGTCATGCATTGGCTCAGTCATCATTTCTAGAACCCTCATCTGATACCATGGATTGTCCGCAAACCTTTTATTTATGTTTTGTTTCAGATAGGGTATCATGGAGCTTCGGCTGATTTTCAACCCACAAAGTAGGTGGGGAGGGTAATGAACTCTTGATTCTCCTGTTTCTCTCTTCCAAGTTCTGGGATCATAGGCACATACCACCATGCCTGCATCCATTGAACTGACCTACTTGTATGGATAAAGGCAATGACAAGGCCTAGCAGAGTTATGTCCATATTGCCAGTGAGAATCAGGAGGAAGGAAATTCCCTGGGATGCTGAAAGGGAAGGGAGGATCTGGAGATATTTTCAAGGAAAGCGGTTACTGAGCAGAGTGTTCAAAGATGATGGGAGGTCATGGTACTGGCAATGTGTGTGTGGATAAGGAGAAAGCATGATTACATTGACGCGGCAAATAGATTGGACTAGAGGGCCGGGACTGCCATGTGGTGATGGTGGTAGGTAGCTGGAGGGGAAGTGGTACCTCTTTCCCCATGACTTTGCCAGTCTGCTTATAGGCTGCACTTTTTCTGGGTGGGCTGGCACATTGGTGGAGAAGTTGAGCTGTGTAGCAGCATGCTTCACACTTTAGGGAGATAACCAGGGAGGTGCCTGGGAATGTGTTCTAGAGATTGAAGAGGAAGTAGCTGGGATAGTTGCCAGCCCAGGGCTCTGTGGTTGGTGACTAATTGGCCAGGCACCAGGAACTTCTAGTAGCTCCTGGAAAGGGGCAGATGGGCCCACCTCATGCACACTCTTTAAGCCAGGCTGCCATTCCCTGGGTTGGCAGCAAAACTGATAGGAGAGCCAAATTTCCTTTCAAAAAAAATTGTTCTGTGTGTTTGGGGAACCAAAAGACCAGGACTCAGCATTCTGTTATCTTTGTTCACAGATGAACTAGCCATAGATAAAAAAGAGATGAAGTTAGGAGGGCATTGTTTAAATACATTTGCATATGTATATAAATACACAAAATTGTGTATATGTATAAATATCACCTATGCATTTCATTTTATATACATGGACATTCAAAAATTTATCTTCCCATTAAGTTCTTTTTTATTTTTTAATGTTGGAATCAGCTCTCATGTTGCCTAGGTCAGAATCAAACTCACTATGTAGTCCAAGCTACCCCTGAACTCTTATAATTGTTCTGCCTCACCCTCCAAATGCTGAGACTATAGGTGAGTGGTACTGTACACACCTATCCTAATTAGTATTTATTTAGATTTTCATAGACAGGGTCTCATGACCTTGAACTCCTCAATTTTTTGGCTCTGTTTTCCAAGTCATGGGATGATAGGCCCATGCTCAACTTTTAGTCTGTCTTTTCTTTCTTTCTTTCTTTCTTTCTTTCTTTCTTTCTTTCTTTCTTTCTTTTTTGGTTTTCCAATTAGTTTTTAAATTAGTTCCCCATTGTGGAATAATTTTAAATTCACAGAGAGATAGTAAAGTAATACAGAATTACTGCATACTCCATAGCCAGCTTTCACTACTGTTAACAGCTTCTGTTAATCCAGTATCTGTTGCAATGCCTGAGCCAATGTCAACATGTGATTATTTATTAAAGCCCAAATTTTACCCAGGTACCCTTAGTATTTATCCATTGTCCTTTTTCTTTAATTCTAGGGTGTCATTCAGGACACTACATCATATTTAGTCACCCTGACTTCTTAGATTCCTCTTGTTTTGCTGGCCTTGGTAATTGTTGAGTTTTGTAGAATGTTCTTAAATTGACATTTGTCTGGAGGTTTCCTCATGATGGAGGCTCATTCATTTTACGTCATATACCAAGAGCTTGTGTTACCAAAATAATTTTCCCATTTTCAATGCTGACCTTGGTCACCTTGACTGCAGTGAGGTTAGGCAGGTTTGTCATTGTATTTTATTTTGTTTTGCTTTCTTTCCATTGGTGGAGACTATTTATTCGTTCCCAGCTGCCCAGACCATGAAATAATCACACAGAAACTATATTATTTGCAATACTGTTTGGCCAATAGCTCTTATATCCTAAACTAACCCATCTCCATTAATCTGTGCATCACCACGAGGTCGTGGCCTACCGGCAAAGTTTCAATGGGCTCCAGTGGAGGCAGCTGTCTCCGAAGGGGCTACATGGCTTCTCCCTGACTCAGTCTACTCTCTATATAGCCCTCTTTCAGCCTGGCTTTACTCTGTTAAGCCATAGGCTGAAAAGCAGCTTCTTTATTAACCAGTGGCAGTAAAACTTATTCACAGCATACATCACCTCCCACAACATTCCATATTAGACTCTTTTGGAAGAAGTCACTCTGCAACCCTGTAGTTAGGGCCTAGGGAGTTACACTGCACTTTATCGAGAGAGAGGAGTGTCGAAAGAGAGGAATTGAAATTCTTCTGGGCTGCTTTGTCTGTTCTCTCTCATCCTAATTAGGTTTTGATAAGGTGATTTCTTATCTGTGTTCTGCATTCCAAATGCTAATTCCCCAGCCCTTGCGTCACATCTGCCACTTACACCTAGTGACAGCTCCGACACTGGCTTTCTGTGTGTCATATATAAACAGATCTGGATCCTATTTACTCAGATTATACATTTTTTGAGGATTGAGACAGCATCTCATTTAAAGCCACCTACAGAGCTGGCCCCAATTCATGCAGTAATAAGTATAGAATATATTATTTTTAAGTTAGTTTAATTAAAACTCTTAAATATTAACCATAGCTCATTACTAAACAGAATATCAAAGTCTAAGAATACAAGAAACATGGCAAGAAGAAGATACTGTCCTGAACACATTGTAATAGTGGCTAGTAATAACAGTGGCTTCCTATGTGCCAGACTTTTCTGTAAACATATAGTTTTCAGTATATCATTTAGTAACCTCACAATCCTATAGGTTTGTGCCATTATTACTACCCTTTTTTAGTTCTTGTTTCTGTGATACATAGAACTGAACCAGAACCGTGTGTGTGTGTGTGTGTGTGTATTCCAGGCAACTGTTCTATTATTTCCATTTTATAGATGAGTAGATCAAGGTGAACAAAATTTAATTTGTGCAAGATTGGGTAGCTTGGGAACGACCCAATTGGATTTTTTTTTGGTTTTTCGAGACAGGGTTTCTCTGTGGTTTTGGAGCCTGTCCTGGAACTAGCTCTTGTAGACCAGGCTGGTCTCGAACTCACAGAGATCCGCCTGCCTCTGCCTCCCGAGTGCTGGGATTAAAGGCGTGCGCCACCACCGTCCGGCTCCCAATTGGAATTTTTATCTCATGTTCTGGCTCCAGAGTTTTGAGCTCTTTACCAGTGGCTCTAAAGTCATTAAAATGCCGATTCCCATGGTATCTCATTTAGGGGGAAACAAGATTGATGTTTAGATCGTTCTTTCCAGTCTGTTAGGGTATTTCTGATTACATGCTAGCAGTCTTACTGTTTTTCCTGGGGGAAGCGTATCCATAAAGTCAGTGCTATTTTCCCTTTAGTTTTTTTTTATTTTTACAGTAATTTTTGTATTATATGACTAATTTTATTTTTATAAAAGTATTTGTTCGGTTTTATAATGTATCATATTTTTATATATCCTCTACTTCCCAGGCATGTAATCTGTTAAAAGGTAACTTTTTATTTCCCCTCTCACATTTTCTTTTTTTTTTTTTAAAAAAAAAAAAACACAAGTGGTCCCTGAGTCCTGCCAAATAAATTGTCAGTGTGTTCCTTGTCCGAATGGTCATACCTCTGGGCACCGGGAGGCAGCCTCCATTGCTGCAGAGATGGAGGTGAGGGAGGAGGACTTCTGGAGAAGCCACCCAAGCCATGAATCGGCCCTGGTTTCCTGAACCATAAACAAATACAAGCTTTGTTCTCCCCATTCCTCATTTGGTCCCAAGTATGACTCAGGATTAGGCTGGGTCCTCAGGCTCCGCGCCTTTGGCTGTTTGAAGGAAGTGGGAGGATTTCAGGGTAGTTCTGGGACCTTTACAGACTGAAGAGAGGAGGCTTGGTCGCATGATGGGAGAAGAGGTACTTCTTTTCTTTTTTTCTTTTCCAGAGGAACAAGATCCTTTTAATCTGTAGCTTATCTGTAGCATTCTATAGCAGAACTCGTTCTGTGTTTACACGGCTGTGTTAAAATGATGATGTTTGGGCCAGCTGGAATCCCACAGTGGAGGGGGTGGTCGCTGTTGGATGTGTTCAGAAAGAACCTTTCAATCGTAAGGGTGAATTTTCTAAAGTCAAATGGTGCACCGAAGCTATTTAGCTGGCTTTTGATTCTCCCCCATCCCACCCGTGGCTTGGTCAATTTGGCTATTAATTTCTACAGATGTTTCCAATTTCTTTGTGCCTTGGTTTTCATGTGCTCATACTGCAGAGAGTAATTTAGATGGCAGCTTGCACAAGCAGTAACTAACTGTTACACCATGTCACAGAGATGTTTAGCAATTACAGATGTTTGTGCCGTCAACAAATCCGGCTTGCTTTTCAGGTTAGTTTAGAAGAGAAGAACATCTTCACAGAGCAAGCCAGCTCCGGGGCATTTCACCCTTGGGGCTCACAGGCATTTGGAGTGTTCCTTGTGAACGGAGAATCTGTGAGTAGTAATTTCTGGGGGCCATGGCACTGCTTAATTTGGAGAGAAAGATATTTGCCTACCTTTATACCAAACGTTTATATTTGTACCCGGACACACACACACACACACACGCACGCACGCACGCACGCACATGCACACACGCCTGGATTACTTGCTTTTCTCAAAGTTAGTTGGTAGAGGGGTGGTCATGTTTCTCTGAGTCCTTCATTATTTGTCTACCTAAAAGCAGAAGTCTGTTATTTTCCAGACACAGAATAAAATTCCCTAAATAAACCACAGGTTAAGAAAAGGCTTGTGATTACTATGTGGCTTCCACAGCCCCGTGTCTCACTGAAAATAAGAAATTTAAGGGAAGAGACAAAGGCTATAAAATATGTCCCTTTATGTCTTTTTCTGTTGACTTTAACTTAGAACTTTTCTTTTGAAACTTTTTTAAAAGGGAAAACAGGGTGGCAAGAATGAGGCTGTGTGTTTCAGCACATTAGTTCAGAGCAAGAGAGTTTCTTGAAAGTTTGTTTTAATAACATCTCTTGCTTACTTAAGAAGTCAGAGGCAGACATTTGAGGGACTTTTCAGGTGTCAACTAGAATAAAGTTCATTTGCAGTAACTTGGGAGCGACCCCCAGGGAAAGAGGTATGACATTTGCTGGTCCTCTAGGTATAATTTTTCTGAGCTCATGTATTGTTAATTAATTTTTAAATCAGAATACAACTTAATGGGTTTCCTCTTGGCATCTACATACGTGTGTGTTATTACACTTTGTTCTTGCGGTCGTTCTCCCCCACTGTCCTCTTCTATGCTAGCCCTTCCATGTCTTCGAACTTGTAATAAAAAACCCAGAGTTTAACTTTTGACCCAGGAAGTAGCCAGAGCCTGGTAGGTTGTAAGATACAAACAGGGAAGACTGAGCAGCTGCAGGTCCTCAAGGAGCTTATCTGACCCTCAGGTTAAGGCCCTGGAGATGGGAAAGTAGGGTGTCCTGCTGGCCCCTGCTGCTTCCTACCCTACTGGCCTCTGCTGGTTCCCTTACGTTTCCAGGGCTATAAGGCTATAAGCTACTCACTGTGGGAGAGTGCTTCCTGAATCTGTCTGTCTGTTCATAAAAAACTAAATAGCGTTATTGCTTCGCTCAAATTGGCAGTCCTTCTTTTATGACATATTTGCTGAATTATTTATATATTCTGATTGATATTCTCTAATGGGATTATCAGCAAATATTCTTTCCTCTTTTATTCTTTATTGACACTAATGATTATTTCATAATATTTATTCCTGAGATTGGTGGTTGCTTTTGGTTGTTGATATCCAAGGTCATATATATGTCTGGCTGGCCATTGAATTGATCATGCTTTGGTACTTAGCCTGATTTTCTGATATTCTCAACTAGTTGTAAAATAAGATTTTGACCAACTGGGGTTCAGTAGATAGAACAAATTCAATGCTATAAAAAACCCTGGTGTCTTGAAAACAAACTATTGTGCTGATATTAGTTGACTTGTGTTGCCTTTTCTCCCTTTTAACAAATCTAAATTTCAGAGCTCAGTCAGTTAGCAAGTTGTCCTATATCTCTTTGTGGCATTGAAGCCCATGTAATTGGATCAGAATTTACCCTTTGCTCAGGCTCTCCATATTGGAAGCCAGATCCCCAAATAAATGTGTGCCCGTGCATGCTCTAGCCGGGACTGGCAGCGAAAGCACACTTCCAAAAGTTGCTTCACACTCATGTTAAAAAGTAACAATTCATGAACAAGTCATGTACCAGAATTTCTGTGAATGGCTCCCTTTCATCAAGAGGCTATCCTTTAAACTGCTTCATGCAGCCTACGATTCAGTGTCAGTTGACGAGGGACCCCGATTAAACTTATCCTTGCACTTGTTGGAACCCAACAGGCAGAGTTTGGGAAACTGAGCTCCGTGCCACTTACAAGTTGTTTTCTGTTTTGTTCATTTAAGACGAGGAACTTAGAGGTAGTAGGAGTGGATTTTTAAAATTTTTATTGATTTTGAGATCTACATTTTTCTCTGCTCTCCTTCCTACCTCTCCCCTACCTTTCAACCCTCTCCCAAGGTCCCTATGCTCCAAATTTACTCAGGAGATCTTGTCTCTTTCTACTTCCCATGTAGATTAGATCTCTTAGTCTCTCTTAGTGTTCACATTGTTGTCTAAGTTCTCTGGGATTGTGATTTGTGGGCTGGTTTTCTTTGCTTTATGTTTTAAAGCCACTTATGAGTGAGTATATGTGATAATTGTCTTTCTGTGTCTGGGTTACCTCACTTAAAATGATGTTTTCTAGCTCCATCCATTTGTCTGCAAAATTCAAGATGTTATTTTTTTTCTGCTGTGTAGTACTCCATTGTGTAAATGTACCACATTTTCCTTATCCATTCTTCGATTGAGGGGCATTTAGGTTGTTTCCAGGTTCTAGCTATGACAGACAATGCTGCTGTGAACATAGTTGAGCACATGTCCTTGTGGTACAATTGAGCATCCTTTGGATATATACCCAAAAGTGGTATTGCTGGGTCTTGAGGAAGGCTGTTTCCTAATTTTCTGAGAAATCGCCACACTGACATCCAAAACCAGCTTGCATTCCGACCAGCAATGCAAAAGTGCTCCCTTTACCCCATATCCTCTCCAGTATAAGTTGTCATCAGTGTTTTTGATCTTGGCCATTCTTACAGGTGTAAGATAGAATCTCAAAGTTGTGTTGATTTGCATTTCTCTGATGACTAAGGATGTTGAACATTTTCTTAAATGTCTTTCAGCCATTTTAGATCCCTCTTTTGAGAGTTCTCTGTTTATGTCTGTACTCCATTCTTATTATTGGATTATGTGATCTTTTGATGCCCAATTTCTTGAGTGGTAGGAGTGGATTTACTGTTTGCTTTTCTTATTCTTCCACCAGCTAAGCATTTTCACTCACCAGCGATTTCAATATGCTTTGCTCCATTTGTTTTGGTAGCATCTGTTCAGTGTGTTCTTGTTATTTTGCCTTCTTGGTCAGGGCTACTTTCACTTTTCCCCAGGAGGAAACAGCTTCTCCTGGGTACCTTCCTAGGCTGAGTAGAAACTGCTAGTAAATGAACTGATGCTGAGAGTGCCATGGCTTTAGGTCCTGGGGAAGTCCACATATTTCTTCTAGGCACAATGCTTAGCCCTGTTCAGTTACTGCACTGGGAGAGCTGGACACCTCATAGGTCTTGCATGTTTGACTTTATAATTAATTTATTTTGCTTCCACCCCCAATGACACCTATACAGTCAAGCATCATTAGAATCAGAGAAAGAAGAGTTCAAAAACCCACAGGATGTTGTGACCTTTGGTCATATGTTGTTAGGCTAGAGAGAGACAGAATGAGGTTTTAGAAACTTAGTGAGAGGCATCTAGGGCATAGAGGGATCACTAAATTTCAAATTATGGTAAAAAAATGACTTCATGGGACTATAAAGCAGTGTGTTTTTGTGTAAGCAAAACTTGAGTTTTGTCTGTCCCAACTCTAAGAAATCTTATGGAGATTGATTTTGCCATGTAGTTGAGTTGACTACATAGAGGCCGGAGATAGCCCGAGGAGCTATGAGACAAGGCAGAAAAGGAAAATGAGTTTTTTAAAAGATTATTTTAGATTCATATATTTTATTTTATGTTTGCCCATGTTTTACCTGTATATGTGTGTGTGTGTATGTGTGTGTGTGTGTGTGTGTGTGTGCCTCTTACCCATAGAGGTCAGAAGATGGCATCAGATCCCCTGGATGGTTGCAAGCCTCCATGTATGTGCTGGGAACTGAACCTGGGTCCAGTGTAAGAGCAATAAGTATTCTTAACTACTGAGCCCTTTCTCCAGCTTCCATAAAAAACTAGTTTCAACCAAAAACTAGATATTTGGAGTTGTGGAGTTAGTCATTACAGCAAAAAGAGTTGGCTAAGCAATGTCTATGAGGAAATTAGACTTCGTGGCATTTGAGACTCTTCTGTGATTCCAGAAAAGAAGAACCCCATAGCTTGAATCATGATGATCAGGTCGGGAATAAGGGAGAAGTAGCCTGTGGTGAGGCCTGATAAACTCACTTTGTTGGGCTGTGGGGATAAGAATGTAGAAATTCTTTGCTGTAAATCGCTATAAATTTGGGAGCACGACCAATCTAAAACACATCTGCCAGAATCATATTCAATATAATGTAATAACCCAGAAGTAGCAAATGTATTGTTCATTCAGAAAGTCCCCTTCGTGGTCTTTGTCCTCTTTTGTCACTGTCTTCCATGAATCTGTACTGTGTTTGCCCTGTGTGGAGCCTATAGCAGGTCTTTGTGTAAGGCACAAAGAGGAATTGCTGCTCCAGGGGCTCATAAGCAAACACTGAAGCAAGCATTCTCCATTGTGACAGAAAAGGACACGGAATCACTGAAGACCAGAAAATACATTAATGGAAATATTTTGCTGGATATATTGTCTTGGCTATTCATCCTTTAAAAATGTTCCTTAAAAAGTAACTGAATCAAGCATGTTGGAACATGCTGGTGATCCAAGAATTTAGCATGTAGCTAGCTCAAGCTCATCTTCTACCACATAGCTAGTTGCAACCAGCCTGGACTACATGAGATCCCATCTCAAAAGAAAAAAAAAACACAAAAATTGGACATGATAAGTAGTGTGCATTTTTAATTCCAGTGCTCAGAAGGCAGAGGCAGGTAGAGCTCTGTGAGTTTGAAACCAGCCTGGCCTACATAGTGAACTCCATGTTAACCGGCTACATAATGAGACCCTGCCTAAAAATTATAAAACCAAATAAAAAGTAATGTTGTCGAATGCAGAAAGCACATGAGTAAAAGTATCGATTTCCTGTTTTCTTCACCTATGTGTTGTGTGGTTTGGTGTTCTTCTGTGTGTTATAGATTAAAAGAGAGGGAATTATTTTAGCACAGAAGAATTAAAACTTGCAAAAATGAATGGTGAAATATTTACCATTTGCTCATATGGTAAGAATCTAATTTGTCTAAAAACTCAGGCATTTTAAAGAGAATTTAAAGCCTTAAGAGAACTGTCTTCTTCATCCTCATATTTTATGTTAGAAACTGACATTAAATGAATGAAATATGAATGAATGTGAAAGACAGCCAAGTAAGACCATATTAAACTTCTGGCCTACAAGACTAGAAATTATTTTTTTCAGAAAATTCTTTATTAAAGTGCATTTATGGGGCTGGGAAGATGGCTCAGTGAGTAAGAACACTGGCTGTGAAGTCAAGGGGGGCTGAGTTCAAATTTCTAGCACCCATGTAAAAGCTGGACATGCCTGTAACTTCCGCCTTAGGGGGAGATAGGCAAATCATGGGAGCCTTCTAGCTAAGCCAGCCTAGCCAAAACACAAGCTTCAGATACAGTGAAATACCTATTTAAAGCAAATAATGTAGAGAGAAAAAGGAATAGTCTTACCTCCTCCTCTAGCCTCTGGTTTCACATGCATATATGCATATACTATACAGGCAGATAACTAAAATATGTAAAAAAAAACATACAAATGCTATGTTTTTTAAATGTGCATTCATGAGGGTCTGGGGAGGTGACTCATACATAAATATGAGGACCTGAGTCCAGCATGCTTGTTTAAAAAGAGAGAGAGAGAAAGGCAAGCTTGGTGGCATGATCCTGAAAGCCTAGTACTATAGCAGTAGGGAGGTAGAGACGGGAGGATAGATGAAGCTTGGTGGTGAGCTAGTATTGCCTAATCTATGCACTCCAGGTCCACGGAGAGATCCTGTCTCAAGAAAACAAATAATTAAAGATGGAGAGCCATAAGAGATATTTGACATCAACCTCTGTCCTCCACACACACTTACATACATGTGTACATATACCCCAAAACATACATTCAAACACATGGATATAAGCATGTACATATATACCACATGCTCATGCGCACACATACAGTTTTTAAAAATTTATCTATCCAGTCTGTCCTCACCCCTAGCTAGAATCCCATTTTAGTATAAATCAGTCTTGATTTTTAAAGTAAACAAATCAAGATCATGTTAATTGGAAATGTTTCTTAAAGAAATGGAAATATCTATGAAACCTATGAAATTTCAAAATTAGGATATTCCTCAGTAAATAATTACTTCTGCCAGGAGTGGTGGTCCTGTGAGTGATCCCACTTGTCATCGCTCGAAGCCACATTTCTGTAAAGGCCAGAAAAGAAGAATCTGTAAGCATTGTCCTTTTAAGAAATATTTTTAAATTTTATTTCTATTTTATGTCTACTAATGTTTTGCCTGTTTATATGGATGTTCACCTCATGTGTGCCTTATGCCAGTACAGATCAGAGAGGTGTAGGGGGAGGGCCCACTTGTTTGTCCCCGTTGCCCAGAGCCGAAGTAATCACACAGAAACCATATTCCTTAACACACTGCTCGGCCCATTAGCTCTAGCTTCTTATTGGCCAACTTGTATATTAATTTAACCCATTTCTATTCATCTGTGTATCGTCATATAGCTGTGGCTTACCAGGTAAAATTCTCAATGATAGGTCCAGAGCATCTCTCTCTCCCACTTCCTTCTCCCAGCATTCCATTTAGTTTTTCCACCTAGCTATGCTCCCCTATAGCTCTGCTATAGGCCCAAAGCAGTTCTTTTATTAACCAAAGAAAGCAACACATAGACAGAAGGACCTCCTACACCAGAGAAGTGGTTCAAATCCCTTGGAAATGGAGTTACAGATGATTGGGAGCTACCTCATGGGTGCTGGGAATTGAACCCAGGCCCTCTACACGTATTCCTAACCACTGAGCAATCTTTTCAGCCCCTGTAAATGTGGTCTTTGAGTATACTTGAAGCCTTTTCAGAACTACGAATAAGGAATTCATGGGTTTAATTAATAAAATAGGAAATACGGTCTTGGCTTTGAAAACATGTGATAAAATTTCCCAATACTTTATTTGGAACAGCATTAATTAGAAATGCATCTACATTCTGTACTTAGTCACCGAAGAGCCGAGCTGATGAATAGCTGTAAGTGAAGGTGGATGACAAATGACAGAGTGCATTCTATATGGGTGGCATCTTACAAATCACCATCAGGACTCATTTTCCATCTGATGTTCTTAACATCCTTACTAATGACTTGGAAATAATATGACACACATGACAGCTTCATGTGACTACTAGCTAGGAGCTGCTGCAGACCCAATCGGAGCTTCAGGAGAGATGTTGGCAGTGTGGGAAGGTGGATTGGAAGTTTTAGCTCTGTTAACACACTTTGTTACACCTTCTAGAACTTCAGTTTTCTGACTATAAAAGAATTTTTGAAATACTAGAAGTAAGAAAGAGGCAAAAAACACTGATAATTTAAATTCCCTGGGGCAATGGCTGTGACTGGTTTTAAATATTAGCTTTCAGTTTTTGGACATACATTTTTAACTGGTTGAGATCATACCACACATAGAATTGTTTCCATACACAGAATTTTTTTGTTTAGCATTATATAAGATTTCCCATATCATTATGGACTTCTGTAAACATCCCTTTAACTGCTGGAGGCTCAATCATCTTCTTCTTCTTCTTCTTCTTCTTCTTCTTCTTCTTCTTCTTCTTCTTCTTCTTCTTCTTCTTCTTCTTCTTCTTCTTCTTCTTCTTTTTTCTTCTTTTTTTTTTGTGGAGGCAGTACTGGGGATTAAACCTGAGTTTGAACCCAGGACCTTGCGCAAACAGGGCTGTGTCAATAAGTTCTACCCTCAGCCCCAAGCCTCTATTTGAAAACTTTTTAAAAAATGACATTCATTTATTTATTTTCATTCCTAGTCCTATCCCTTCCCTTCCCCTCATGTGTGTGTGTGTGTGTGTGTGTGTGTGTGTGTGTGTGTGTCCACACGTGCATGTGAATGATTTTGCTGGAGTCAGTTGTCTCCTCCCACTGTGTGGGTCTTGGAAGTGGAACTCGGTCATCAGGCTTGGCGGCAGACATATTTACCACTGAGCCATCTCACCAGCCCCCTTGCTAATCTTAAAAGAAGCCTTTCAGTGCTGCTTTTGGCAAGAGGCTTGGCCACTTCCAGGTAGAGGATTATGGATTCAGCTTTTCCTGTTAAGGAAACCTCTGTACCATGTGAGTGTGTGGTCTCATTTGGCCCATTACCTTGGGAGGAGTATCTGTTTGGCCCAGTAGTTTAGAATTTCTTCATCCACTTCTGAATGGATGCCAAGCTTTGTAAAAGATGGCTTGGGATAGTTTTCTATGGTGGTGTGTTTGCTCCTGAGTATCAAAATTCTCAATAAAAGGCTTTCTGTTCTCAGACAACAGGCCGTTTTCCCAGACACATGCCTTGTTGTTTTCCCTTCGTCAGCAGTAGAGAACAGTTTGGGTGCAGCCAGAAGCAGCTGGCATGGGTGCACACTTGAGGGTCCTCTGCGATGTTCTGAGCACTCACTGTAGGTGCCACCTTTATTGACTGGAAAGGTCTGTGGGCCGAGGGCTTTAGCCTACCCCAGCCCCCTCTCCCACAGTAATCTTCACCTCCCAGGCCTGACAGGTCTGTGGCCCTGGCTGCTATTTTTCATCCCTTCCCAGCTTCTGGATTTATCAGTTTCCTCCAGGCATGCCTCTCCTCTGTGATGGTCTTGTAAAAGCTGTTCTCCTGTCCCCCAGCAAAGGAATGGGCAGCTAGCCTACTACTAGAAAGAAAAAAAAAAGCCTGTTGTAATAGGAGCGTTCTTTAAAACTAGAGTCCACACAAAGGTAATGCAATGATTGATTTTTCCCTTGTGTGTGTGTGTGTGTGTGTGTGTGTGTGTGTAGGGGGTGTGCATGTGTATGTATGCATGCCTTTTGTGTATGAAGGCATTTGTGCACATGTAGGAGCATGCATGTGGAAGCCTGAAGTTAATATTGGTAATTCGCCTCTATCGATCCTCTTTCACCTTCTTCATTGATCATGGTCTCTCAATCAAACCCAGAGCTCACTGATATGGCTAGTCTTGATAGAAGGCTTGCTCTCGGGATCCCCGTCTGTACTTTTTCTGTGACTGCTATTACAGACAAGCTTCCAGTTTACTGGGCATTTAATGTGGGCTCCTGGGGTCTGAACGTAAGCCCTTGAACTTGTGTGGACAGCATTTTAAATATTGAGCAGTCACTAGAGCCAGACTGATTTTTTGATTCAGTAAAATCCAATAACAAACACTTCACATACCTGCCATTATATCCTTCTAGAAAGCCCATGAGGGTTGTTTTTTTTTTAATTTTAAATCATGATCTTCATTTCAGAAGAGGAAACCAACATACAGAGAAGTGTGGTCATTTACCCAAGATCACACAGCTAGTGACGGAATGCAGCTTTTGGAGACCATTGCCACTGAGTACAAGCCTCACTAGATACCAAAAAGAAGGATTGATTTGTTTCTTTGTAATGTCCCTAGCACTCCCATAAGGCTATTTTCTGATGGATGGTGAAGCACTGTTTTCCAGAAATCTTTAGCTTATTCAATCCATAAGGTATTTGGAAGGATTTCAAGGTGCCGAGGACAGCCCTCCCCATCATGTCTTCTTATCTTAGTTAATGAGACAGACATAAAAGTCAGAAACCCAAGATCAAGGGCAATACGTTCTCCTATGACATGGGAAGGTACTTCTGTCTTGTTGCCTAAGACATTGTCATGGGATGCACAGAATATGGGTTTGACTTGCCCCTGTTGCTGCATATGTCCTGCACACACATGACAGGACTGCCCTGAGTTTAACTTAATTTGATCTTTCTTTGGAGAATCTCTATTCTTTTCTTGTCTGTTTTTGATGTTTCTTTTATTTTTATTTGTATTTAATTGTGTGTATAGGCATTTTTCTGCATGTATTCATATGCACCATGTGTGGTCTGATGCCTGCAGAGACCAGAAGACATTGAATCCTCTGGGACTGGAGTTACAGATGTTGTAAGCCACCGGGTGGGTGCTGGGAATCAAGCCTCGGTCCTTTGGAAGAACACCCAGTGTTCTTTACTGCTGAACCATCTCCAGTCCCTTTTTTTTAAAAAAAAAAAAAGACTTATTTTATTATGTTTGTGTGTGTGTGTGTTGTGTGTGTGTGTGTATGTGTATCAGTGCACATGTGCATGTATGTATATGTGAGTACTGGTTCCCATGAAAGCCAGAGGCATTGGATACCCTTGAAGCTGTAGTGGTTCTGAGTTGCCAGACATGAGCGCTGGAATTCAACAGGAGTCCTCTATGAGAGCAATGCACACTCTTAATTCATGATCCTTCTCCCCACCCTACCTTTTCTTTTAACTCCCTGTATATCTCAGGCTCGCCTCAAACTCCTCCATCAACCTCCCAAATGCTAGGATTGCAGTCATGTTTCCAGCATGCCCCACTGAGATTTCTGTTCTTTTTTTTTATTTTATTGAGAATGGGAAAAAAAAAGTTTCTGCCTCCTCCCAGCCTCCCATTTCCCTCCCCCCCTCCCTCCCCCCCTCCTTCCC